>NW_028324163.1:3174703-3492105 GCF_054372755.1 Phalangium opilio
CATGGACTATTATTCTGGCCTCTCAACTTGGCTTCAGTAGTGGCCTACTTGAGAGGCCAGTAGAGAATAAACAAGCAAAATGGAACCATGGACTATTACACTGGCCGCTCAACTAGGCGTCAGTAGTGGCCTACTTGAGAGGCCAGTAGAGAATAAACAAGCAAAATGGAACCACGGGTACAATTACACTGGCCGCTCAACTAGGCGTCAGTAGTGGCCTATTTGAGAGGCCAGTAGAGAGTAAACAAGCAAAATGGAACCACGGGTACAATTACACTGGCCGCTCAACTAGGCGTCAGTAGTGGCCTACTTGAGAGGCCAGTAGAGAATAAACAAAGAAAATGGAAACATGGAATATTACACTGGCCGCTCAACTAGGCGTCAGTAGTGGCCTATTTGAGAGGCCAGTAGAGAATAAACAAGCAAAATGGAACCATGGACTAATATACTAGCCTCTCAACTTGGCTTCAGTAGTGGCCTACTTGAGAGGCCAGTAGAGAATAAACAAGCAAAATGGAACCACGGGTACAATTACACTGGCCGCTCAACTAGGCGTCAGTAGTGGCCTACTTGAGAGGCCAGTAGAGAATAAACAAGCAAAATGGAACCATGGACTATTACACTGGCCGCTCAACTAGGCGTCAGTAGTGGCCTACTTGAGAGGCCAGTAGAGAATAAACAAGCAAAATGGAACCACGGGTACAATTACACTGGCCGCTCAACTAGGCGTCAGTAGTGGCCTACTTGAGAGGCCAGTAGAGAATTAACAAAGAAAATGGAACCATGGACTATTACACTGGCCGCTCAACTAGGCGTCAGTTGTGGCGTACTTGAGAGGCCAGTAAAGAATAAACAAGCAAAATCGAACCATGGACTATTACACTGGCCTCTCAACTAGGCGTCAGTAGTGGCCTACTTGAGAGGCCAAGAGAGAATAAACAAGCAAAATGGAACCACGGGTACAATTACACTGGCCGCTCAACTAGGCGTCAGTAGTGGCCTACTTGAGAGGCCAGTAGAGAATAAACAAGCAAAATGGAACCACGGGTACAATTACACTGGCCGCTCAACTAGGCGTCAGTAGTGGCCTATTTGAGAGGCCAGTAGAGAATAAACAAGCAAAATGGAACCATGGACTATTATACTAGCCTCTCAACTTGGCTTCAGTAGTGGCCTACTTGAGAGGCCAGTAGAGAATAAACAAGCAAAATGGAACCATGGACTATTACACTGGCCGCTCAACTAGGCGTCAGTAGTGGCCTACTTGAGAGGCCAGTAGAGAATAAACAAGCAAAATGGAACCACGGGTACAATTACACTGGCCGCTCAACTAGGCGTCAGTAGTGGCCTATTTGAGAGGCCAGTAGAGAGTAAACAAGCAAAATGGAAACATGGACTATTACACTGGCCTCTCAATTAGGCGTCAGTAGTGGCCTACTTGAGAGGCCAGTAGAGAATAAAAAAGAAAATGGAACCCTGGACTATTACACTGGCCGCTCAACTAGGCGTCAGTAGTGGCCTACTTGAGAGGCCAGTAGAGAATAAACAAGCAAAATGGAACCATGGACTAATACACTGGCCGCTCAACTAGGCGTCAGTAGTGGCCTACTTGAGAGGCCAGTAGAGAATAAACAAGCAAAATGGAACCACGGGTACAATTACACTGACCGCTCAACTAGGCGTCAGTAGTGGCCTACTTGAGAGGCCAGTAAAGAATAAACAAAGAAAATGGAACCATGGAATATTACACTGGCCGCTCAACTAGGCGTCAGTAGTGGCCTACTTGAGAGGCCAGTAGAGAATAAACAAGCAAAATGGAACCATGGACTATTATACTGGCCTCTCAACTTGGCTTCAGTAGTGGCCTACTTGAGAGGCCAGTAGAGAATAAACAAGCAAAATGGAACCATGGACTATTACACTGGCCGCTCAACTAGGCGTCAGTAGTGGCCTACTTGAGAGGCCAGTAGAGAATAAACAAGCAAAATGGAACCACGGGTACAATTACACTGGCCGCTCAACTAGGCGTCAGTAGTGGCCTATTTGAGAGGCCAGTAGAGAGTAAACAAGCAAAATGGAAACATGGACTATTACACTGGCCTCTCAATTAGGCGTCAGTAGTGGCCTACTTGAGAGGCCAGTAGAGAATAAAAAAAGAAAATGGAACCCTGGACTATTACACTGGCCGCTCAACTAGGCGTCAGTAGTGGCCTACTTGAGAGGCCAGTAGAGAATAAACAAGCAAAATAGAACCATGGACTAATACACTGGCCGCTCAACTAGGCGTCAGTAGTGGCCTACTTGAGAGGCCAGGAGAGAATAAACAAGCAAAATGGAACCACGGGTACAATTACACTGGCCGCTCAACTAGGCGTCAGTAGTGGCCTACTTGAGAGGCCAGTAGAGAATAAACAAGCAAAATGGAACCATGGACTATTATACTGGCCTCTCAACTTGGCTTCAGTAGTGGCCTACTTGAGAGGCCAGTAGAGAATAAACAAGCAAAATGGAACCATGGACTATTACACTGGCCGCTCAACTAGGCGTCAGTAGTGGCCTACTTGAGAGGCCAGTAGAGAGTAAACAAGCAAAATGGAAACATGGACTATTACACTGGCCTCTCAATTAGGCGTCAGTAGTGGCCTACTTGAGAGGCCAGTAGAGAATAAAAAAAGAAAATGGAACCCTGGACTAGTACACTGGCCGCTCAACTAGGCGTCAGTAGTGGCCTACTTGAGAGGCCAGTAGAGAATAAACAAGCAAAATGGAACCACGGGTACAATTACACTGGCCGCTCAACTAGGCGTCAGTAGTGGCCTACTTGAGAGGCCAGTAGAGAATAAAGAAGCAAAATGGAACCATGGACTATTATTCTGGCCTCTCAACCTGGCTTCAGTAGTGGCCTACTTGAGAGGCCAGTAGAGAATAAACAAGCAAAATGGAACCATGGACTATTACACTGGCCGCTCAACTAGGCGTCAGTAGTGCCCTACTTGAGAGGCCAGTAGAGAATAAACAAGCAAAATGGAACCACGGGTACAATTACACTGGCCGCTCAACTAGGCGTCAGTAGTGGCCTACTTGAGAGGCCAGTAGAGAATTAACAAAGAAAATGGAACCATGGACTATTACACTGGCCGCTCAACTAGGCGTCAGTTGTGGCGTACTTGAGAGGCCAGTAAAGAATAAACAAGCAAAATGGAACCATGGACTATTACACTGGCCTCTCAACTAGGCGTCAGTAGTGGCCTACTTGAGAGGCCAGTAGAGAATAAACAAGCAAAATAGAACCATGGACTAATACACTGGCCGCTCAACTAGGCGTCAGTAGTGGCCTACTTGAGAGGCCAGTAGAGAATAAACAAGCAAAATGGAACCACGGGTACAATTACACTGGCCGCTCAACTAGGCGTCAGTAGTGGCCTACTTGAGAGGCCAGTAGAGAATAAACAAGCAAAATGGAACCATGGACTATTATTCTGGCCTCTCAACTTGGCTTCAGTAGTGGCCTACTTGAGAGGCCAGTAGAGAATAAACAAGCAAAATGGAACCATGGACTATTACACTGGCCGCTCAACTAGGCGTCAGTAGTGGCCTACTTGAGAGGCCAGTAGAGAATAAACAAGCAAAATGGAACCACGGGTACAATTACACTGGTCGCTCAACTAGGCGTCAGTAGTGGCCTATTTGAGAGGCCAGTAGAGAGTAAACAAGCAAAATGGAACCACGGGTACAATTACACTGGCCGCTCAACTAGGCGTCAGTAGTGGCCTACTTGAGAGGCCAGTAGAGAATAAACAAAGAAAATGGAACCATGGAATATTACACTGGCCGCTCAACTAGGCGTCAGTAGTGGCCTATTTGAGAGGCCAGTAGAGAATAAACAAGCAAAATGGAACCATGGACTAATATACTAGCCTCTCAACTTGGCTTCAGTAGTGGCCTACTTGAGAGGCCAGTAGAGAATAAACAAGCAAAATGGAACCACGGGTACAATTACACTGGCCGCTCAACTAGGCGTCAGTAGTGGCCTACTTGAGAGGCCAGTAGAGAATAAACAAGCAAAATGGAACCATGGACTATTACACTGGCCGCTCAACTAGGCGTCAGTAGTGGCCTACTTGAGAGGCCAGTAGAGAATAAACAAGCAAAATGGAACCACGGACTATTATTCTGGCCTCTCAACTTGGCTTCAGTAGTGGCCTACTTGAGAGGCCAGTAGAGAATAAACAAGCAAAATGGAACCATGGACTATTACACTGGCCGCTCAACTAGGCGTCAGTAGTGGCCTACTTGAGAGGCCAGTAGAGAATAAACAAGCAAAATGGAACCACGGGTACAATTACACTGGCCGCTCAACTAGGCGTCAGTAGTGGCCTATTTGAGAGGCCAGTAGAGAGTAAACAAGCAAAATGGAAACATGGACTATTACACTGGCCTCTCAATTAGGCGTCAGTAGTGGCCTACTTGAGAGGCCAGTAGAGAATAAAAAAAGAAAATGGAACCCTGGACTATTACACTGGCCGCTCAACTAGGCGTCAGTAGTGGCCTACTTGAGAGGCCAGTAGAGAATAAACAAGCAAAATAGAACCATGGACTAATACACTGGCCGCTCAACTAGGCGTCAGTAGTGGCCTACTTGAGAGGCCAGTAGAGAATAAACAAGCAAAATGGAACCACGGGTACAATTACACTGGCCGCTCAACTAGGCGTCAGTAGTGGCCTACTTGAGAGGCCAGTAGAGAATAAACAAGCAAAATGGAACCATGGACTATTATTCTGGCCTCTCAACTTGGCTTCAGTAGTGGCCTACTTGAGAGGCCAGTAGAGAATAAACAAGCAAAATGGAACCATGGACTATTACACTGGCCGCTCAACTAGGCGTCAGTAGTGGCCTACTTGAGAGGCCAGTAGAGAATAAACAAGCAAAATGGAACCACGGGTACAATTACACTGGCCGCTCAACTAGGCGTCAGTAGTGGCCTATTTGAGAGGCCAGTAGAGAGTAAACAAGCAAAATGGAACCACGGGTACAATTACACTGGCCGCTCAACTAGGCGTCGGTAGTGGCCTACTTGAGAGGCCAGTAGAGAATAAACAAAGAAAATGGAACCATGGAATATTACACTGGCCGCTCAACTAGGCGTCAGTAGTGGCCTATTTGAGAGGCCAGTAGAGAATAAACAAGCAAAATGGAACCATGGACTAATATACTAGCCTCTCAACTTGGCTTCAGTAGTGGCCTACTTGAGAGGCCAGTAGAGAATAAACAAGCAAAATGGAACCACGGGTACAATTACACTGGCCGCTCAACTAGGCGTCAGTAGTGGCCTACTTGAGAGGCCAGTAGAGAATAAACAAGCAAAATGGAACCATGGACTATTACACTGGCCGCTCAACTAGGCGTCAGTAGTGGCCTACTTGAGAGGCCAGTAGAGAATAAACAAGCAAAATGGAACCACGGGTACAATTACACTGGCCGCTCAACTAGGCGTCAGTAGTGGCCTACTTGAGAGGCCAGTAGAGAATAAACAAGCAAAATGGAACCACGGGTACAATTACACTGGCCGCTCAACTAGGCGTCAGTAGTGGCCTATTTGAGAGGCCAGTAGAGAATAAACAAGCAAAATGGAAACATGGACTATTACACTGGCCTCTCAATTAGGCGTCAGTAGTAGCCTACATGAGAGGCCAGTAGAGAATAAAAAAAGAAAATGGAACCCTGAACTATTACACTGGCCGCTCAACTAGGCGTCAGTAGTGGCCTACTTGAGAGTCCAGTAGAGAATATACAAGCAAAATGGAACCATGGACTAATACACTGGCCGCTCAACTAGACGTCAGTAGTGGCCTACTTGAGAGGCCAGTAGAGAATAAACAAGCAAAATGGAACCACGGGTACAATTACACTGGCCGCTCAACTAGGCGTCAGTAGTGGCCTACTTGAGAGGCCAGTTGAGAATAAACAAGCAAAATGGAACCACGGGTACAATTACACTGGCCGCTCAACTAGGCGTCAGTAGTGGCCTACTTGAGAGGCCAGTAGAGAATAAACAAGCAAAATGGAACCACGGGTACAATTACACTGGCCGCTCAACTAGGCGTCAGTAGTGGCCTACTTGAGAGGCCAGTAGAGAATAAACAAGCAAAATGGAACCATGGACTATTATTCTGGCCTCTCAACTTGGCTTCAGTAGTGGCCTACTTGAGAGGCCAGTAGAGAATAAGCAAGCAAAATGGAACCATGGACTATTACACTGGCCGCTCAACTAGGCGTCAGTAGTGGCCTACTTGAGAGGCCAGTAGAGAATAAACAAGCAAAATGGAACCACGGGTACAATTACACTGGCCGCTCAACTAGGCGTCAGTAGTGGCCTATTTGAGAGGCCAGTAGAGAGTAAACAAGCAAAATGGAACCACGGGTACAATTACACTGGCCGCTCAACTAGGCGTCAGTAGTGGCCTACTTGAGAGGCCAGTAGAGAATAAACAAAGAAAATGGAACCATGGAATATTACACTGGCCGCTCAACTAGGCGTCAGTAGTGGCCTATTTGAGAGGCCAGTAGAGAATAAACAAGCAAAATGGAACCATGGACTAATATACTAGCCTCTCAACTTGGCTTCAGTAGTGGCCTACTTGAGAGGCCAGTAGAGAATAAACAAGCAAAATGGAACCACGGGTACAATTACACTGGCCGCTCAACTAGGCGTCAGTAGTGGCCTACTTGAGAGGCCAGTAGAGAATAAACAAGCAAAATGGAACCATGGACTATTACACTGGCCGCTCAACTAGGCGTCAGTAGTGGCCTACTTGAGAGGCCAGTAGAGAATAAACAAGCAAAATGGAACCACGGACTATTATTCTGGCCTCTCAACTTGGCTTCAGTAGTGGCCTACTTGAGAGGCCAGTAGAGAATAAACAAGCAAAATGGAACCATGGACTATTACACTGGCCGCTCAACTAGGCGTCAGTAGTGGCCTACTTGAGAGGCCAGTAGAGAATAAACAAGCAAAATGGAACCACGGGTACAATTACACTGGCCGCTCAACTAGGCGTCAGTAGTGGCCTATTTGAGAGGCCAGTAGAGAATAAACAAGCAAAATGGAAACATGGACTATTACACTGGCCTCTCAATTAGGCGTCAGTAGTAGCCTACATGAGAGGCCAGTAGAGAATAAAAAAAGAAAATGGAACCCTGAACTATTACACTGGCCGCTCAACTAGGCGTCAGTAGTGGCCTACTTGAGAGTCCAGTAGAGAATATACAAGCAAAATGGAACCATGGACTAATACACTGGCCGCTCAACTAGACGTCAGTAGTGGCCTACTTGAGAGGCCAGTAGAGAATAAACAAGCAAAATGGAACCACGGGTACAATTACACTGGCCGCTCAACTAGGCGTCAGTAGTGGCCTACTTGAGAGGCCAGTTGAGAATAAACAAGCAAAATGGAACCACGGGTACAATTACACTGGCCGCTCAACTAGGCGTCAGTAGTGGCCTACTTGAGAGGCCAGTAGAGAATAAACAAGCAAAATGGAACCACGGGTACAATTACACTGGCCGCTCAACTAGGCGTCAGTAGTGGCCTACTTGAGAGGCCAGTAGAGAATAAACAAGCAAAATGGAACCATGGACTATTATTCTGGCCTCTCAACTTGGCTTCAGTAGTGGCCTACTTGAGAGGCCAGTAGAGAATAAGCAAGCAAAATGGAACCATGGACTATTACACTGGCCGCTCAACTAGGCGTCAGTAGTGGCCTACTTGAGAGGCCAGTAGAGAATAAACAAGCAAAATGGAACCACGGGTACAATTACACTGGCCGCTCAACTAGGCGTCAGTAGTGGCCTATTTGAGAGGCCAGTAGAGAGTAAACAAGCAAAATGGAACCACGGGTACAATTACACTGGCCGCTCAACTAGGCGTCAGTAGTGGCCTACTTGAGAGGCCAGTAGAGAATAAACAAAGAAAATGGAACCATGGAATATTACACTGGCCGCTCAACTAGGCGTCAGTAGTGGCCTATTTGAGAGGCCAGTAGAGAATAAACAAGCAAAATGGAACCATGGACTAATATACTAGCCTCTCAACTTGGCTTCAGTAGTGGCCTACTTGAGAGGCCAGTAGAGAATAAACAAGCAAAATGGAACCACGGGTACAATTACACTGGCCGCTCAACTAGGCGTCAGTAGTGGCCTACTTGAGAGGCCAGTAGAGAATAAACAAGCAAAATGGAACCATGGACTATTACACTGGCCGCTCAACTAGGCGTCAGTAGTGGCCTACTTGAGAGGCCAGTAGAGAATAAACAAGCAAAATGGAACCACGGACTATTATTCTGGCCTCTCAACTTGGCTTCAGTAGTGGCCTACTTGAGAGGCCAGTAGAGAATAAACAAGCAAAATGGAACCATGGACTATTACACTGGCCGCTCAACTAGGCGTCAGTAGTGGCCTACTTGAGAGGCCAGTAGAGAATAAACAAGCAAAATGGAACCACGGGTACAATTACACTGGCCGCTCAACTAGGCGTCAGTAGTGGCCTATTTGAGAGGCCAGTAGAGAGTAAACAAGCAAAATGGAAACATGGACTATTACACTGGCCTCTCAATTAGGCGTCAGTAGTGGCCTACTTGAGAGGCCAGTAGAGAATAAAAAAAGAAAATGGAACCCTGGACTATTACACTGGCCGCTCAACTAGGCGTCAGTAGTGGCCTACTTGAGAGGCCAGTAGAGAATAAACAAGCAAAATAGAACCATGGACTAATACACTGGCCGCTCAACTAGGCGTCAGTAGTGGCCTACTTGAGAGGCCAGTAGAGAATAAACAAGCAAAATGGAACCACGGGTACAATTACACTGGCCGCTCAACTAGGCGTCAGTAGTGGCCTACTTGAGAGGCCAGTAGAGAATAAACAAAGAAAATGGAACCATGGAATATTACACTGGCCGCTCAACTAGGCGTCAGTAGTGGCCTATTTGAGAGGCCAGTAGAGAATAAACAAGCAAAATGGAACCATGGACTAATATACTAGCCTCTCAACTTGGCTTCAGTAGTGGCCTACTTGAGAGGCCAGTAGAGAATAAACAAGCAAAATGGAACCACGGGTACAATTACACTGGCCGCTCAACTAGGCGTCAGTAGTGGCCTACTTGAGAGGCCAGTAGAGAATAAACAAGCAAAATGGAACCATGGACTATTACACTGGCCGCTCAACTAGGCGTCAGTAGTGGCCTACTAGAGAGGCCAGTAGAGAATAAACAAGCAAAATGGAACCACGGACTATTATTCTGGCCTCTCAACTTGGCTTCAGTAGTGGCCTACTTGAGAGGCCAGTAGAGAATAAACAAGCAAAATGGAACCATGGACTATTACACTGGCCGCTCAACTAGGCGTCAGTAGTGGCCTACTTGAGAGGCCAGTAGAGAATAAACAAGCAAAATGGAACCACGGGTACAATTACACTGGCCGCTCAACTAGGCGTCAGTAGTGGCCTATTTGAGAGGCCAGTAGAGAGTAAACAAGCAAAATGGAAACATGGACTATTACACTGGCCTCTCAATTAGGCGTCAGTAGTGGCCTACTTGAGAGGCCAGTAGAGAATAAAAAAAGAAAATGGAACCCTGGACTATTACACTGGCCGCTCAACTAGGCGTCAGTAGTGGCCTACTTGAGAGGCCAGTAGAGAATAAACAAGCAAAATAGAACCATGGACTAATACACTGGCCGCTCAACTAGGCGTCAGTAGTGGCCTACTTGAGAGGCCAGTAGAGAATAAACAAGCAAAATGGAACCACGGGTACAATTACACTGGCCGCTCAACTAGGCGTCAGTAGTGGCCTACTTGAGAGGCCAGTAGAGAATAAACAAGCAAAATGGAACCATGGACTATTATTCTGGCCTCTCAACTTGGCTTCAGTAGTGGCCTACTTGAGAGGCCAGTAGAGAATAAACAAGCAAAATGGAACCATGGACTATTACACTGGCCGCTCAACTAGGCGTCAGTAGTGGCCTACTTGAGAGGCCAGTAGAGAATAAACAAGCAAAATGGAACCACGGGTACAATTACACTGGCCGCTCAACTAGGCGTCAGTAGTGGCCTATTTGAGAGGCCAGTAGAGAGTAAACAAGCAAAATGGAAACATGGACTATTACACTGGCCTCTCAATTAGGCGTCAGTAGTGGCCTACTTGAGAGGCCAGTAGAGAATAAAAAAAGAAAATGGAACCCTGGACTATTACACTGGCCGCTCAACTAGGCGTCAGTAGTGGCCTACTTGAGAGGCCAGTAGAGAATAAACAAGCAAAATAGAACCATGGACTAATACACTGGCCGCTCAACTAGGCGTCAGTAGTGGCCTACTTGAGAGGCCAGTAGAGAATAAACAAGCAAAATGGAACCACGGGTACAATTACACTGGCCGCTCAACTAGGCGTCAGTAGTGGCCTACTTGAGAGGCCAGTAGAGAATAAACAAGCAAAATGGAACCATGGACTATTATTCTGGCCTCTCAACTTGGCTTCAGTAGTGGCCTACTTGAGAGGCCAGTAGAGAATAAACAAGCAAAATGGAACCATGGACTATTACACTGGCCGCTCAACTAGGCGTCAGTAGTGGCCTACTTGAGAGGCCAGTAGAGAATAAACAAGCAAAATGGAACCACGGGTACAATTACACTGGCCGCTCAACTAGGCGTCAGTAGTGGCCTATTTGAGAGGCCAGTAGAGAGTAAACAAGCAAAATGGAACCACGGGTACAATTACACTGGCCGCTCAACTAGGCGTCGGTAGTGGCCTACTTGAGAGGCCAGTAGAGAATAAACAAAGAAAATGGAACCATGGAATATTACACTGGCCGCTCAACTAGGCGTCAGTAGTGGCCTATTTGAGAGGCCAGTAGAGAATAAACAAGCAAAATGGAACCATGGACTAATATACTAGCCTCTCAACTTGGCTTCAGTAGTGGCCTACTTGAGAGGCCAGTAGAGAATAAACAAGCAAAATGGAACCACGGGTACAATTACACTGGCCGCTCAACTAGGCGTCAGTAGTGGCCTACTTGAGAGGCCAGTAGAGAATAAACAAGCAAAATGGAACCATGGACTATTACACTGGCCGCTCAACTAGGCGTCAGTAGTGGCCTACTTGAGAGGCCAGTAGAGAATAAACAAGCAAAATGGAACCACGGGTACAATTACACTGGCCGCTCAACTAGGCGTCAGTAGTGGCCTACTTGAGAGGCCAGTAGAGAATAAACAAGCAAAATGGAACCACGGGTACAATTACACTGGCCGCTCAACTAGGCGTCAGTAGTGGCCTATTTGAGAGGCCAGTAGAGAGTAAACAAGCAAAATGGAAACATGGACTATTACACTGGCCTCTCAATTAGGCGTCAGTAGTGGCCTACATGAGAGGCCAGTAGAGAATAAAAAAAGAAAATGGAACCCTGAACTATTACACTGGCCGCTCAACTAGGCGTCAGTAGTGGCCTACTTGAGAGTCCAGTAGAGAATATACAAGCAAAATGGAACCATGGACTAATACACTGGCCGCTCAACTAGACGTCAGTAGTGGCCTACTTGAGAGGCCAGTAGAGAATAAACAAGCAAAATGGAACCACGGGTACAATTACACTGGCCGCTCAACTAGGCGTCAGTAGTGGCCTACTTGAGAGGCCAGTAGAGAATAAACAAGCAAAATGGAACCACGGGTACAATTACACTGGCCGCTCAACTAGGCGTCAGTAGTGGCCTACTTGAGAGGCCAGTAGAGAATAAACAAGCAAAATGGAACCACGGGTACAATTACACTGGCCGCTCAACTAGGCGTCAGTAGTGGCCTACTTGAGAGGCCAGTAGAGAATAAACAAAGAAAATGGAACCCTGGAATATTACACTGGCCGCTCAACTAGGCGTCAGTAGTGGCCTATTTGAGAGGCCAGTAGAGAATAAACAAGCAAAATGGAACCATGGACTATTATACTGGCCTCTCAACTTGGCTTCAGTAGTGGCCTACTTGAGAGGCCAGTAGAGAATAAACAAGCAAAATGGAACCATGGACTATTACACTGGCCGCTCAACAGACGAGACTAGGAGTGGCCTCACAATAGGGCGACTATTGACACCTGGTTGAGAGGCCAAGATAAGGGGAAGTTCCCTTTGGTGACATATATTTCGTTATTTTGAGCGCAAAATGATTTTTTGGGCAATGTCGTTGAGAACATTAGGTTTAATAATCAAAAATTGTTAAAACAGTACAATCATACGAAAACGTGATTACGTTGCTTCTGAAATATGACTAATGAGTATTAAAATGTAGCTGTCCATAGTATTTTCTCCGTCATCGGTCTAGCTTTTTGATCTAGGAAAAATACTACTATTTTTACTACTATCCTACTAAAAAAAAATCCCACTATCGAAGGCGGCCTCGTCAACAGGAAAGATCCATGCCTTCAAACTAGCCGGCGCTGCAGTATCTTGGGAAGCCCGGAAACAGCGAACTGTTGCCTTGTCCAGTACAGAAGCAGAATATATGGCAATGTCCGACGCAAACAAAGAAGCCATATATCTCAAGGGACTTCTCAACGAACTTGGAGTATCAGTTCAGGCGATCGAGCTGTACAACGACAACCAGGGTGCCCAGAAACTCGTTCAGAATCCTGTTTTCCATGCCAGAACGAAGCACATTGATATCCGGCACCAATTCATTCGAGACACCTACGACCAGGGACATACAGCCTTGCGGTATCTACCAACAGAGGAAATGCCAGCGGACATCTGTACAAAGAGCCTGTTCCGTCCGAAGCACCTCTTCTGCGTCAAAGCCCTAGGACTGGAAATAATTAAATAACCACTTGGATAGAAGATTGAAACCACCGATCTTAAGAGGGACTGTTGGAAATTAGAGGTAATAACGGTCGTTTTTTATCTATATCCAGATTTTTTATATACCAGTGTTTTTTATGCATCGCGGTTATTCTTGTAACATTTTTTATCGCGATGCCTTTAACTATATAACCGGATAACATTCCGATAACGTTGTTAGTTGTTCAGAGTTCAGTTCCCTTTTATCAGATAGCAGTGTGTTCCCGGAAATTAATATTAATGTTTTTACCTCTCCGAGTGACGTATGTCACGGAGAGGTTCTGTAACGATCGTGTGTGTCTGTCTGTGTGTGTGTCTGTTGTTACACCCACGTGACCGCGTTCGTAGTTTCCAAATCGGAGCAAACGTGTTCGCCATTTCCGAACTGCTTTCACAGTCACGGAAATGGCTACTCTACTTGAGTTCTCACACCACCATCTTCTGGTCTTTGTCCATCCCACACGGACACCAGTCTGTACTTACTGGTTTCTAATCACCACCAACTTATGGCCTTCGTCCATCCCACATGGACACCAGTCTGTACATACTGGCTTCTAACCACCACCATCTTCTGGTCATTGTCCATCCCACATGGACACCAGTCTGTACTTACTGGCTTCTAACACCACCATCTTCTGGTCATTGTCCATCCCACATGGACACCAGTCTGTACACACTGGCTTCTAACACCACCATCTTCTGGTCTTTGTTTTTGTCCATCCCACATGGACACCAGTCTGTACACCTGGCTTCTACACCACCATCTTCTGGTATATGTTTTTGTCCATCCCACATGGACACCAGTCTGCACACCTGGCTTCTACTCCATCGTCATCGTTGGGTTTAAGACATTCGCGGCGATCAGCTAGGGTTACGAGAAACGTCTAGCCTCCCTAGGGTGGGTTGTCCACGATAGGTTTTCGCAATTGCGGTTGTTCTTGCTTTTAACTGTAGTTCGACACCCTTATATACTACCTATTTGAGTAAGGCGAAGCAACCGGCGTATGCTTCATTTCAAACCTCAATATTAGTCAAGTCTCTCAAGAATGTTTAATTGTTCTTTTTTAAAACGATGTAACGTTCAATAAGGCGAATAACTAACGAAGAAAATATTAAATATTAATTATATTTATCTTATTATTTAAGATAATCATGTTTCTCAATTCAAAATTAATACGGAAAAAGTTAAAAAGCAGTCTATGTTTTTGTCTGTGTGTGTCCGTCCGTTGTTACAGTAGTGCGCTGCGTTAGAAGTTCGTTTTGTTTTGATGTGTAAAGGAATCCTACAGAACCATAATATTCCCTTTATCCTTAATATAAAGTGAATATGTGGAAATATTTTTCGTAATTATGATGCATTTAGTACTTTTGTAGCTTTAAAGCTCTATTATATTTTGATATTCCAAAGAATTTTGGAATAGTGGGGTGGCGTAGCGGTTAGCGCTTTCGCCTCGCAGCAAGAGGATCCCGGGTTCGATCCCGGACTGTGGCACCGGGTGAAAATCTGGGAACAAATCCTTCTGCGTAGAGTTTGCAAGTTCTCTCCCCGCTTGTTAAGAGGAGTTTTCCTCCGCGGTCTAACCCGGTTTCTCCTTTCCATCAAAACTTGCTGAGGTTAACGGTAATAGTTAGTATAGGGCGCTGTAGGTTAGCTGTGGCATAGGGGCTAGCCACCACCCCTCTATGCATTGTAAAGGGGCCCACCTGTAAATAAGTCGCGAGTTGACTTAGTGTGGACATCCCTTCCTAGACCAAGCTTAGATTATTATTATTATTATTATTATTATTAATTTTTTTAATATTATTATTTAAAATGGATGTTTATATATTACTTAAGCTATACTACATCTGTTTATAGCATAATCCTTTCTAAAGTGAATACAAGCTCAACGCTACTATGTTGGTCAAATGAACTTTTATTTGTCAATAGGCCTAGTGAACCGAAAACTAAAAGCTTGGGTTTGGTTTTCGTTTCTGTTATGCACAGACATTAACGGTTCAGAGTGAGCCGAAAGTTAAATACACTTTAAATAAATAGGCTTAGATTTTAAAATCTATGGTGGAAATCTGGGTCGCGTTCAGCAGAGCCCAGTGCTGTTAGCAGTGTTCTGCATAACGGGATTCTGTTTTTGAATTTTGACGTCACGGTGCTTAGCGCTGAGCTAACGCGGTCTTCAAAGAAAATAGTCGGCTCTTTGGGTATCGTGACGTAAAACGCGTAGTTCTCAGCTTGGCGAAAAAACCATGGAGGAATTAATTCAAATAGCTACATGGGACTATAGCTATTTAATTGGCGTGAAACCAGTTGATCACGCAAGAATTTTAAGAGATATGTTAGTTTCTAATTTATTGTGCTAGCGTCATTTATAAAACGCCGATGACCGGAGAAAAGCTATGACGACAGAGCTCACCGGTAAACATTTCCAAAATCCGCTGTCTTTTTTGGTGAGCTCTGCTGAACGCAGCCCAGACCAGTGAAAGGTCTGATCGTAATCGGATAATAGCTTCGTGTTTTCATGCTTTTTATGGTACGCATTTACTTTCAGTGTGTGTAGCCACAAATAAGCTTTGGTGTTATGTAACGTTAACAGTCATGTTGACAAACTAAGAAAATCGTTGAGGTGAAACGAGAGGATAGTGTTTATATGGCAACCCTGTTGTGAATATGGTTTTGAACATAGAGGGCATACAGTTGAGGAGTAGAAAATTGGGCCTTTACAAACACGTAAAGGTATATCCCTCCAAAGTTTTATCTCTTCATTTCCCGTTTTTCCCCCATCGGATGATTTTAATGTGTACAAGTATATCATTATTGGATGCAAAATGTCGTCTGATTTACAGTATATTTGCTATGCTTTGTATACTGCTTTAATATTTCATAAATGTTAACTTAAGAAACATTTCCATATCTGGGTAAATAAGTTTGTAAGTAGTCGTCTTGACTCGGAGAGGTAATATTTTGGTTTTCCCAACTTGTAATTAAATTAATAAAGAGTTTGTAACCAGTTAGTCCCAGAGTCGTTCTTGCGTCAAACAACAACAGAAGTCCATTAAATTAGCCAAGGAAGTAAACAATTACAATAGCTGGTATAGCGTACGTCTCTGCTGGGGTAAGAACTCCTTCTATTTCTATGGATAGGGGGCTAAATTTTTCTCCCTTTTCTAACACTGTTAGGAATTTCGAGCTCCCCTCTAGGAAGTCTTTCTTGACGTGAACGGGGCGTGACGTCTTCAGCCCATGAACGCTGGATCTCTAAAGGGTAGATTGTTTGCTTTTTAAAAAAATAAAAAAGGAACGGCCACGGTCGTTAAATAGTTTTTTATTTCAATAGATTTATGAAGAGTCATAAAAAACTGAATGACCTTGACTGTTCCAAAATTCACACCCCCCATCCCTTCTCCTGATTCTATGCTAAAGAGGGCTCGGCTTTACTGTGGAAGGGGGCGTTTTTCGGTCCCTTTAGAGAGATACAGTGTTCATTTTCAGCCAATAGTTTTTTCTCTCTTAATAGGGCAAATTTTGGCGTACGAGTCGCACCTGAACCGGAGATCAGAGAAAAATTAGCGCGAGGTGGCGAATGTGTCGCCCTTCTTCAGTATTGCTACACAAGAGAGGGGAGTCCCAAACCCCGCTTTTGGTTACTTCCTAGGTTAATTTAATGGACTTCTGCTATGATGTAAGTTAAATCCGGAGCGAGCGAAGCGAAGTCCGTGATTTTTGGACTCTGTTATCTAGACTTTAAATTTCATAGCAAAATATGTTTCACTGAAATTTCCCCGACCTTTATGTCCACTTTCAATTTCCATGACTTTTCCAGGGCGTCTACGAACGCTTGTATTGTACAGACTAATATACTGTATGTTTAAGCTGAGATTAATCAGAAGCTTCATTTGTTCTACGTCGTTTGGCAGCGTCACCATTATGACAAGCTTTGTGAGATTTCTTAAAGTCATAGTTAAAAACTACTTTATTCAACACAAACATTGTACTTAATATTGGTAACTATTCCGTGTTTTAGTATTAACTGATCTGTCTTGGCTGCTGCTCGATTATGATTTAGATTATGTATTACCAGGAATACATAGATTTACTACTTGGAATCTTTAAGAGGCTATTTTATGGGCCTGGGTGCTCGACTGAAAGAGGAGGAGGTGTAGAAACCGTCACCGTTGACGTCATGCATAATTTATTTGATCTTAAAAACCACGTGACATTGACGTATTTTGCGACCTGCGCCGTTACTTCGGCGACCTATGCGCGGTGAACCCGAATGTAAACATCATACGTCGTCTGAACGAGTAGACCTAGGATTACGTTCCAAAAAAGGCGAAAATAATTGGAGACTTGCTTGGAGACTCGCTTTCAGTTAGAACTCGATATTACTATTCTCCCAGGGTGGAGTAACAATTTAATTCCATCCACTCTTCCCCATAGTTATACAAAAACAAAACATCAGCTACACTAACTTCTAAATCGTCGACTTTAGTTACAGTTAGAGAAATTTCCGCTTCAAAAACGTCGTTAACGTCAAAGTATTCCAAGTTCTCGCACTTCCTAACCATTTCCGAGCCGCAACTGATGCAGACGACAGCTTAAAAGGTCATGATCTCGTTCTGTCCTACACATTCTCATAACCATTGAGACGCGAGGAAGGAGGAGCAGGCGGTTTAAAAGTTTTTGGCGCTTCCCCTCACAGTCAATCAGATATTTGTGGGGGGTCTATGGCCTCTTAAAGATTCCAAGTAGTAAATCTATGTATTCCTGGTATTACGCGGGCATTGAGTAACAGAAACATTGATATTATCAGGAGTTCATAATAACCCGAAGTACGAAACTGTTTAAAAAACCCGTAACAACAAAGTTTCGCCTTAAAGCTCAGCGGATTCATACACCGCTTAACACCCAAAGAAATAGTTACCCATTTTTTAGTGCCCTCGCGCATTAACTTACACACTTCCGGTTTAGCACTATTTTTATCATGTGATTTTGGGAGCGAAAATGGCTCACGTCTGCTTCTGTCGGAACGGTCTAAATTAAGCCTTGGCTAAGAAGTTGGCTTTTAGTCGGGGTTTCTAGTTTTCTACAAAACATTTAAACGATCGTCATTAATGTTTTGTTGTGATATGTGTGAGTGAGAATTCCGTGGTTAAATTAAAACGATTTGGGCAAATTTATTCGCAGTATCTTTAATATAAGAATTCCATCGTGATTCCACGTCCACCATATCGCCCTTTTTCTTTTCAACGGAGATCTCAGCCAACGGAAGTTTTGGAACGAAAACCAAGGAGAATAGATACCACTACGATTTACTGTAAGGTTGTATGTCCATAAACAGGCTAATCCTTTCTAAGCGCAACGACAGAATCTTTTTGTTCGCGATTTTGACCATTAGCTCTATGGCCAGTTTCATACTCCCCCCCCCCCGATGGGTGGCTATTACGAACTCCTGATATTATTGAAGAAAACTAGTTATAAAAAGCTAAAATCTACAGTTCCGATATGAGTCGTAAGATTCTGTCTGAAATATGTAAAACAAGTCGGGAAAACCAAAATATTACCTCTCCGTGTCGAGAAGATTATATAACCTTAAGTATCCAATGAAAACGTCGACCTTTTTGCCCTCATCCTTTCCCGCGCTTTGCGCTTCCGCATTTCATACTTACTCTCAACATTATCTTCCTCCATTTTACATATAAAAATCAAATACTCACAAAAAGAAGTGGCAAAAACCTGCTGGCTCTTTACAACCACTTAATTAATTTGACTTAATATCCAATTTCCAAGAACAATAATATACCGGTAGTTTAATTGACAACCTACTAGCATCGAAATTCTCATTAAGCATGGCTCCCGCGGATAAAAAACGGCAATTTTCAACTAGGTGGGCGTTATGTCATTAGATTTGAAAAATATCATTTGTCTTTTTTACCAATGCCTAACCGTTTGGATTTTTTAAAGCTTTCTAGCACCAAAAAATATTTTTGAATGAGGATAAAAAAGGTCTGTCCTCTCTTAATTTTTAAAGCTTTTCTCATGATTACTCTATACAACAGTAACAAGGAGTATAAACCCATTAGTGGAAGCAGTATTTTTTTCCCAAAACAATCTCGCTTATGTTTATGCAATGAATGAAATATATCACAATGCACGGGCCTTGATAGATATAGGAGGCAATGAAGGAAATATATCGCATGCACGGGCCTTGGTAGATATAGGAGGCAATGATAATCTCTCTCTTTGCACGAGAGGTTTATCTTTAATATTTAAATAAATATAATTATTTTTAATTATTTTAATCTTCAATAATTAACATTAATAATAGTTAAATCGTTTAAAATAAAGTTATACCTATTATCTTCTCAAACTTTGCTAATATTGACGTTTAAAGTGAAGGGTACCCCTCTTCCCGCTTTCTTCAGATTTTGGGGTATATATACGATTCGTTTCCATTATAATAGTAAGGAAAAACCGCAAATGCGAAAACCTTTGGTAGCGATCCTACCTTAGGGAGCGGCTAGACGTTTCTCGTAACCCTAGCTGATCGCCGCGTATATCCTAAAACCAAACGATGATAATGGAGTAGAAGCCAATGATACAGATTGGTGTCTATGTGGAATAGACGGTAGACCAGTGGATGGTGGTGTTAGAAGGCAGACGGGTGTCAATGTGGGATTGACAAAGAACAGAAGATGGTGGTGATTAGAAGCCAGTAAGAACAGACTAGTGTCCGTGTGGGATGGATAAAGACCAGAAGATGGTGGTGTGAGAACTCAAGTAGAGGAGCCATTTCCGTGACTGTGAAAGCAGTTCGGAAATGGCGAAAACGTTTGCTCCGATACGCAAACTGCGAACGCGGTCACGTGGGTGTAACAACAGACAGACACACAGACACGGCCGTTACAGAACCTCTCCTGGACTACGTCACACGGAGAGGTAAAAACCTATTCCCCGCAGTTTAGTGTAGTAGACATTCTCCTATGAGGAAAACGGCCAAAATGCGCCTACACCCGCACGGTCATGAAGTAGGAAACCATGCACTCGACTTAATAAAGCCAGAGAGAATTCAACAAAATGAAATTTCAGAAATCTTATTAAAACAGTTTCATTACAAATTACAACTACAACAGCCCAACAAACCAGAAAATCCAAATCTTCATTTTGCCAAGTGAGAGTCAATTTGCCAACTCAACAAAATTTTAGGGGGGAGGCCTCCCCACTTCCAAGGGATCGCCCCTGCATAGGTGCTGACTGAGCATTCTTGTCTGCAGGAGGTGATTTGAGCCGATCGCCCCTTCCGTCAATTCCCACATCCCAAAACCTAATCAGCGACATCCTGGCCTAGGCGTCTCAACCAAACCGCCTTAAAACTCTCTAATATATGCATTCCTGGTATAAACGAATCTTCAAAAGTGATGGCACAGTAATAAATCACATTTTTGATCGCATCGGTTAAAGTATACCTTTATATGTTATCAATTATATAACAAATTCATAATGGAACAAATGCGTGATTATTTGAATCCAAATTAACAAGATTTGAATATTTTTTACGGGTTAATCATAGCAGAAGTGAGATGAGACTAGAAGTACTGAGCTAACCAAATTCTTCACTCGGCGAAAGTGAATATTCATGGTAATACACCAACGGTTGGCCCTCTAGTAGCGGTTAAAATAAAATTTTGTAGAAAAGTCCGTTTGGGCTAAAACAACGGTCTCTCGCATTTAAATTTGAAAAAAATCCTTTGGTTTTGGAATTTTGAAATTCCGGGCTCTTTACCGATTGGATAATATCATGCGAAACGTCAATACTAGGCATGAACCGGTACCGATACCAAATCGGTATCAGCAGCGAAACTCGGGGTTTCCCGATAGTATCGGATCGGTTGGTTCGATACCGATACTAAACCGGTATGGCATGGGATTGGCTTGTCATTACCGTCGTAGGCATACTTCTACACATTTTATACCCTTCTGCTGAGTAAAGGTACAAAACGTTTTTAGATTGAAAGCTATTGAAATTGTCCAATAGTTCTAAACAAGCTGGCTACTCGGTTTAAATTCGTACTCTACTTTGTTGAATATTTCCTTGTTTTAGGGGCCAATGTTTGTGGGGCCATATCTCCGTAATCGAATCTTGTACACCCCATGTACTTTGAAACGTTCCATTCAGTTGGGCCCAAAAAACGCACTCCTTCATTATTGATGGACTTTTCAAAAACATCCTCTATTCGTATATGGATTACATCATGTACAGTACTTACAAGTAGTTGATGTTTTCAAGTATTCCAAGAGGGAGTCGTTTGTTTATAATAAAATTATAATATCGTGCTTCGTAAGATCCTTTTCCGATGTAAATTTTTCTTTTTGATTTCACCAAGGTGGGTTTAACAACTACGAATGCCTGTTTCAGAATGGATGTCTTATCTTCGAAAATCGCAGAGGTGCCACGGGGAAAAATGTTTTTAAATACATTACGTGTAGTAGTGAAATTGTAAATGAACCCGTTTTGATCAATCCTCTTTTGGAGTTTGGCGCTAAAAGACGAGTTTCTCTGAAGGGATGAAAAATAAAATATTAGTTTTCTGCTTAGATAGTATCAGGGATAGATGTAATTTTAGAAGCAGGAATGGAGAACGGTTAGTATTTACTTCAGTCCGACTCATAGTCCAGTATAGAGCCCCTCCCTCCAACACGTAACAAAAACTTTAAATTATCCTATTGGCTCAATTAATTTACGTTTTGATGACGTTGCTGACGGAGATGGCGTAAAATAAGTAATTCCTTTTTACCTCTGTCTCTATGACCCGCCTCTTATTTCATACCACCCCTCGTCCCGGGGAAGAGGGTCCGGGATTACTCTGTTCCTCATTCCTGCTTCTAAAATTACATCTATCCCTGATAGTACTAAGTTTACCCGAAAGAGACGAACGCAAAAATAACAAGGTAGGAAAACCAAAACCTACCTTTCCGAGTCAAGATGACGACTAGCTACAAACTTATTTATCTGTAATATGGCTCTTTATTGATAAGCAATGAATGAATTAAGTATTCAAAGCATTGAAAATTTACAGTAAAGCAGACGACATTTTCATCCAATAAGGGTATGTCTTGTACCGAAGGCAATCGCCCAATGCGGAAAAACAGGAAATGAGAGTATAAATTCTCGCAAGATAGTCCCTTAGGTATTGGTAAAGGCTCAATTGTCTACTCATCGCCTGTACATCCTCTATGTTCGATGCTAGAGTCACAGCTGGGTTGGCGTGTAAAAACTTTCCTCACATGATCATTGTCATCATGACTGTTAATGTAAGCCTTTGCCTGTTTATTTAAATGCGTATTTAATTTTCAGCTCACTCTGAGCCGTTAACGTCATGGAAAACAGGCAAAACCAAACCCACATTGTACTTCATTTCATCTCGGCCCTCAGTAGTTTATTTCTCAGACCACTATTGACAAATGAACCTACAAACGTTCCATCTTTCCATTTTGCATATGATCAATGTTTGGGCTATATACAAGTGTATGTTAATTTATTTGTAAACACGCATTTCAAATATTAATATCAAAAGATGTTCTTGGAATATCAAAATGAAACCGCGCTTTATAGCTACGAAACTAATAAAGCCATCGAAACTCAGAAAAATATTTTCATACATTCGTATTACATTATGACAAGTTGGGAAACCAAAATAAACCTCTCCGAGTCTAGACGCAATAAAGAGATTTTTCTTAAATAATTAAATAAATATATTTGATATTAGTTGTTTTAATCGTCATTCATTTAGCTTAATTCTTGTTAAATCGTTTTAAGAAATTGTATTCCTAAAATCATTTGAAGCATAGCTGTTGTTGACATTTGAATTCAAGCGTATGCCTCTTCAACAATTTTTGGAATTTTAGGGTATATAACGCGATTGATTCACAATAAATGATAAGAAAACCCGCAATTGCGTGAATCTTTGGTGGACACTGTCAATGTGAGGCTAGACGTTTCTCGTAACCGTAGCCGGTCGCCGCTTCTTAATCCTAACGATGGGAGTAGAAGCCAAAAATTGCTTTATGCGAACACGTTTGCCCAGATTTGCCAACTGCGAACGCTGTGACAGACACACACACAGACGCCCAGTGTAATACCAAAAGCGGATTATGCTTCACACATAAAGTACGTAAGTCCCACTTTCCATAGCTTTGGCCATGGATTTCATGATTTTCCGAAGTAAAAACTAAGCAGACGAACAAAAAACTTTTAACCAATCATAAGCCCCCTAACCGTAGATAACCTTTTTAATGCCAGAGCAATCGGCGACGGCTATTACTATTTTCTTGCATGGGACCTCGACTCGACCTCGTCGTCGACATAACCGGGATGTTCGGAAGGCAAAATACCGTAATCGTTCGTTAGTTGTTATATTATATTCAACGTTTTAAAGCTCAAGTTTCGAAAATTTTCGAGTCATTTAATAAGTCGTCCACTAAATATTATAAGAAATGTTTTAATTTCAACAGAAAAATAGCTCTGCGAATAATAGTAGACTCAAAAACAACACTAAGCCTTGGCTAGATATCAGCGTTATCCCGATCCCCAAACCGCCAGCGGCTGGCCTCGCCGTAGCCGCGAGAACATTCAGAGGACATTTGATTAGGCGCTGCACCTGCCGGAGAACAAAAAAACTCCTCTTAAAAAAAATCAGATACAAGGTGTCTTAAATAGTCCAAGCAAAAGATACCCAGATTGAGAAGATCTTCGTGCCTTAGTCCCAAATAATCTTTGGTATTGTGAATAGTTTTAACTATAGAATATTTTAGACACCCTTCTCCATCCTTATAGTAGTTCCCTCGTTTATGTACCTGGTAAATCGGTTCTTAAGGCGGAAGGATAGAAAGGATGCAAAGGAGCCGCGTTACCGAATTATGTTCCTCCGCGTAAGGGGAGGTTCTTTTCTAGGAGCTTAGAGAATAGAGAATAGCTCCCCCAGGCACAAGTTACGTACTTCATATGTAAAGCCTAATCTACGTGATGTAATCGTCAACCGGAGAGGTAAACAAAGAAAATTTTGCAGGATTTATTTACATATCAACACAAGCCGAACTAACTGCTAACGCGGTTCACTAATGTAACAACGGACGCACACACACAGACACACCTCTAGACGACTTTGCTACTCTTTCTGTATTAATTTTGAATTGACAAACAAGCCTATATGGACAAATAGCAGCTGATGTGGAGTTTAGAAGCCAGAAAGCACAGACTGGTGTCCGAAATGGGATGGACAAAGAGCAGATAATGGTGGTGTTTAGAAGCCAGTAAGTACAGACCTGTGTCCAAGTGGGATAGACAAATCCTGAATATGGTGGAGTTTATCACAGTAAAAAATAATGGTCATAGATTAAACCCTAGAGCACTATGTTACAAAAGACCGATATTTTGGCAAAAATTCCACAAGGCTCATACACTCTAAGAAAATGGGGTGTGCTTTAACACCTTTAAAAATAGTTTATATGGGTCCAAATTTGACACCGTTACAGGTATTCATTTACACCCCTGAAAGGGTTTAATAACACTTATTTAAGCAATTGGTGGCAAAGATAAGAATAAAATTGTGCAACAAAGGTGCAGTTTAACACCTTTTTAACTCTTATATCGCACTGAAAGTGAATTTTTACTCTCATATTAGTGTTGTGCAACTCCTTAAAGGGTGCGGCATAGCACCTTTCAGAGTGTCGCGTAACACCTTTAAGAGTGGGAGATTTTTGGTAGGATAGTAGTAGAAATTCTAGTTCTTTTCCTAGACTTAAGAGCAAAACCGATAACGTAAAAAACACTATAGTAGCTACATTTTGACCACTCACGAGGCATAAGTCAAATTTCGAGTATGGTTTTCCTGTTTAATTAAATTTTGATTATCCGCCATTCCGCAGTATTATTAACAATTAGTGCTATATTCATAGCAGGGTTCCATCTTGAGAGAACTTCATCACCTATAGGGAAGAAAGTTCTCACATGCAGAACTATACCTCTTTAAGCGAGGGTTGTTGCATATATAGTCATTTATAAGGGTTTATGAACTTCTGAAAAAGGCAGAAAGTTTTTAATTTGTACAAATGCATAGGGTATTAAATTAGTTTTGGAGGCTATAATATTCAAGCTGTAGATATAGACGTTCTTGTTAAATTTAATAATCTCTCTTCACTAAGAGTTTTTTGAGCACCAGAAACGCGTTTAATCTAATTTGCACTACAGATTTTACAAAACAAAATCCATTTAGTACTCTAATTTTTCTCAAAAAAAATGATAAAACATGTCACAAAAGCAAGTGCCCCACTTTGGCTTCTCAAGCTGGCCCTACTGTGAGGCCAGTACCTAACCTAGTCTCGTTTTTTAAGAGTATCGCTTAACACCTGTAAGAGTGTCGCTTAACACGTTTTGCATAGTTTTATGAAGGTACAACACCGCCAGATTACCAATTTCTTGGTTAATTTTATTTAAAGGATAAAACTGTTTTCTTTCATGAATATCATCTTTAAAAAAGGTTTAACAATTACGTTTTTCAATAATTTTTTACTGTTTGGATTGACATTAATATTAAAACATTAATGAAAATGAAAGACCTCATTTAAGAAACCCGCAGTATTATAATTTTTACCTCTCCGAGTGACGTTTGTCACGGAGAGGTTCTAATTTCGACGTGTCTGTCTGTGTGTGTGTGTCTGTCTGTTGTTACACCCACGTGACCGCGTTCGCAGTTTGCAAATCGGAGCAAAGGTATTTTCAATTTCCGGACCGCATTTACAGTTCTCGGAAATCGTATTCCACTTCATTGCCTGTCTAACACCACAAGCCTCTGGTCTTTGTCCATCCCACATGGACACCAGTCTGTACGTACTGACTTCTAAACACCACCATCTTCTGGTCTTTTGTCCATCCCACGTTGACACCAGTCTCTACTTACTGGCTTCTAACGCCACCATCTTCCGGTCTTTGTTTTTGTCCATCCCTCATGGACACCAGTCTGTACACCTGGCTTCTAACACCACCATCTTCTGGTCTTTGTTTTTGTCCATCCCACATGGACACCAGTCTGTAGACCTGGCTTCTACCCCATCATTATCCTTAAGGTTAAGACATACGCGGCGATCGGCTAGGGTTACGAGAAACGTCTAGCCAGTGGCGTAGCTAGGCCTTTTTTGGGGGGCTATTGCCCCCCCAAATTCCAAACTTAGCCCCCCAAAACAATCCGTAAACCCTCCCAAAAAATTGCTGTTAGCAACCTAAAATTCTGAAGCACTATATAAAAAATTTTCAATATCAAACAGTAAAATTTTGAAGAAAAAAACAGATGGAGACAAGTATAGTGTTTCGTGTTCTTTCGAAGGGAGTCCCAATAGTGTGGACTAAAAGCTAACCAAAACTAAAAATAAACCTTCATAAAAAAATCCTTCATAATCGGTTCCGTAGTCCTTATCCATAAAAGGCTGTACATCTTTAAAATACGAATAATTTCACGTTGACACAAATTTACGGATAGTTTTAAAAGTCAACACATTTTCCAAAGAACCCATTATGCAATTTTTAGCCACATCGTAGTATACGATAGGCTCTTAGTTTGACCCGAGCCGTAGTAGTACTGGCCGGGGTTTTCCCTTTCGTTATCGTCAGATTTTAGCTTAAATGGAACCAATAGGGGTAGCTGAGCTCAGTCAGAGATTTTATTTTAATTAAAAACTTTTTCACACCGCACCCGGGAATTGAACCCGGCTGGCTGGCGCAGCAGTAAGACACGCTACCACTGTGTGATTGGACACTTCTGATTTTTTGTTTAGGGTCTTTGAATTTTTTTCTTTTTATTTATGTGCTAATTAAATAGATAACGATGTGGCTACTATTAAGTCCCAGCCCTTGGGCCATCTTGTTTATATTAAGTTCTTATAATAACTTTAAAATAGTTTGCCCAGATTTAGCCCCCCTAAATTTCAAACCCTAGCGACGCTACTGCGTCTAGCCTTCCATTGGTGGGGTCTTCCGCCAAGGTTCACGCAATTGCGATGTTCTTATCTACCGCTGCGACTCGAATCCTTTATATACTACCTATTTGAGTAAGACGAAGCAACAGGAGGATGCTTCATTTCAAACGTCAATAATAGTCAAGTCTCTCAAGGTTGTTTAATTATTCTTTTTTAAAACGATGTAACGCTAAATAAGGCGAACAACTAACGAAGAAAATATTAAATATTAATCATATTTTAATATTTAAGATAATCTTGTTTCTCAATTCAAAATTAATACGGAAAGAGTAAAAAAGCAGTCTATTTTTTGTCTGTGTGTGTCTGTTCGTTGTTAGCAGTTCGCTTTGTTTTGATGTGTTAAGAAATCCTACAGAACCTTAATATTCACTTTTTCCATTATATAAAGTGAATATATGGAAATCCTTTTCGTAATTACGATGCATTTAGTACTTTTGTAGCGTTAACGCTCTGTTTCATTTTGATATTCCAAGGATGTTTTTTAATATTATTATTTGAAATGGCTGTTTATATATTATTTAAGCTATACTACATCTGTATATAGAATAATCCTTGGTTTTGTTATTTCATGAAGAAAGTTAAGGCCTGGATTCTATCGGATAAATCATGTTTGATCCGCAATAGGCTTAGTGAACCAATGAATAAATAATTGAGACCTGAGGTGGAGTAAACTTGGGGTTTTGATTATCGTGTCTGCAATGAAGGGACATTAACGGTTCAGAGTGAGCCGAAAGTTGATACACGTTTAAATAGTCAGATTTAGATTTTATAATAGAAGAAAGCATCATGGTAGCAATTAGATCAGTGAAAGGGCTAATCGTTATCGGGTTATAGCTTTGAAGTTTTCATTCTTGTTATGGTGCGCATTGACTTTCAGTGCGTCGAAAGAGGAGGAGTAGAAGGCTTGGCTGGAGTGTTATCGCTTCGAGCCTACGGTGTGCGCGCGCACCTTTCTCTGCCCTCTTTTTGGTTGAAATACAGTGAACCGAATATTAGGAGGGAAATATAACAAATAAATAAAGAAGAAAAGCGAGAACACCAAAAATGCTTTGCCAAAGCCGCTAGCTTCAACTCCCTTTCTTTCTACCCTCTTTGGTGCGTCTAACCACAAGTCATTTTTGGTATATTTAACGTTAACACTCATGTTGGCAAACTAAGAATATCGTTGAGGTGAAACGAGACAGTAGTCTTTATACTGAAAACCAGTTGTGAATGTAGCTATGAGAATATAGGGTTAACAGCTGAGGCGTAGACAATTGGGCCTTTTCAAACACATAATGGTTATATCTCTCCAAAATTTATACACTACTTTTTTTCCTGCTCTTTCCCATTTACTGATTTCCATGTGTCCAAGACATATCTTTATTGGATGTAAATGTCGTCTGCTTTACTGTATATTCGCTATTCTTGGAATACTGCTTTAATAATTCGTAAATTTTTACTTCAAAAAAGATAAATAATTCTATATCTAGGTTAATAAGTTTGTAAAAGCAGTCCTCCTCTTGACTCGGAGAGGAAATATTTTGGTTTTCCCAACTTGTTCATGTTTAATTTCGAACGGTTTTTAAATAGTGTTATTTTACACCGAATTTACACTTTAAATTGGCCCCTAAAAAGTCAAGGTAATAAAACTCTCTTTTGGGTGTTTTTACGGTGTTTACACCGTTTTAACACGTTTTTAACACTTCCATTTCTTAGAGTGTAGTGACAATATTTCCAGTTTTAGGATCTTACCAAGCAACTGTCTATGGAACGCCGTTTCGGCCAAAATTATAGCTGGTTGTTGTCTAGATGGCGGGTTGTGGCCTAGATAGCGGGTTGTAGTCTACATGGCGGGTTGTGGTCTAGATGGACTTAGAAATTTTTCTCTCTACAGAAACTTTGGAGAGACTTAAAGAGGCGTTCCACAGCCCCTGTTATTATATTCTCCGATGTATCTGAATTGAATACTATTACTTTAAATAAAATTTTTGGAAATTTGTGACATTTATTTGTTCAAATTTTAATCGTAAAAATATAAATTAATTTTCTGTATAATTTAAAGTAATGACTTCACGCCGAGGGGTCGGACAAATCGCGTTTTTGTGTGCTGTATTTTGAATATATGAGAGATTTTGATATTTTAAAGCTAATTTTTTTTGGAGGAAATTTAAGATTTCATTGTTCATTTTCTCATGGAAAATATTTAGGGATTTTGGGTATTCGACCAAAATGTATGAGATTTTGAAAAGTGTCCAACCCCTCGCTTGACGCGGTAATATTGCATGCAAAACCAGTTTATCAAGCATTAATTAATGATTTTATACATTTACTTATTGATTTATTGAAACTGAAAAAAAATTCTACAATAAACGCCGCTTCAGTCTGAAGTATAAAATTTTTCAAAGATAAAAAACCAAGTCCATGTAGACCACAACCCGCCATCTAGACCACAACCCGCCATCTAGACCACAACCCGCCATCTAGACCACAACCCGCCATCTAGACCACAACCCGCCATGTAGACCACAACCCGCCATGTAGACCACAACCCGCCATCTAGACCACAACCCGCCATGTAGACCACAACCCGCCATGTAGACCACAACCCGCCATGTAGACCACAACCCGCCATGTAGACCACAACCCGCCATGTAGACCACAACCCGCCATGTAGACCACAACCCGCCATCTAGACCACAACCCGCCATCTAGACCACAACCCGCCATGTAGACCACAACCCGCCATCTAGACCACAACCCGCCATCTAGACCACAACCCGCCATCTAGACCACAACCCGCCATCTAGACCACAACCCGCCATATAGACCACAACCTGTCATACTTGTGTTTAATCGTCCTTTAAAAATTAAGATTTTCTTCATTTTGCTTTTTTAAGTCTAGTTTTCCAATTTTTTTTCGAAACAATATTATCTCTGAATACCTGTATGCTAAGGGTTTCTGGTTAGTCGACTATAGCTTAAGGTTCACCCATAAGGGTCCACGGTTAAGGGGCCCTATAGTTATTGTTTAGACCAGTCTTGTAACGTCTAAAGACGGCTAAAATGATTTTTCAATCCGTAATCGGTGCACAGGGATTATCAGAGTGATGAGCCCCACGTGAATTACTGATCCCGATTTGGCTAGTATTATGGCTGAACAAAACATGGACTAAAAATACTGAAAAATTTGCCAGCTTCACAAATTCTCAGAAAGTATACGTTATGCTCAAAATCTTAAATTTCACTTTTTGATTTATTGTAACGCGATGTGTTCAATTCCGGTCTAAGTTCTATTAAACGGTTATGAAATTGTTAATTAATCGGATCAGTTTAGATTCTTGACTGAAATTTGCTATGCAACATTGAATCGTGATAAGTTTGATTTTATCGACCAAGGGCACTTTAAAAAAAAACTCAAATTCAATTATAGATAGTTTTCACACATGGAGGATTCATACCATTTACACCAGGAAGCCGGGCTATCTGGAGGACAAAAGCAGGCGGGTTTTTGTCCGCCAGATAGCCCGGCCTCCTGGTGTAAATGGTATGAATCCTCCATGTGTGAAAACTATCTATAAAAAGATGATTTTAATTCAATTATAAAAAGATGATTTTACTAATTCCGTATCAAAACTAAAATGAAATGAATACCTTCTATAATATATACAAGGACACAACAGTTTTGAAAGCATTTTAAGCCAAGAAAGAAATTTGTTTAAAAAACAAAAACCTTTTTGCAGGTGTCACCATCGATAGGAGGGGTAAAGGTTTTCATGTAGCTGGAGCTTTCAGGCGAGGGGTTAACCACTTACGTTATTTGGTATCGAATATCAACCATACCATAAAGCTTCAGTCCAAATCATACATAATGAAAAAATTGGTGGGATCATAATATAATATTGCGCAATAAATTACCTGATGGTGTTCTCTTTAAATAAAAACTGAAGTGAACATCCTCTTGATAGCTTTATGTTCCTTTCACGATGCGATTTTTAAAATACTTCATATTAAATCGCATAAAACTAGGTGATTTGTGTATTGTTCGTTCCTTATTAATTATGTTCTTATTAAGTAGAGAATTCTTGTAACTTGTATGCGAATGTTATAGGCTTATGGGAATCTTATAGACATAAGCGAATCTTACAGACGTGTACGAATGTTTTAGACTTATGTGAATGGCATAGACTTATAAGAACATGTGTGGCGACTAATTCATTTTATCGAAAAGCCCGTCGCGCACAGTGGGAGAGCTAGCTTTGGGAACGACTGAAAAATTCCCTGATTGTTTTCGGAATTAAATAAAGACTACGAAAATTAAAATCGAATATACTGATTTAATTATAATCTGGTTTAAAACAATTACATTTGCTAATTTGTAGCTTTCAATTGTGCTCTTTTGGAGCTATCTAAATTTACATTTGCTAATTTGTAGCGAGCTAAAATCTTGCGACCATTTGGGCCCGCGTACAATTCGAGAATTCTAATAATTTTGTTACAAAAGCTTCGACATCAATTCTGTTTACCCTTGACCTTTGGTATAATTTCTTGCAAGATAGGTAAAAAACTGATCTATTTCTATTAAAAGACATCTTAAATGACAATCATAGATACGCCCCTTAAACATAGGTTTTTTTCGTATATCGTTTTTTTTATGACAACATTGGCTTTGATTTTTTATACAAATAAATGACAAATTTTCAACAACATGATAGACTTTAGCCATACAAAAATACAACACAAACCCTCTCTGTCTCTCTCTAGCCGTGTGGCCCAAAATGAAAAAGGGGGGGGGGGTCCAAAACTTCAAGTGGGGCGCGAAAAGCGCCAAAAGAAAGAAATTCTACGTTTTCCCTTTTCAGGCAGACGGAGATTTTGCATTGGAAATAATAGGCGTGCGTCGCGATAGGTCATGCTCTTGTAGATTAGACCGGCGCTCTTTATCTATTACGCATTGTACGGCATTTTTGCATAGTCTTGATATATATGTATATTAAGAGGAATTAAGAGACAATTAGTTTCGCACTTTGCTAGCCTACAAAGACACCATCAGGTCTGCTTTCAACGAATGAGCGAGATATGACTGTAACACCTAATTTAGTCAGGAACGCTATACAAACTATTATTCAAAGCCCACAATTTATGGATTTAATATCATCAAGTGTGAGTCCAGTAAATAATTCAAGCTCTATAGGTGAAAGATTGGTTAGTAGATCAACTGACGGAACCATAAATCAAGAACATAACAGCAGATCTTTTGGATCAATTGATAGAGAGGTTAGTAGGTTATTTAGGTCGCGATCGCTAAACGTAAACGGTACTGCAGGGTCGGATCAACCTGCTACAATGAACACCCATTTCAATTTTACTGGAAGTTGCTCGAACAAGAAACGAAAAACAGGAAGAACTTTAAGGTAAGGATTTTATTTTTCAAATTTATTATCGGATGTTAGAATAGAGATTTATTCAAATACTCAAAATAATTTAGGCCTATGAAAAAAAAATTAAATAACTATGTCCTGTCTGGCGTTCCATAGTTTTAGGCTGTTTTAATAATGACGATTAGGCATGAGGCTGATCTTTGCGTAAGCTTAGCTTTGATAGTTCTTATCGAAGGTTCTTTTCGACGAAAAGCAGTGAAAAATGATTGATGAGTTAGTAACGTGATGTTGTTAAGTTTCTTACAATAACCTGGGTCTGTTAAGGGAGTCAAAATGAAAGCCTAGTGATTTTTTATCTATTCTTCTGCTATTATAAGACCTATAAGCATTCAGGAAATGTCTTCCAATGATTTAAAAATATGTAAATTGGTTCAGATATAACCAGTCATTTCAATTACAACTTCATCGTATTTTTCATGCAATTCGGCAATCTTTATCATGGAAGAGAACTGTTTAACATGATGTTTAAATTAAAGCATAATAAAATGGATAAAGTGATGAAAAATATAGTTATTAAACCTTAATGGTTTTATTTCGGCAAGTTTAGGATTAAACCAAAACCTATGTTTAACAGCATCACAATTGGTTTTTGTAATTATGTGCTTTTATTTTTAGGTCAGGGCCTAAATCCGAAAGGGAGTCTTATCCCACATTCAACATGACTGTCATTTTAATACCGGAACAAAAGTGCAGTACAGTCCCGAGAGGTAGATTTAAAGCGTCTTTGATCAATCACGGTTTTGTTCTTTTCGCTGTAAATTTCCGTAAAGACTGGGACGCAGAGCAGCTTCAGGAGGAAGTATTAAAGCTTTTCCAAGGAAAACTAAAAGAACATGACAAGTATGTATGGTTTAATTTATATTTTACTTAACATTATATATTAGCCACATCGTATGATGTATATCTGCGATCATAGAATTATTAGCCACATCGTATGATGTATATCTACGATCATAGAATTATTAGCCACAGCGTATGATGGTATGATGTGTCATAGGATGGAAATTGGGTGGTAAAAGAGGTGTTTGTGTTTGTGAATGCTTTGTCAGTTGGAATGTGGTAAGGTGGGACGGAACTGGACTTTCTCTTGTTGGGAAGTTTTAGAAACCCGTCGCGTCGTCACGTCGAGAAAGAATGCAACGGTAGCTACCTTATAGAGTAATTTCTTTCCCTTATACAGCAACGTCATAACCCTCTATCTCTTACCTTAGTGATATCCCCCCTCCCCTTCCCTTCAGGGGGCAAATAGTATTCTCTAGTACAAAGTTGCCCCTAACGTAGGGGATACACAGTTCACTCCCTCTCTCAACCGAAATTACTCTATAGTAGGTAAGGGGTTTTGAAAACCAGAATCTTCCTTTCTTTTTTCGATTCTAAGAATTCCCTTCTGGTATGAATATACACCAATTCTACCCTGAATATACACCAATTTTACCCTGAATACATATAGCGCATTGTATAGTAGGCACCAAAGAGAATATAAGGGAGGAGTGGAAGCTCCCCCGCTCCACAAGCGTAAATAGTTATGTCTCGCCTAAATTATACTAGCGGCAAGGCTAGCGGTACGAGGGAGTTTCCGGCTCAATAGCGCCACCTACGATACCATTTAATGTCTCAAACGGAAATGCCTCGGTACTGCGCATTGAAGATGCGCGGTAGAAAAGCGAGACAAGTTTTGCCCCTCTTTCCACTCCTCCCCTATACTCTCTTTGTAGGCACGCACGTCGAGGGAATACTATTTTCTTTTCTTTTTGCTCCGTTGTGTAGTGCACCGAGTTGCTGTTAAAGGGAGGGTGAAGTAGAAAATCAAGTGATTTTTTATCGATTCTTCTACTAATTGTAAGACCAGTCTGCATAGTGAAACATTCAGGAAATACTTCCGAATGATTTTAAAATTCAAATTAGGTTCAGATTTTAAGGATAATTTTAAAGAAGGTCCTCCGACCAATCGCGTAACGCCCTGCCTTTTTATTAACAAAATTATCGTGGCACGCTCCATGTCTCGCGCCACGATTATCACGTCGCGCGCGAATTTTATCAAATCTCGTGATAAATTTCATTCAACACGGAACGTGCCGCGAGAATTTTGTTAACAAAAAGGCAGGGCGTTACGCGATTGGTCGGAGGACCTTCTTTAAAATTATACTTAAAATCTGAACCTAATTTGAATTTTAAAATCATTCGGAAGTATTTCCTGAATGTTTCACTATGCAGACTGGTCTTATATTTAGTAGAAGAATCGATAAAAAATCACTTGATTTTCTACTTCACCCTCCCTTTAAAGGTTACTGTAGAGCTTCGAAGGACTACTTACTATTTATTTTAGTGCACGTGCACTTTCCCACCTTGAAATGTGTCAAATGCATCTGTATTCATTCGTGTATATATTGAATGTTTCACTCCCATCCTATACATTTTGGGGTACCTTCTCATTCAAGAAAAATCTTCAAAGCAAAGGCGTTTATTTGTTTTTTTTTTTTGTTTTTTTTTTACACGATATTTTTCTTTTCCTAAATATTTTTTGTGTTTTTTGTATTTCCATAAGTTCATAAGATATGTTCCATACGTTTGTGGGTTTGGGGTTCCATACCAGTGGGCTACTGAGAGCTTGTTATGAAGTGACGTAGGTGAAACGTCATGGATTCTCGTAAAGTGACGCCTGGTGAGGCGCTGTCAAAAGCTTAGTACAGACTAAACACGAAGATGGACTGTAAAACCGCGTGTAGTCAATTCTCGCTTGTCGTTCTCGAACTAGCTCTCCGCCCCAAGTTGATCTTATTTCTGAAATTTTAACAAAGACGACCCTCGTAACAGTAGCTACATCGCTCGAGTGAATAGCCCCTCTGTACCCTACCCTAATGAGTGGATAACCCCTCTATAACTTACCCTAAAGAGTGATAAAATGATTACCCGTATAAATTTACTTATGCTGTAATTGTAATATTCCGGCGAATCGAAGAACAGATGGTTTTATTGATTATCCCCTGGATAAGTTTACAACATAGACTTATGCCGATGCACACTTTTTGCATCTTATAAATTTTTAACATGAACTTATGCCACGAAGCGTTTGAAAGAGAAAGAGTTCGGTAAAACACCCAACTTGAGTTCTTTCTTTGTGTAAACCCCGAACTTCTTATTGTAGAAAGTTCGGATTCTTAGAAAAGTCATGGCTTAAAGTATGATAATTTTTAAAGAGAGAATGAAATTTTTCGTTTTAGGTAAGGCAATATGATAAATTTGTATGTTCATAAAAGACTACAGATATTACTGTTTGTTCATTAATATTTTCACAGTGCAACATTGTACTGTTAGAGACAGATCATAAGCCTTTCCCCTTTAAAATCGCCAATTAAGGAAAAATATCACCTTAACACAGTTTACTCCTTTTCACTTGAAGTGCGTTTATTAACATGTGCGTTGTACATTCGCATTGCACTGTTATAGACAAATCATAATCCCCACCCTTTGAAAATCAAAAATCCCTTTTCACTCTCCCTTTAAAAAGATGAACTTATCTTCTTCTTCTTCAGACCAAGTCAAACTAATACCCCCATCAAACGATGTGGCTAAAATTTGCGTGCATTTACCTTAGTCTCTTTCGAAAAAAAAAGTAGGGAGTGGGATTTACTTCCAAGGGACGTGTATAGGCGTATGAATGCACAATGTTAATGTCGAAGGAAAGAAAGTTTTGCACGAGTTTAACCAAACACTAGTAGAACATAGAGTTAAAATATTTCCGGTCGTAGCTAGTCTATGCCCAGCGTTATAAGTATGGGCAGATAGGGGTTAGATGGCAGCCTGAACTCTTACAATTAGGTTAGGTTGTTAGTATGTTTATAATAATGAAATGATTTTTTAAAAATCACATGAATTAAACCCGCTAATCATCACTTAAATCGCCGATTAAAATCACACTGAATGAAATTTGTTCCGAGTTTGTTCAAGTATTTTTAATTTTTAACTGGCTCTATGAAATGCGCTTACTCGAGAGCAGAAGGGACGCTTTAATAAATTATGACTTTTAATTCCAGAATTGATTTACTTCGCGCTTCCGGACTTTCATTAGTCAAACCAAAAATTTCCCAGGGGCTAACGTTAACTGGAGATATAGTTCATCGCTGTTGGGGTAAATCTACTTTGTACGTCCGTCCTAAAAGAAGTATTCCATTTTCCGGAAGGGAAGAAACGGACGTTTCGGAGACCAATGAAAATACTGAGGATGAACTCCCTGATATACGTAAGACCATATGTAAATAATAACAATAATATGATACTTAAAGGGAGGCTGAAAATAATAATGAAAAGATATTTATCGATTATTTTAATAATTGTAAGATATATCCTAATGATTTGAAAAATCAGTATACATCAAGAGTTAATAAATTAAAAGTAGGAACTACCTACCTAACGCGTAACAGTACAAAAGAAGTCCATTAGCTTATTCTTAGAAGTATCCAAATGTAATAGCCAGTATGGCGTACGTCTCTGCTATGAGGAAGGGTCAGAAATACGCGGGTGCAGCCAAGGGTCCAAAAAGCCCCTTTAAATAGTTGAAGTTTTTACTTGATTCGGTATATAATGACTTTTCAAATAGATAGTGAGAGAATAATTTCGGGAAGTGAATCGAAATTTTACGTGTAAATGAAGGGAGAAACTAAATTTTAAACTTGTTTTTATAGTCGCATTGAAGTTTCAATCCATAGTATTTTCTAAAAGAAAGTTTTGTATTTATAGAAAACGCATTTGAAACTGCTTCTGAGAGGATTTTTGAAACGACCGCTGCGCCCAGTTCGGAAACGACCGTTGCGCCCAGTTCGGAAACGACCGTTGCGCCCAGTTCGGAAACGACCGTTGCGCCCAGTTCGGAAACGACCGTTGCGCCCAGTTCGGAAACGACCGTTGCGCCCAGTTCGGAAACGACCGCAGCGCCTAGTTCGGAAACGACCGCAGCGTCTAGTTCGGAAACGACCGCAGCGTCTAGTTCGGAAACGACCGCAGCGTCTAGTTCGGAAACGACCGCAGCGTCTAGTTCGGGAACGACCGCAGCGTCTAGTTCGGGAACGACCGCAGCGTCTAGTTCGGGAACGACCGCAGCGTCTAGTTCGGGAACGACCGCAGCGTCTAGTTCGGGAACGACCGCCACATCCAGTTGGCAAACGACCGCCACATCCAGTTGGCAAACGACCGCCCCAGCCAGTTGTCAAACGACTAATGAAACAAATTTGGAAACCTCAGCCACAGCAAGTGGGGAAACATCAGCGATAGCAAGTGCTGATGTGGTGGATTCTCCCATAGAAATTAAGGAAATTATTTCAGGGTTGAATTCTAAAATTTATTCATTGAAAAGAAATGACATTAATGTAAACAGAGCAAATGTTCTTGATGGGACATTACGCGCTTTTAAAAGAAAATCATTCGATCCAAGTGGGAAAATGAATGTAGTTTTCACAGATGATAGCGGGCAAGGCGAGGGTGCCGCTGATGCTGGTGGACCATCTCGAGAGTTTTTCAGATTAGTTTTGAAAGAACTAATGGCGTCTAATGTTTTTGAAGGTCCGCCAACACTGCGAAGTATTAATATGAATGCTTCCGCTGTCTCAAAAAATATGTATTACTACGCAGGGTACGCAATGGCTCTATCTCTTGTACATGGAGGCCCTGGCCCACAAAGTCTAGCCCCTTGGGTGTTCGAATGTTTATACAATGAACCTTCAAGTGTTTCGGTCGACTGTACTCTTATAGTAGATAAAGATTTGAGAGAAAGGGTAATGGCCATTAGTAACGCTACAAACCTTGAGGAACTACTCGTAATTTTAGAAGGTCTCTCGGACATTAGATTTCTCGCTGGGTGTGATAGGCCCATATTAGATATGAGCGAGCAAGAACGTCAGTTAAAAGATGTCACAAATTACCTTGTGATGGGTCGCCATTTAGATAATTTGAACAATTTTAAAAATGGGTTGTCAACGTTAGGTGTTCTTGAAGCCATAAAAAATTTTCCAGACCAATTTAGGCCTGTTATGACATACGATTTCTCAATGGAAATTTCCAGGTCGAAGTTAAATTCAATGTTTACAATTCGGTTTTCGGAACGTGGAGGAAACCGTTATACAAAAGAAAACTTAGCAGTGGGTTTCTGGAGGGATTATTTGATCGACGTTGAAGAAGGAGAATGTGAAGTGACACTGGCAGGTGTCTTAATTTTCACCACAGGGGCGGAATCAGAGCCCCCACTAGGTTTCATCCCAAAACCCTCCATAGAGTTTTTGCATGAGGTCAGTGAAATCACTGGAACACCTAGCAGATACCCTATGTCGAACACCTGCGCAATGATTTTAAAATTACCCATTGTGCATCAAACCTATGAGCAGTTCAAAGATGCAATGGACGAGGGAATTATCTGCAGCCCTGGGTTTGGCCAGACTTAGATAATTTTAAACTGACTTGATGAACCTTTTTTTGTTCCTAATGGGAGGGTTAAGAAGAAAATAAGGTGGTTTTTTAATCGATTCCTTTACAAATTCTAAGATCCACCTTTCAAAATAATCAAAATATTTATATGAAAATGATTTTAAAAATAAAACTAAATCCAGATTTCACCGACAAATTGAAATTTGAACCTACGACCAATCGCGTAACACACTGCTTCTCGGCTGACAAAGCTTCAACAACGCCCGCGCGATTATAGCGTGATATTATTCTAAACTGAGTTTGCATTATATAACTAACCAAACAAAATAGTAGCTCACAGAATGTTCCCAAAAACTTTTATGAAAATTAAAAATTAAATAAAAAACAAAAAATACACGAGGGTGAGGGCTGGGACCCCTTAACGGACTCCTGAAAGATATTTCCTATGGGCTTTTGTAAGACACGTATAAAACTCCTAATTTAAGAGGAAATAGCAGTATATTGAAAAAGGCACATGCTTATTGTTTTACTAATATTGCCCGACTTTCACCTAACCTATACCAAACCTTGACTGACAATAACCTAGCCTTACCTGACATGAGCCTAATCTTGACTAACATTAACCTAACCTTACCTTACATTAGTCTAGCTATGCCTTACTTTCACTTAACCCTGCCTGACAGCCCTGACTTCAACCTAACCTTACCCGACCTTAAGTTAAACTCTTATAGATGCTAAAATAATAATATGCGCCTTATCCAATACATCGCTATTTCCTTTTAAATTTGGAGTTTTCATGAGTTTCAAAAGTACGTAGAGAAATCTCTGTCGCGAGTCCGTTAACGAGTCAGAGACTCTTCCCCGTTATTTCATGAAATTTTTAAAAGCGTTCTTGACCACAGATTTTTGACCTATTTTTTAACTACCCGTAGTAAAATTAGAATAAAGAATTTGGTTAGTTAAATTAAAATCCTTCCTAATAGGCAAATAAATGCATGCGATGTTACAAACATGGTGCGAGATTGAGCATGCCTTGGAATTTTTATTGGCTGAAACGCGGGGTGGGACGAAATTAGTTATAGGTTCTAATTTCAATTAATTTGTAAAAACTGGATCTATTTTGTTTTTTAAAATCATGTGGAAGTATTTCCTGAATGTTTATAATCAGTAAAGTAATCGATAAAAACTTAATATTCCTTTTCACCACCTGTTAAATATTTACGTGCTCTTTGTTTTGTACCAAAAAGAAATTCCTACCAAGTTGTTTTACACTATTTCAGAAACGAAAGTCAAGTTTCATTCTACAAACTTTACGAGACTTTGCTCCGGTAGATTTTATTCGATGGGTATTATTATCTAACGGTTCAATTTCACGTACGCTAAGGTTACTAGTACATTTTATAGAACAGGACACTCCCCAGTCATAATTCATGAAACAATAATAATGTATGGGAATGTGTAATTTCTTTTATTAAAGTAATTTCGATAAAATTTACTTTAGGTTTGGGTATAAAAACGAAACAATACTTTTAAACAATTGCTAATTATTTTTAAATTGGAGCGTTACAACTTCAAACAGATTAAAATTGCTTTAAAGATTGTTACGTATGTAGGTAACGTCAACGCTTAGTAGTTTGAGGAATAACCACGAAACTTTACTAAGATTCGAATTCTATTCTATATTTAGAAAAAAAAATGTACATTAGTTACATCGTCGAGATTGCAATAGATAACGCTTTATCTATTATATGATTTTTGCTCCTTAAATGGAGCGTGAAAATTAAAATTAAATGAATTCTTATCAATTCCTTTACTAATTATTAGACCTACCTGCATAGTCAAAGAAACAAGAATTATTATGTCAATAATTTGAAATATGGTTACATTTCTTCAAATAGTTAGTCCCCTCAACAGTGTTACGCCCTGTCTTCCACTTAATAATAGTTCATGTCTATGTCACGCGCCACTTTTATCATTTCTCGTGATAAGTTGCGCGTGACATAGTGTGCGTGAGAAATTTTAAGTGGAAGGCATTTCTTTAAATGATTGGTCGGACTACCTAATACTAAGTATTTAAACAAATCTAAACAAACTTATTTTCATTTATAAAATCATTAGCATATAGTTCTTAAATGTCTCGCTATACAAGGTCTTAAAATTAGTTATCGATTTCACCCTCCATTTTATTAATATTAATATGCATTTTGGCAAAAACAACATTCATTTTTCGTTTTATAATTTTTTGTATATTATATGGTTTAAAATATTTCGTTTATATTAAAAAAAAGAATAATTTCAAAACACATTGCTTCATATGAGGATAAATTTTGTTTAGAATCCTATATATACATTAATAAATCTATAGTGATTTGATTGGATAAAGAATGCTCTCTTTTAAATTCTTACAATTCAGTAAGAAAATAAGACTAAGGAGTTAATCTTCTTAAAATATGTAAATAATGGTTAATCCCATGGTTTCCGTCCTCCGAAAGCGGATCTATTTCCGTCAAAAAATCCTGAAATTCAGGAGGCGGCGTGTAACGGTTTTCAGGTACAACAATATTGTTATTTGTGACTATAGATGAATGTGTCGAGTACTCGTCAACACCATATAAATTCGGGTTTGAAAAATATTCCGTGTTCTCTTGTTCTCTCCTTATTTCGTTTAATCGATTCAGTGACCATAATTGAAATGGTGAATACCTATTTTCAGTTCTAAGAGAATGATTATTCCATTCATTTCGAAACACATCGCATGATTTTCTAATCCTCCGCAAGAAAACAAAATGAAGGCAATAAATATGAGTTTCATTTCTTTGATTTAAGACTCCAATATCTTCCATGAAATTAAACAAAGCTCGATAATATGATGAAACCACTCTGTTCACTTCAGCCCAGAGTCTCTCAATTCGTGTATTATGAACGCTTAATCCAGTAATGAAACTGCCTCTGTCCAAACCTCTTTCCGTAAGCATATATCGCGCAACATGTACGTTTTCTACGCCCATGTCTCCACGAACGCGAGACGGTAGACCATAGTTTCTTGTTCCCTGAATAAACAGGTTGTATACGGTGGCAGCTCTGTTATTTGTCTCGCATTGTACATATATAATACACCTACTGAAACCGTCTATCATTCCATGGAAGACAAATCGCCAACTTATAAGTTTGTGATTGCTATCCATATGCCTGTTAAAAATAAACATATTTAAATTCATTGGTATTTGAAAAAATTATATACATCCACAAAAGTAATGAGGATCATTATTTAACTTTTGCACCATTTTAGAAATAGATAGTGCCTATACATAGTTTTACCAAGAATAAATGTACTATAAGAATGCCTAAGTCACTAGATTTTACGCTTCTACTCTTACGCCGGTGTCAGCGGACAAATAAGCCCCACCCCTTTCATGCCCGTCATTGCTCTGCGCTTTCCTATTGGATCCCGTGGGGATAGGTCATACAGACGCGATTGACGTATTCCGAATAGAGAAAAAAAACCTCGAGCAAAGTAAACAGATAATGAAGGATGCCAGGGCCCAGCGGTGTAGAAACGGTACGAGAATGGGTTTTAATTGCCATTAACAAGTTAGTTAGAGGTTTTGAACCTTACTTAATAGATTTTGAATACGTGTCTCTACGTGAAAATCGTTCGTTCTATAATTGTTTCTAAATCGAATCAAGTGTACTGTACTTATAATTTCGTCAGTTCCAAAAACCAAACCAAGGCTTAACGAAAAGTTAAAAGAGATAGCTGGTGGAAAATATAGAGTAAGATAAAATATTTAGTCCCGCCCTGGTTTCCAGCCTCCCCCCACCCATGAGGGGGGATTGTCGACTATCACGCGCACACCGGACGTCTTTTTAGGCCTTCTTATAGTAAATTCCTTCTTGGTTTTACCTAAGAGGCTTAAGAAATGTTTGTAGCCTTTCTCTTGTGTTTGAAATTGCCTCGCAAGTCGCAACTGGGTTTGCGGCCAAAACCGTTCTAGTGAGAACTGTAGTTTTTTCTAAAGGTTGATATTGCTAAATATTTTGGCATCTCTAACCTTTAAAACTCTTATGTACTTCAGTTTATCTTCTTCTACCACTAAGCAACTAAAAATATAATTTCCTACACTTCCTAAGTAAAATCCTGTGTGCTTTGGATGGCATTACTACCTGGGAGGTAAATGGTCAAAGTTGAGACTTCGTGTCGGGTGACAACAATGCACCCTCTCCCGCAAAAAGGGTTGTAGGGTGTGTCTGGCGCCACGATGGCGAAAAAGAGCGACGTTATCTTGGTTTTAGTGGGGCCATTCGTGCCCCTTTTGTTACTTCCAGGTAGGGATTGAATCCATAGCATACAGAAAAATTCACATTCTGTAAAACTCTTGAAATGTAAGGAGCTAAAAACCAAGGTCTAATAAAATAAAATCGTTACGGAAGAAAAATCAGTCTTCTTATTTAAAACTTAAAATTAAAAATAGATGTAAAGGATTTTTCAGTCGGTTCTTTGCACTAAAACAAAAACTAGCTCTCCCAAAGCTACGGAAAAGACTACAAACAAAACAAAGTCTTTTCAATATTCAAGTTGGCTAGTGTTAATAGTAATCAGCTAGTGCATTAGATGTAAAGGCCCTTTCAGACTAGACTAAAATCTTACGTTCCTGTTGGTTACGTCGTTAATTTCGTTTCTATCGTGCCAGCACGGTCATTTCCCTATTCAGACAATTTAAATTTCTCTTTAGGTTTAGTTTAATTTTGATGTAAATATCCTGATGTTTCCCTGAATTTTACTTTAAAATATAAATATCGCGCATATTTCGCTGAATTTAGAGTCAAAAATTTATTTCTCTGATATTTCCAGGATTTATGAACCCTGCGATACAATTCGAGGGACTACTCACTCAAATTTTCTGCATACACCGAGTGTTTGTTATGTTATGTTACGTTACCATCCTTTTGAGCAATATTATGAGCCTATCTAGACTTGTTGGATAAGTCGCGATTTTCAAACTTACTGCTGATTTCAGTAGAAACATAACCCTATAATACTGGACCAAAATGTATGGCTCTGCCGTAGGAGCCAATGACAGCGCCATTGCCCATGCAAAAAAAAACTAAAGATAGTTCTGTGTTTGAGCATCTTCATTTCTATTCCAAACCGGAAACGTAATAGGGACAGGGCCTATTGTGGTTTAGCTTCCTTGGTCGGAAGATTGTCTGTACCAATCAGCTATAAATGAGATCATAAGCATATCAAACCACCCGTAAGCGTGAATTCACAATAAGACCACGGGTAATCACCATTGTACAAGGGCGCCAGAGAGAAATTTGAGGTTCTACGCCACCTAGAGGGAAAACGAAGCAATTCTCTCCTTCCCGATTCTCCCTACCACCTTATAACCCGGAAATCTAAGCAGTCGTCTGCTTCTGCAAAAAATGGCAGCGGTAACCGGTAATCGGTTTAGTACGGGCTTTTAAGACTTAAGTTGTTTGTTTAAGATTAGGAACAGCAAATTATCAGTACAACTGGTTTCTTATGAATAGGATAAGTACAAAAGATAAAAGTGTAGGTTACCGCATGCCTTTATTACGCGAACTTCAAAATCCACGTTTTAGCCCCACTAGCAGACGACAATGTTTGTTATGATTACAAGTATTAATAGAGGTAGAGCTTATAATGGGTAAGAATAAGATATATATTAATCCTTGTATTTATTCCCAAGCTTCCGGTAGCATCCCTTGCGCGATTTGAATAAAGTTTCCCTTTTGTGCCACCAGGAAGACTTGTCTCCCGAGTTTTACCTAGACAATGCCTGTGGCTAATTTCCCGTCGATTCACGCTTACGGGTAGTTTGATATGCTTATGATGAGATATATGCCGCCTCTACCCTTTAGAAAGGACACACCCTACTAGCAAATATTTTTTCGACCCATACTTATTGGAAGAGTATTATAGGCTGATGGAAAAGCTTATATGCGTCCGGTAAGACGGAGGATTATAACAGGCCCCGATTCCATACTAAGTACTCTTAACGAACTACGGTCCGTACACTCAAAAAATTCTATATCAATCCCGATAGCAAAGTTGTGATTATATAATATACGTAGCTATATGCTCACCATAAAGCGTTTGCTCCTTTTACGTTATATCGTCTTCTAGTAATAGGGGTTCTGCGTCTCAAGGCTCTTCCAACTGGATCCAAAATGTTTAAACGTTCCCTAATTCTCCATCGAGGTACGCGGTGACAAATTCCCTCGCTTCGTAGTCCACCGATTACGTAGGTTTCACCAACGTTATGAGTGTTGTTTAAAATCCTCATAATGCTTCGATCCAAAACTTCATTTGAAATTTCTTCAACTGGTGGAATACTCAAGGATAATCTTCGCCGAAATAAAGTTCTTACGCTGATTCCCAAAACTTCCGAAGTCCTTCGCCATGAGAGGATTAAACTATCTCGACACCACATAATTTGTTCTCGTGTAACTTCGAAATATGGTCTTCCAATTGCACCAGATCGAATGATTGGACACGCATAAGGGTCCGATTCCAAGTCTATGTTTGAACTCAAAATAATTTGCAGATTTTCTAGCATTTCACATAACCCCATATACAGTGTGTTAAAAAGTTCATTTAACGCAACACTTAACTCAGTCTCTCCGTTATTTAAATTTGATAAGATAAATGACCTTATAATAGAGCAATGACCTTCTAAACGTCTGTGATGAAGTTCTATAACATTTAAATCTTGATTGTGGCGGCATCGCAGTAGAGATTCGTAGAGACCATCAAGCTCACAGAAGTATTGAATAATATCGTTACTACAGCCACATTCGATAATTAATATCATTAACAGGATCATTAACATAATCATCGAAGTACATTTCACACCCATTTCGTAAATTTCAGCCTGCGTTGGCTATATTAGCTTCAGTTCAAATTCTGTTGCCTCTGTTGTGGTTTCCTGACTAAATTAGGTGTATATCTCGCTCGTTCGTTGAAAGCAGACCTGATGGTGTCTTTGTAGGCTAGCAAAGTGCGAAACTAATTGTCTCTTAATTCCTCTTAATATACATATATATCAAGACTATGCAAAAATGCCGTACAATGCGTAATAGATAAAGAGCGCCGGTCTAATCTACAAGAGCATGACCTATCGCGACGCACGCCTATTATTTCCAATGCAAAATCTCCGTCTGCCTGAAAAGGGAAAACGTAGAATTTCTTTCTTTTGGCGCTTTTCGCGCCCCACTTGAAGTTTTGGACCCCCCCCCCCCTTTTTCATTTTGGGCCACACGGCTAGAGAGAGACAGAGAGGGTTTGTGTTGTATTTTTGTATGGCTAAAGTCTATCATGTTGTTGAAAATTTGTCATTTATTTGTATAAAAAATCAAAGCCAATGTTGTCATAAAAAAAACGATATACGAAAAAAACCTATGTTTAAGGGGCGTATCTATGATTGTCATTTAAGATGTCTTTTAATAGAAATAGATCAGTTTTTTACCTATCTTGCAAGAAATTATACCAAAGGTCAAGGGTAAACAGAATTGATGTCGAAGCTTTTGTAACAAAATTATTAGAATTCTCGAATTGTACGCGGGCCCAAATGGTCGCAAGATTTTAGCTCGCTACAAATTAGCAAATGTAAATTTAGATAGCTCCAAAAGAGCACAATTGAAAGCTACAAATTAGCAAATGTAATTGTTTTAAACCAGATTATAATTAAATCAGTATATTCGATTTTAATTTTCGTAGTCTTTATTTAATTCCGAAAACAATCAGGGAATTTTTCAGTCGTTCCCAAAGCTAGCTCTCCCACTGTGCGCGACGGGCTTTTCGATAAAATGAATTAGTCGCCACACATGTTCTTATAAGTCTATGCCATTCACATAAGTCTAAAACATTCGTACACGTCTGTAAGATTCGCTTATGTCTATAAGATTCCCATAAGCCTATAACATTCGCATACAAGTTACAAGAATTCTCTACTTAATAAGAACATAATTAATAAGGAACGAACAATACACAAATCACCTAGTTTTATGCGATTTAATATGAAGTATTTTAAAAATCGCATCGTGAAAGGAACATAAAGCTATCAAGAGGATGTTCACTTCAGTTTTTATTTAAAGAGAACACCATCAGGTAATTTATTGCGCAATATTATATTATGATCCCACCAATTTTTTCATTATGTATGATTTGGACTGAAGCTTTATGGTATGGTTGATATTCGATACCAAATAACGTAAGTGGTTAACCCCTCGCCTGAAAGCTCCAGCTACATGAAAACCTTTACCCCTCCTATCGATGGTGACACCTGCAAAAAGGTTTTTGTTTTTTAAACAAATTTCTTTCTTGGCTTAAAATGCTTTCAAAACTGTTGTGTCCTTGTATATATTATAGAAGGTATTCATTTCATTTTAGTTTTGATACGGAATTAGTAAAATCATCTTTTTATAATTGAATTAAAATCATCTTTTTATAGATAGTTTTCACACATGGAGGATTCATACCATTTACACCAGGAGGCCGGGCTATCTGGCGGACAAAAACCCGCCTGCTTTTGTCCTCCAGATAGCCCGGCTTCCTGGTGTAAATGGTATGAATCCTCCATGTGTGAAAACTATCTATAATTGAATTTGAGTTTTTTTTTAAAGTGCCCTTGGTCGATAAAATCAAACTTATCACGATTCAATGTTGCATAGCAAATTTCAGTCAAGAATCTAAACTGATCCGATTAATTAACAATTTCATAACCGTTTAATAGAACTTAGACCGGAATTGAACACATCGCGTTACAATAAATCAAAAAGTGAAATTTAAGATTTTGAGCATAACGTATACTTTCTGAGAATTTGTGAAGCTGGCAAATTTTTCAGTATTTTTAGTCCATGTTTTGTTCAGCCATAATACTAGCCAAATCGGGATCAGTAATTCACGTGGGGCTCATCACTCTGATAATCCCTGTGCACCGATTACGGATTGAAAAATCATTTTAGCCGTCTTTAGACGTTACAAGACTGGTCTAAACAATAACTATAGGGCCCCTTAACCGTGGACCCTTATGGGTGAACCTTAAGCTATAGTCGACTAACCAGAAACCCTTAGCATACAGGTATTCAGAGATAATATTGTTTCGAAAAAAAATTGGAAAACTAGACTTAAAAAAGCAAAATGAAGAAAATCTTAATTTTTAAAGGACGATTAAACACAAGTATGACAGGTTGTGGTCTATATGGCGGGTTGTGGTCTAGATGGCGGGTTGTGGTCTAGATGGCGGGTTGTGGTCTAGATGGCGGGTTGTGGTCTAGATGGCGGGTTGTGGTCTACATGGCGGGTTGTGGTCTAGATGGCGGGTTGTGGTCTAGATGGCGGGTTGTGGTCTACATGGCGGGTTGTGGTCTACATGGCGGGTTGTGGTCTACATGGCGGGTTGTGGTCTACATGGCGGGTTGTGGTCTACATGGCGGGTTGTGGTCTACATGGCGGGTTGTGGTCTACATGGCGGGTTGTGGTCTAGATGGCGGGTTGTGGTCTACATGGCGGGTTGTGGTCTACATGGCGGGTTGTGGTCTAGATGGCGGGTTGTGGTCTAGATGGCGGGTTGTGGTCTAGATGGCGGGTTGTGGTCTAGATGGCGGGTTGTGGTCTACATGGACTTGGTTTTTTATCTTTGAAAAATTTTATACTTCAGACTGAAGCGGCGTTTATTGTAGAATTTTTTTTTCAGTTTCAATAAATCAATAAGTAAATGTATAAAATCATTAATTAATGCTTGATAAACTGGTTTTGCATGCAATATTACCGCGTCAAGCGAGGGGTTGGACACTTTTCAAAATCTCATACATTTTGGTCGAATACCCAAAATCCCTAAATATTTTCCATGAGAAAATGAACAATGAAATCTTAAATTTCCTCCAAAAAAAATTAGCTTTAAAATATCAAAATCTCTCATATATTCAAAATACAGCACACAAAAACGCGATTTGTCCGACCCCTCGGCGTGAAGTCATTACTTTAAATTATACAGAAAATTAATTTATATTTTTACGATTAAAATTTGAACAAATAAATGTCACAAATTTCCAAAAATTTTATTTAAAGTAATAGTATTCAATTCAGATACATCGGAGAATATAATAACAGGGGCTGTGGAACGCCTCTTTAAGTCTCTCCAAAGTTTCTGTAGAGAGAAAAATTTCTAAGTCCATCTAGACCACAACCCGCCATGTAGACTACAACCCGCTATCTAGGCCACAACCCGCCATCTAGACAACAACCAGCTATAATTTTGGCCGAAACGGCGTTCCATAACTGTCCTCGTCGGAATCCCGACAGAGACTTAACCCCTTGACGAAAAGTCAAAGGGGGTAGGAACCCTTAGACCCGACTCAAGACCCGGCGTATAAAAGGGAGGGACCGATGGGGCGAGAGGCATCTTTTGGCTCCAGCGAAGAAGAGGGAAGGCCCGAGCACTTTTTTGTTCATTGTTTTTATTTTGTAATTTTTGAAGAGATGGCTGGGTGGGTCTAATGTCTTTCGCAACGTAGATAAAAACCTATAAAAACTATCAAAAGAAGATAATCAACATCAAGATCCTATATCCGGCTTTTAGCCATAGCCTCTAGTTCTGAAAGTTGTGACGATGAGCTCTTTTACATTCCCAGCCAAGCTCGTGTGAATTGAGAGCAAAATTCTAAAATCTCGGCCACGACCGAGAACAAACTTTTGAAGCAGCGCTCCACAGCGGTGGAGAGTGAAGTAACATAAGCGGGGCTAGTTTTAGGCTGAGCATGGAGGGTTCATCCACGTTGACGGTTTTTACATTTTTTACGGCGACGGTGTATTGTGTGGCGTGCTAATGTTTTTTAAAGACGGTATTTAATGAAACATAATGGATAAATTCGTAGCCTTATCGCTAACGAGACTAAAGATAGAGCAAAATTCGAAATTCATATTAAAAAAAAGCTTTAAAGGGAGAGTGAAGTGGAAAGTCAAGTGATTTTTATCGATTCTTCTCCTAATTATAAGACCAGTCTGCATAGTGAAACATTCTGGAAACACTTCGGAATGATTTTAAAATTCAAATTAGGTTCAGATATTAAGGATAATTTGAAATTAAGACCTCTGACTAATCGCGTAACGCCCTGCCTTTCTGTTAACAAAATTCTCGTGGCACGCTCCATGCCGAATGAAATTTAGCGCTAGATTTGATAAAATTTGCGCGCGATGTGACAATCGTGACGCGAGACATGGAGCGTGCCACGAGAATTTTGTTAATGAAAAGGCAGGCCGTTAAGCGATTGGTCGGATGCCCTAATTTCAAATTATCCTAAAAATTTGAACCTAATTTGAATATTAAAATCATTCAGAAGTGTTTGTTGAATGTTTCACTATGCAGACTGGTCTTATAATTAGAAGAAGAATCGACAAAAAAATCACTTGATTTTCCACTTCACCCTCCCTTTAAGAAATGAAACGTAATGGCCGAGTAGCTCATCACGTGCGGAACAAACCTACTTTCAAAAAAACAAGATGCCCCAAAGGCATATTAACGCTTTTTGCATTGTGATGTTGTCTTTAACAAAACCCGAAATTATCCGCATCCCACACCGGCAACGTCATTTCGATTCCCGCTACCTATAAGCAAAGCGTGGAAAAGTATAGGAAAAATATCGATGGCTAAACAACATTCAGTAGTGGCGCAAACGTTAAGTATCCGCGTCCCACACCGGCAACGTCAGTTCGATTCCCGCTACCTCCGAGAGTAGATGTCGCTAGTGCGGTGGAGAATCAAATTCCGGCGAGCTCTGCCGCGTAATTTAAATTTACGAAAATGTACGCGAACGCGAAACAGCCAGCCGCGCAGCCAGCTAGCCAACCAGCCTGCTTCCAGGGGTCTCCGTATAGAGCTTTTGCTATGCGCAAAAAGCTTAAAAATAGAATTTTCGTCTCTTTAAGGGGGAAGGGGCGAAATATTTTTAAGGAGACCCAGCTTTCCGTGGTAGACTTTAGTTTGGGCCGAAAAATATGTTAGGAGAGAAAAACTTTGGGTGTTCAACTACCGTTTACTCTACAGTAAATTACGTTCGGCCTCGCCTTGGGATGTTAACTTTTATGAACACTCGAGATGAGACGTTCGTCAGCGCAAACCTGACACACAATACCCTCATTCGTAAGCTGGTGAGATACCTCCTTGACGTTGATTATCTCCTTGTGAAACTATTTATATATCACTGAAGCGTCAGATTTTTTCAACTACAACTATAAATAAATAACAGCGAACCAGCCTCTACACATAGTGTCCTTTCCGTATGAAAATGAATCCCTCATTCTAGCTTCCGTACCCGCATTCCCCATCCCTCCGCGCCAACCCAACAAACCGGTCTACAAAGAAAATATTTCCCTAAATAGGCGTTCCAAGAAGTCGGCTTCACATTCGTCAATCAAATTAACATAAACTTGAGGGTAGCCGCATTCTAAGCGGGTGAATTTGTTGACGATGCCAATGTTGATTATTTTCCAATACTTGTAAGAGTCGAAAGAGGATCTTTTCTCAACAAGCGGCCCGACAAACTGTTGTAAAACTGCTGTTAACTCATATCATAGCGCTAATACATTTTCTTTTGCATTTTCTTTCACATTACGAGCTCCTATAGGTTATCGTGGATCTTGCATTAATCGGTTTCTATCCCCGCTTGTTTTTCGTTTGTCCAGGGCTACACACACAAACACCCACACCCACCAAACACGATCGCAAAGCTAGGTGCGATTGCGTAATCACACCTAGTAAAAATGTAGTGTTACCTTCAGCGACGAGTGAATAGCTGAATTCTCCTTTATCATTAAAGTAATGTCTTTCTGCTCACAAAGATCGTCAATGGTATTTATGTATTTTGTGTTTGACACGAGCAGTTCTGATTTCAAAGTACCCGAAAAGCATCTGGTCAACACCGTACACCCGAGTAACCATCCGCACAGCATGAACCTCGGTGATTTCGAATTGAAGTACTCGAAACTGTTTTCTAGGAAGTTCGATAAATATTGCCAAACATACTGATTGAAGTTAGTCGTTAAAGCAGGTATCCACCCTGGAAATAATTGCATTAAATGTGATATAACTATGTTCGTGGCACGTAAAAATAGCTGCCTCTCTAAAGGGGCTGTACGGACCGTGGGACAAACGACGATCTTCCTCATAGAGCTTAGCAAAGCGGGTGGGTGAAAAAGAAGAGGGGGTCGGACAGCCCCTTTAATTAAAAAGTCAAATGTTAACGTTTCGCCTTTTAAACAGGCGTATTTACCTCTGCGAATTCTGAAACTTCTCTCTACAGAAAAGGATTTAGCCAACGACGATACCATAGACATGATTAGCAATGCCGTTGCGATCAAGCACCACGTGGGCGGATCTAAACCATTCACCGATAAACGCGTGTCGTAAGTCGTGAAGTTAGTCGTAAAAGCAGGTATCCACCCTGGAAATAATTGCATTAAATGTGATATAACTATGTTCGTGGCACGTAAAAATAGCTGCCTCTCTAAAGGGGCTGTACGGACCGTGGGACAAACGACGATCTTCCTCATAGAGCTTAGCAAAGCGGGTGGGTGAAAAAGAAGAGGGGGTCGGACAGCCCCTTTAATTAAAAAGTCAAATGTTAACGTTTCGCCTTTTAAACAGGCGTATTTACCTCTGCGAATTCTGAAACTTCTCTCTACAGAAAAGGATTTAGCCAACGACGATACCATAGACATGATTAGCAATGCCGTTGCGATCAAGCACCACGTGGGCGGATCTAAACCATTCACCGATAAACGCGTGTCGTAAGTCGTGAAGTTAGTCGTAAAAGCAGGTATCCACCCTGGAAATAATTGCATTAAATGTGATATAACTATGTTCGTGGCACGTAAAAATAGCTGCCTCTCTAAAGGGGCTGTACGGACCGTGGGACAAACGACGATCTTAATCATAGAGCTTAGCAAAGCGGGTGGGTGAAAAAGAAGAGGGGGTCGGACAGCCCCTTTAATTAAAAAGTCAAATGTTAACGTTTCGCCTTTTAAACAGGCGTATTTACCTCTGCGAATTCTGAAACTTCTCTCTACAGAAAAGGATTTAGCCAACGACGATACTATAGACATGATTAGCAATGCCGTTGCGATCAAGCACCACGTGGGCGGATCTAAACCATTCACCGATAAACGCGTGTCGTGTTCATTTACTGTGTTCAAACACGTTGCAATGCGAGAATCACCCATTAAGACGGATGGAGAAACGTGATAAAGAAAACAGACTTCAGGTTCTACTGAATATGTCATGATACTCATATAAATAACCTGTAAACATTAATACATTAAAAATATAATGGAAGAGTTACAAAACAGCTGGGTCTTTACGATTGGTACTGTCCCAATCCCCCAGTAAAATCAAATAGAGGTAAAGACCTAAATCTATTGTTGTATATGTATTTATGGCTAATACCTTGCTTTAGGAACTCTACCTGAATTAAGAGACTGTCTCGTGTGTTACCCGAGTTTATGTATGCTTTACAATATTTTCTCGGTTCTCTTACAACTTCATTTAGATAGGATAGGAGAAGCTACGTTTTTGAATCTCTATCTTCTGAGGAGAAGTTCCATTGCAAAGAGAAGTTCAACGGTAAACCCTTACAAAAATCTTCTTTAGAACTCTTTAGAAAATTCCTTAGGAAATCCTTAAGGAGTTCTTTGGGAAATTGGGGAATATTGGCCTCTTTTTCTTTGGAAATAACTTTGGAATTTTCTTGGGATATAACTTTGGAATTTTCTTGGGATATAACTTTGGAATTTTCTTGGGAAATAACTTTGGAATTTTCTTGGAAAATATATTTGGAATTTTTTTGGGAAATATCTTTGGAATTTTTTTGGAAAATATCTTTGGAATTTTCTTGGGAAATATGTTAAGAATTTTCTTGGGAAATATCTTTGAAATTTTCTTTGGAAACATCTTTGGAATTGTCTTGGGAAATATCATTGGAATTGTCTTGGGAAATATCTTTGGAATTTTCTTGGGAAATATAGGGAAGATTATGGGGTAAATTAATTTAGTCCTCTAGAAACGACGATAGTTCTCGCATGCTGAACAACACCCCTTAAAGCAAGGGCAATTCTCGCATGCAGTGCGAAACTGCTTATAAAGTCAGACATATAATCGACTTAAAAACGTCCAAAAACGGCAGTAAGTTTTAATCTTGTGCAAATGTATGGGTACTAAGTGGGTTTTGCGGCTTCAATGGCCAAGCAGTAGATACAGATGTTGTTGTTAAGTTTAATAATGTATTTTCACTGAGAGTTTTTTGAGTACCAGAAACGCGTTTAACCTCATTTTATCCACAATATTTTTTAAAAAGTATTTATTTTGGACTCTAATTACGCTCGAAATAAAGATAAAACATGTCACAGAAGAATTAATTTTAGGTTAATTTTACTTTTCAAAAGCGAAAGTTTCGATTGCCAGCTTATACTCCCTGTAAATCTAAACATAACGATTTTAATTACGCGTACTTTACTTTTAATTTTATTTACCCTTTGCATAAACACCTCACGGATTATTTAAGGCAAAAAACAAAAATAGGTAAATATGATGAACCATTTCGGCACTTGCTGAGCCTTAGCTACGGGACAAGCCTTTGTGAAACGTTTTTAACTATTTAGCTATCAAGTCAATGTCTATGCAGGAAAACTTTAGCTAAACAATTTGATTAAAAATATTTTGAGATAATTATATGTAAAGCATAATTGCAAATATATCTGGTCCTTTGAAATTCATCTCTAGAATTCTTAACGAATTTCATTGGAAAATAAACCCCAGACCTTCTTTGGAAATTTATCTCAAGATTTCCTTAAGAATTTCGTTGGAAAATATCCCATAGACGTTCTTTGGAAATTGATCTCAAGAATTCCTGAAGAGTTTCGTTGGCAAATATTCCCTAGATGTTCTTTAAAAATTTATCTCAAGAGTTTCTAATGAATTTCTTTGAAAAACAAACCCTAGACCTTCTTTGGAAATTAATCTCTAGAATTCCTAAAGAGTTTCTTTGGAAAATAAATCTTATACGTTCTTTGGAAATTTACCTCTAGAATTCCTAAAGAATTTCTTTGGAAAACATTCGTTAAACCTTCTTTGGAAATTAATCTCTAGAATTCCTAAAGAGTTTCTTTGGAAAATATTCGTTAAACCTTCTTTGGAAATTAATCTCTAGAATTCCTAAAGAATATCTTTGGAAAATATTCGTTTTACCTTCCTTGGAAATTAATCTCTAGTATTACTAAAGAGTTTCTTTGGAAAATAAAACTTATACATTCTTTGGAAATTTACCTGTAGAATTCCTAAAGAATTTCTTTGGAAAATATTCGTTAAACCTTCTTTGGAAATTAATCTCTTGAATTCCTAAAGAGTTTCTTTGGAAAATAAACCTTATACATTCTTTGGAAATTTGCCTCTAGAATTCCTAAAGAATATCTTTGGAAAATATTCGTTATACCATCTTTGGAAATTAATCTCTAGAATTCCTAAAGAATTTCTATGGAAAATAATCTCAAGACATTCTTTGGACATTTGTCTCCAGACTTCTTTAGGAAATTCCAAAGAAAGTCTTTGGGAATTGTTCCTTTAGAAAATGATCCCAAGGGCTCCATAGGGTTCCAAAGAATGGCCTTTGGAATTCTTAAGAACATTTTTGTAAGGGAAGAGTAGAAGTTCAACGGTAAAGAGAAGAAGTTAAACGGTAAAGAGTAGAAGTTCAACGGTAAAGAGAAGAAGTTCAACGGTAAAGAGTAGAAGTTCAACGGTAAAGAGTAGAAGTTCAACGGTAAAGAGAAGTTCATCGGTAAAGAAAAGAAGTTCATCGGTAAAGAAAAGAAGTTCAACGGTAAAGAGAATAAATTAAACGGTAAAGAGAAGAAGTTCAACGGAAAAGAAAATAAGTTCAATCGGAAAGAGAGGAAGTTCATTGTAAAGAGAAGTTCAATGATATAGATAAGAAATACATGAGAAAGAGAAGAAATTCCATAGTAAAGAGAAGAATCTCAAAGGAAATAGAAGAAGTTCAATGATTGGGTATCGCTTATTACTTGGCAAGCGGCAATCTCCCGCAAAAATCGCACTGCCTTCTGGTGAGAATCTTAATAAGGAAAAACATGACGGCCCAAGGGCCCGTAATAGTAGCCACATTGTACGAATGAATAGCCCCTCTATACCCTACCCTAATGAGTGGATAACCCTTCTATACCCTACCCTAAACAATAATTGAAGTTTTGTGTACAAAACATGACTTTGAATTTTGGTAAAACGACCTACCGGCCAATCAGCGCCCGCAATTTATAAGAGGGAATCCCCAAAGGTTTTCTCAGGCGAGTCTCATTTGCGTCGTCGGCTTTAGGTTCAGAAATATCTATTCTACTTTGTAGCACTCGATCGTTTAACCGCTGCCTACGGGATGAGAATTAAGGCCAGTTCAAGCTTGGCTGAAGGTGGGGGACTTTAACCTATCGGGAAGAATCGTTCTTTGATATATTTCCTCGCGTGCTGGCGCTCTTTGCTATCCTTCTTTACAGGGGTCATTCATAAATTTAAATTTGCTTTGGTTCATTGAGGTTTTAAGAATTTTATTATTGTTCTTAGATTTTATCTTGCAGAACTATATTGCAGACATGTAGATGTATTCTGATTTAAATAACACGAAATTTTAATATAATAATTTTACTAGTGAATCGACAATCGTACACAACGCGAGAACAAAAGCCGAATAGCTTTCTAGGAAACGAACGCCAACCGAAATTTCTTTTTGAAAGACCCCCCACCTTTTTTTAAAACTGTTTTACCAGAGAGATTTTATATTCTATTCGTCTCTTTATAGTTAACACAGATATGTTGGGGAAAGCAGTCAAAACGGGTGAGAAGAGGATAGGAAAGAAATCCACCCCTTCAGCTTCGGGCGTGTTGCTTCAAGTCAGTCTGCCTGTAGCGCGTCGGCTCGGCGGGAAAAAATTCAAATCGTAGCGTCGCGTCACCGAAGGGATAGCTAATAGCGCGGCTAGCGGATATTAAAGGCGAACTAAAATGTCAGAAATACAGTCTGAAAACCCTACAGAGAACTGGCCTTAATTCTCATCCCGTAGGCAACGGTTTAACGATAAGCTGATTAGGAACTTTAGTAATTTTCAGGCTTATGCTATTACGTTTCACTTAAACTCAAATTACTCTCGTTATCTTATTGTATTAAAATGTGGCGGGTCGTATTTTGTTGTATATCTTGAGTGTCTATCTAGTTATTAGGCTTTGGTATGGGACGATCTGTGTTCTTAGATTATTGTTAGTATTATTTTTTGTGACCTTCGAGATGGATAAAATTAAAAACCCATCTTTTACCCGTCAGCAGAGTTTAGCGGCAACACAATTACTATCCTCCTCAAACTTTAGCAGACGACGGGCCCCGCGGAGTCACTGGTGACGATCCCACTCTAAAAAACCCTTAATTCTCACCCTTGGCCTAGGGAACTCAGCTTTTCCTGTTTGTAGCAGACAACATACGACTTAGTATTTTGTAATCCTCACGGGATTGGCTGATTTGGCTCTATCCCTAAAGAGGTTTTTATTGGCCGGTAGGTAAATGCGCTAAAATCGAGACCCATTGCTAAGCCAAAAAAATTTTGAAATAATTTAATTTTCATTGAAAAAATTGTTTGAAAAATCAGAAAAAATTTGAGACTTCATATTTAATTGAAATGAAACAGGAAAAAATAAAACACGGCACTAAGATTTTCAGCTGAGAGTCTCCCTTTAAGTAAAACCCTATATAAGAAGTTTTCCTCCGCGGTCTAACCCGGTTTCTCCTTTCCATCAAAACTTGCAGAGGTTAACGGTAATAGTTAGTATAGGGCGCTGTAGGTTAGCTGTGGCATAGGGGCTAGCCACCACCCCTCTATGCATTGTAAAGGGACCCACCTGTAAACAAGCCACAGGCTTAGTGTGGAAATCCCTTCATAGACAAAAGCTTAGATTATTATTATTATTATTATTATTATTATTATTATTATTATTATTATTATTATTATTATTATTATTATTATTATTATTATCCCTTTTTAGCCACATCGTATGATTAACATCTACGATGTGGGTCTTAGTTTGAACTGGCATGTTGGTGGTGGTGGTGGTGGTGGTGGCGGCGTCGTGAAAGAGGCCTGCCTTAGACAGTATAAATTTTTTCGATCGTCATTGAAGGGAGAGTGAATGAGAGAGAATTGTGGCGAGGTGATATTTTTCGTTCGTATGTATTTTAAAAGGAAGGGAATTATAATAGTAAGTTTAAGAATTGGATTTATTTGTACTTGTAAAGTTAAACATTGAGAATTGTGTTTTACGTTTGCTCGATATATTTAAAGCGAGAGAGAGAGGATTATAGTATTGCCTTAATGAAATGGACGGTTTAATACTCCCTTTAAAATTCCTGTCACCTGTCGACAATAAGGGTGTCACGCTTTTTATCCCGCTCCGCGGCTCCCCTATTGCAAAATTCAAAGAAATCCAGGGGAATTTTTAAGAAGCAAAAGGAAGTATATACCGACGTTATATTTAGAATGGTTTTAAGGCGGTGTTTATTATTGGAAGTTACGTCTATTTCTCCAAAAATCGAGAAGAGTTTTAAAAGAAGGTACTAGCTTGGGGCCGCAGATATTACAATTATAACGTAAGTAAAGGATTTAAGGGTTATAATTTTTTGTTAGGGCATCGAGGGGCTATTCACTCTGATCTTCAGTACTTATTTTAATGGGTGTTTTCTGGTATATCGTTTTACCATTATTAAGTGATGCGCATCGTGGGGGTACTCACTCACGTTTTCCGTTCGTGTCATACTATTATAATTATAACAGAAGTAAAAAAATTAAGGAATAATTTTACAACAGTTAAAGGTAGCGCATCGAGGGGCTATTCACTCGCCTGTTAAGTACGGTACGATGTGGCTACTATTACGAGCCCTTGGGTCGCCTTGTTTTAAACAGTGGGGGAGTTAAAAATATACTATTTTTTGTGGTGTGTAGTTTATGGGTGGTAAGAAAGAAAACAAGTTGGGAAAACCAAAATATTACCTCTCCGAGTCAAGAGGTCTACTACTACAAACTTATTTACCCAGATATGGAGTTATTTCACTTTTTTGAAGTAAAAATTTACGAAATATTGAAGTAGTATTCCAAACATAGCAAACAGTAAAGTAGACGACATTTTACATCCAATAAGGATAAATCTTGGACACATGGAAATCAGTCAATGGGGAAAAGAACAGGAAATGAAGTCTACGCTTCAGCTGTTTACCCTATATTCTGGTAGCTACATTCACAACTGGTTTTCAGTGTAAACACAATCGTCTCGTCTCACCTCAACAATATTCTTAGTTTGCCAACACGAATGTTAACGTTAAATAACACCAAAGCTAAATTATACCCAGACGCACTAATAGTCATAGCGCACCGTAAAGAGAATAAAAAGTCTGTAGCTACTCGTTTACCACTAGCCCTTTTACTAATCTAATTGCCACCATGATCTTTTCTTCTATTATAAAATCTTTACCTGATTATTTAAGAGTGTATTTAACTTTCGGCTCACTCTGAACCGTTAATGTCTCTTCATTTCAGACACGAAAATCAAAGCCAAAAGTTTACTTCACTTCAGGCCTCAATAATTTACACTTTGTTTCACTAAGCCTATTGCGGATAATACTTGTTTTACCCGCCGGAGTCTAGGTCTTAGGTTTCTTCATGAAGTCACTAAACCAAGGATTATTCTATATACAGATGTCGTATAGCTTAAGTAATATATAAACAGCCATTTCAAATAACAATATTAAAAAAAATCTTTGGAATATCAAAATGAAACAGAGCTTTAAAGCTACAAAACTACTAAATGCATCATAATTACGAAAAATACTTCCACATATTCACTTTATATTATGTAAAAAGGGAATATTAAGGTTCTGTATGATTTCTTAACACATCAACACAAGGCTAACTGCTAACGCGACGCACTAGTGTAACAACGGACGGACACACACAGACAAAAAAATAAGCTGCTTTTTAACTCTTTCCGTATTAATTTTGAGATGAGAAACAAGATTATCTTAAATATTAAAATAAATATAATTAATATTAAATATTTTCTTCGTCAGTTGTTTGCCTTATTGAACGTTACATCGTTTTGATATAGAACAATTAAACATTCTAGAGAGACTTGACTAATATTGGCGTTTGAAATGAAGCATACGCCGGTTGCTTCGACTTACTCAAATAGGTAGTATATAAGGGATTCGAATCGCGGCTGTAGATAAGAACATCGCAATTGCGTGAACCTTGGAGGAAGACCCCTCCATTGGAAGGCTAGACGTTTCTCGTAACCCTAGCCGATCGCCGCGTATGTCTTAACCTTAAGGATGTTGGTGGTGTTAGAAGCCAGGTGTACAGACTGGTGTCCATGTGGGATGGACAAAAACAAAGACCAGAAGATGGTTGTGTTAGAAACCAGGTGTACAGACTGGTGTCCATGTGGGATGGACAAAAACAAAGACCAGAAGATAGTGGTGTTAGAAGCCAGGTGTACAGACTGGTGTCCATGTGGAATGGGCGAAAGACTAGAAGATGGTGGTGTTTAGAAGCTAGAAAGTTCAGACTGGTGTCCATGTGGGGTGGACAAATGAACAGTTGTTAGACAGACAATGGAGTTATAGCCTGGAAGTGGAATACAATTTCCGGGACTGTAAATGCGGTCTGGAAATTGAATACACGTTTGCTCCGATCTGCAAACTGCGAACGCGGTCACGTGGGTATAACAACGGACAGACAGACAGACAGACAGACAGACAGACAGACAGACAGACAGACAGACAGACACGTCGAATTTAGAACCTCTCCGTGACATACGTCACTCGGAGAGGTAAAAAGAGAGATCTCAAATTCTCCTTCGTTGAAAATTATTTAAAGGTAAGATTTTTGAGGTCGATGTTTTAATCAATGTAAAGCAATGTTATGATTATATTTAGAAACCTTAATCAGAATTAACACTTTGTCTTAAATCGTCATGAAACCAAAGTTCACTCGAGGTGTTTTAGTACGATGCGAGTGAATGAAAGATCTAAAATATTAGAAACATTTGAAGTGCTAACCTCCTTCAGAGTTGCGTGGGCCAAACTCTGAGCCAAAACATTGTTTTGATAACCGTGGACCTTCAAAAGGGTTTCCGAGATGTTTAAAAATGGTATAAACTTTAACCTTACGGAAAAAAGGTTGAATTCGTAAACAGTTATTGATTTTATCAATTGTACCAAACAATATCAATTCGATACTTACGATACGTTTCGAATATTGTTAAAAATATAAGCTGACATAAAATAAATTAACGGATATTGGTGAGTAACAACTCCTTTTAAAATACGTTGTCCTATCTTATCCTATGTCTGTAAATATTTAAGTGATGATCATTTTAAAGATTATTTACATTAGTAAAGATATCTTTAATACCGTATCGGGTATTTTTCATACTTACATATTCTGTTCCAAACTTAAATTCTCGCGAATTATTAAATTCATACATCTTTCGTTTATGTAACAACGCTTTAAACACCAACTGAATTTCAGAGTGAAACAACTAAATTGCCATTAGGAACTTAAGAAATTATAAAAGTTCAGATATGGTCTTAATATAGTATCGAAATATTTTTGTCCGGACTCCTATGGAGTTCTTGTCTTATCCCTTCAAAGTATATTTTTCGAATGCAGAGACCCGTGTTAATTTGAATATATATTACCGTGTGTGTGCATATGTCATTCCGTATATTTTACCGTAATACATATATCTTTTTAAATGAGTATTTTTGGAAAGGAAATAGCGGCCGCGTTTACACTCGACACTTAAAAACTGTTTTCAACAGTTTTACAAAGGTGTAAATGTAACCTTTCGGTGTTAACCATATAGATCTTTCACAAGAAAATGTTACAATTTCTTTTTCAAGGGTTTTTTTTTATAAAAATGAATGACCATTTTTTTGTGAAGAATCTATATTGTTGCATTTCGACCGATTTCGACCTTTCAAAATGACTAGTGTAAACGTGGCTGAAGTGTGTTATATGAAATGTTAAATATCATAAACTCATCAGTATTCTGATTAGTATCGAAATATTTTTGTCCGGTCTTATATGGAGTTCTTAATTGTCTTATCCCTTCAAAGTTTATTTTTAATTTGAATATATATTACAATTTTAGTACAAATATCATTCCGTATAATTTGAATATATATTACAATTTTAGTACAAATATCATTCCGTATAATTTGAATATATATTACAATTTTCGTACAAATATCATTCCGTATAATTTAAAGCAATTTGCATATTTCCTTTTAAATGAGTGTTTTTGAAAAGGAGAAATTGCGGCCGCGTTTACATTCGACTCTTCAAAACCGTGTTAGAAAAGTGGAAATGTAACAATTAGGTGTTCTCCGCATAGATATTTCAGGAGAAAATGTTCACTCTTATTTTTAAGGGTTTTTTTTAATAAAAAAAAGGGAATGAACATTTTCTAGTGAAGGATCCATATGGTTAACAGCTAAAGGTTGCATTTCGACCTTTTGATAGAGGTTCAAAACGGTTTCAAAATGTCTAGTGTAAACGTGGCTGAAGTGTGTTATATGAAATGTTAAGTATCAAAAACTCATCAGTATTCTGATTGCTTTGGCCTTTCCTCTAATGACTTTCATTTCATAGACTAATTGTAAATGTAAAAAGGTAGATCTAATGCTGAAGAAATGAAAGGGTTTTGTCACACGTGTTTCGCGACATTGGTGTTTGTCATCACCATATTTGCCTAAAATAATTTATATTGCAGAACTTCCAGTTATCTTATTATCCTATGGTCTGAGAATTATCTCTATAAATATTTTTCAGAAATGTCTATGTAATAATTGTGAGCCTTGGAAATGTTTTCTCGTTAAGCTCACCTTCTATTCGTGCTTAGTCTATGACAACACTGTGAGTCGATGCAACACGCACATAAACACTATCAACTCGAAAAGATTCTAAACTCATTACGACTTTAAAAATCTGCATAAGGGGCGTTGATATAACTTGCGCTAGATGTTTTTAGCACTTTTGACAACTAGATTTCGATGTCAAGAAAGACCGAGTGCTACTAAAATGTCTTATACAGGGTGTTTGTGAAATGTCCATCAATAATGAAAGGGCGTATTTATTGGGCCACTTTGAGTCGAAAATGTTCTATGACATTTTTCCGTCCGAGCCACTGTTTTCAAGTTATGATTGGAGTAATTTACGGATGACCCCTTAAATTTAATTAAGAAATTGAAAGACAGCGCTAATTTAATGAAGGGGTCATCCCTAAAATATTCAAATCATAACTCGAAAACCGTGGCTCGGACGGCAAAATGTCATAGAACATTTTCGACTCAAAATGGCCCAATAAATACGCCCTTTCATTATTGATGGACTTTTCACAAACACCCTGTATATTTGTTAGTTCACTCAGACTCAAATCATGATTGTAATATTAAATATGCTTAAGTAATGGATTAGAAATGTTAAATTCATGTAGATAGTATTGATTTGTACCTGGTTAAATAGAGTTTAAATTGGTAAAGATTCAACTCGAAAATTTTCCTTCGAAACCTACGAAAACGCACCAATTTCAGATGTTGAAAGCTTCGCTGATATTTTAACAGGAAAAAAGAATTTTTCATTCTAGAGAAAGATGTCCATCTGTACGTGTTAGTCCATGTCTATACTTAAAATTGTGTTTGTTCTATTAAGAAACATGAAAGTGATGTTTACAAAGCAGCATACCTCTTATTATTCTAGGTTCCTGAACGATACGCTTTTTCTAATCAACACTTTAATGAGTTTCGAATTTTTACCAATTTGAATTTTTTTGCCATTATAATATAACAAGGCAATGAAACCATAACGCAATTTTAACGTCAAATGTTTTGGAAACCCTTATCTCCGTAACTAAATGTTTTAGATACCATGTTCTTTTAACCGATTAAGCCATTGTCAGTATCACTTCGGAGCTCGTAATTTGAAGGAATTGCGAGTTAAAATACATTGGCTCTATCATACGAGTTTATATTGGCTACTCTGACTTCTGATAGACAACAAGTTGGAAAAACCAAAATATTACCTCTCCAAGTCAAGAGGAGGACTACTACTACAAACTTATTAACTTGATATAGAGTTATTTCTCAGAGAGTAAGGATAGCCTTATAAACCCAAAACATTAGCCCCCCTTCCTTCCCCCTTTCAGGGTGGGTAAATGTTTTGGGTTTATAAAGCCATCCCCTAGGTGGGGGGATTTGGAGGGGGGAATTGATGACGTCACGTGGTGTAGGTGGGAAATTTGAATTGTTGAGCCACCTGGTGGTGGTTTTCTTGATGACGTCACGGCTAATTTTTGATGACGTCACGTGGCTGATACCTGTAGTGATAGGCTTATGCTATTGTAGGCTTATGTTATTGTAGATCCTGGTAGGCTTATCCTATGGTAGATCCTGAAAGATAGGCTTGTGCTAGGTTATTCTAGGCTTATTATTATTACGAATCGGATTTAAAATCAAAGAACATTTAATTAGCGTGATAATAACATACATAATTAAGTTAAATTAACAATAAATTGGTTAAATATTTAAAAAAAAACCTCCTTAAACTTGATTCAAGCCGTATCTGAAGATGTTTTTTTCTATACCGGACTAATAAAGCGCCGTTGGTTGGAAGTCGAACCCTGGAATGGAAACTCAAATGTTGTTGAAACAACACAGAGCTGGACGCATTACCACCAGACAACCACACGGTTTGTTAATAAGCTCCTTTTACACTTTTTTAGTCGTCGTATATGATTTTGATACTGTTTAGCAATTTTGATACCGTTAATTTTTCGATTTGCGGTAAAAGCTTTTAGGAAAGCTTTCGTACTTTTCTTCTTACTTCTATGAAAAATATAGAGGGCGCTATACTGTCCGCATACGCTACTTTCTAGCCTCTGAAGATGTCGTTTACCAATAGTTCATTTTCTGCAGTTTAAAGATAAAAATCTTCTTATACTAGGCAGAAATAGTGGTAAACCGTAGCTATTGAAATAATACCCTACACGAGCTCCGTCTATGAAGACCGAGACCCAGAGAGACTCCTTTTCATAATGCTGATCTAAGTTTATAATTAACGATGCTGGATATCTGGTAACCTTAGGAGAGAGTATAGCTGCCAGTATACGGATGAGATATCCGTATAAAGGCGGCATATATGGAGATGGAGCCCTAGGCGTTTACCCCACCCCATTTGTTGCCCCCTTTTCTATCTATGTCTTTCCTCTAGGTTGTGCCGTGCTTGAGGGGAAATTGCAAGGGATTGATATTGATGACGTCGCGTATCACGTGATATTGTTGGCGGTAAATTTGAATTGTAACGCCCCCTAGTTGTGGCGGGAGATTTAGTTGATTATTAAGGTGATGGCGCGAAATTTGAATTCATATTTTAGTGTATTGGTATGACGTCACGTGACTTGGTAAAGGTATGTAGTGCCCATAGTAGTATTGTAGGATATTGTGTACATTTAGGGTATGATTTATTGGTAATTCAATACGTTCAATAGGCCATTTCTACACTACGTCAGCGGACACGGGTACCTACCGCTGCTGCGACCCCAAGATCCCCTTTCGTATTGGACTATTCCTATAAATCTGTAGGGAAGTAGCTACTGTGAAGAGACAGGAGAGAAGTAGGCTAGGCTATGAGTCAGCTTAGAAAACTAAGGGAAGCTAGTGGTTCCACCTTGCGAACTAATAAAGGTACGTACTCTGCCTTCATAATCGCGCTCGAATTCTTCAACTAAGTATTCACTTGTATGCGATTTTCTGGTGGTGACGATAGACTTAAATTAAAAACAACTCTCCATTACTAGTAGCAGTTTAACATATTATAGGCTCGCTGTGCACATTTGACCATCCATCCAAACTAAGGAAGAAAACTTGACCTTTAAGAGTCGATTTGCAGTTCATCATTTGTTTCTCAAATGTTAAATCTAGAAGGGGTCCAGCAATCTCCTGGCGACTGGGTGCAATATATCCAGGTCGTAGCTTATGTAAAGCTAATTTAATTTCAGGATGCTCAATCATTCTAAATGAAGTGTTTGTGGCAAAAATTCCCCGTGCCAACTGCTCATCAATGTCTCTTTCTGTTTCAAAGTAGTTTTGACAAAGTGCTGATCTATAGTTTTCTCAGGTATACCAGGGGTAGTCTTTTGTCTTTTTACTGTAGGAACCACACTTATTACACTAGTCGAGGGAGTTTGAGCATTAGGTTGGTTTGCATTTTCAAGAAAACATATCCACGGATCCAGAATTTTCATCATCGAATTGTTCATTAATGCTTTCATTCGCGTGACTTGTGGAAGCAGAAACTACAGCACATTTCGCTTTACGATTTTTAAGGCGAGTTACCAAGCCTTCCATTTCGATGCCACATTCTATGCATTTCGCCCTACATCCCCTCCTGTCTGGATTTTCTATCCTAATAAAACTATGCTAAATAACATCGCATTTCCTGCCGAATGGCATGTTGAATTAATCACAGAAACCAAGACCCTCGAAAAACTATAAAATATACAGACTTTACTTAGCCCTACCCTACCTATAAACTTAAACGTGTCCACTCCACCAAATTCCAAAACTAAAACTTTAAAGAATCCACAACAAGACTGGACAGACTGAACCTAAAAGTAAAACAAAACGTGGCACGACACGATGCTCGATAGAATGAACCCAAAACTAAAACTTAAAGGCACCACATGAGTGACGAAACAGAAATAAGACAAACTATGACTGTTTCTGATTTTTACTAATAGGCTTTATCTAGTTAAGTCTTTTAAACTATTTGTTGGAATTTTAGAAAACATTTTTTGAGAAAGGAAAATATTTGATTAAAATCAGACGATTTTTTAAAAAATCGCTTGATTTAAATCGGTGATATTAATCAAACAGATTGAAATCAAACAACCCTGATGGGAACGTAACTTGGCTTGCCATTACTCTATTGAAATATTGAAGTATCGAAAGGGCTTGAAATTAAAATGGTTAAGTTATTAAACTCCCTTATGAATGAAAGAAGAAATTAATTAAGACAAAGTGTACTTACCAAAATATTGAAATATGCCAGGAGCCGGTTCTTTATGGTCGTCCCAACGAATAACAGTAACGGTATTTTCATATTTTTTCAGATCTGCGGCCGTATTCTGCTGAAAACGTATACCACTCCCCCTGACTTAAGCTCGCGGACGGGTCGGTCAGGATCGAACTTAATGCTGTTGGTTGGATATCACGCTGATGACGCCATTTTGACCTAAGGGTGGGGATTGGATGTCCATGTGGGCAGGACCTGAACATTCTGGTTCAGTTCAGTTCTTTACGTAATCGGAACTACATTTTGGTGCACGGTCAGTTAACACAACTTGAAAGTGTATTGAACTTTTAGAGGTCAGTGCAAGAGATCTTTGACCGTACTGTTCGGTGAACCGTGCCGTCTAGCGCCGAAACCCCTTATCAGATTTAAACAAATTCACGAACTTTCATTAAGCCGGGAGTGTGGCGCACTTCTGTAAGCCAAGCTTCTGGGCGGCAAAGTTTGAGGGAATACGACACATGTCGGCGATCCTACCCTATAGGTGCCGACTGCCCCGTGTCCGCCGGAGGTGACTTGACCCCCACACCCCTTCTGTCACCTCCCAAGTAAACCTCATTTCCTTCCCTGATTATTCTCATACTGAAAACCTGAATAATCGCATACTTGTCGCGGACCCTTAAGGGACCCAAGTTACATTGGAACCACTAATTAAAAAAAAAACCTTTCATTTCGATCGTTTTACGGCATGTGTGACGTGCAGCTGAATTTCGAAAAATTAGGTAATGTAATAATGATGATTTTACGATTATATTTAAAATGTGACTTTTAATTTTTAACAAACATTCGTTTTAATCGTTTTGTTTTCCCCTGTCATGTCCTGTTTACTTGATTGAGGAATTATCTAGAATTTGTGGAAAGTCAAGTGGTTCTGGAGTGATGCACACATTTTTGAGCCATGTAACTCAAATAAAAAGGAAAGTTTTAGATATGACGAAATCTAACCCAAACGCCAAAAAAAATTAATAGTTTGTTAGAGAAAAATAAAGAAGTTTTACTTCAAAGTTGATTTGAAGGTATGGTTCAATAAATTTTAAAATCTGGTTTAAAATATTAATTATATAATATAATGAAAACAGATATGGAAGTGGACGCGGCAGTCTTGTTTTTATGCTTACTTTTTTCGGTGAATCCGAAATATTTTTACATTTATGGGGTAAGTTTAAGTTCCTTTTAAGATAGCTTGATAGGACGGATCACAAAATATGACATTGGGAACTATTTTTAAGAGAATGGTAGATACCATGCCTATAAAATGGGCTGTAAAACGATATTTAAAAGTGTCTAATCGGTTTTAATTTCAAGAAAAATTATCTAGATATTTAACGACAGTGTTTTAAAATTGTACGTAAGGCGAGGAAAATTTATTTCTTATCAACAGATTATTTAGAAATCATTAAAAATGGAAAATCATTTGGAGACTTTAAGATCAAATGATATCTAGGTTTTTTAGCCACACACGGAATACATAAAAAATATGTCGACTCCTAATTCTTTTAAGAAAAACTTTTTTTTGACAACTATTACATTAAAAAATAATAGAAATTTCAGAAGCTAACAAATAAGCTCACTGCTTTGTTTCCAGAATGAAGCAAAATTTCCAACACCATTATTACTCTTCTCAGAGGAGCATTTATTTTCAACGGAAATAATTTTAAAAATTGTAAGCTGGGAATTTTATTGTACGAGCATTAGAAAGGCCGCTCTGTGCTTGTTTAGCAGCTACTATATTTTCAATCTGAAATACCCAGAGAAACTTTCAAGATCTTTGGAGTACTTTCAAAAAGTAATTTTCAATTTAAACGCGAAAAATTTATCAGTTTTAGTGGCAAATTTTGTAAATAAATTAAAGTAAAATTCTGAAAACCATAATTAATTTCTTATTTATTTATACTTCATGGTGAAGTGTTTTTAAAGAGTCGCCAAGAAAGAAAAATTGAATATAATTGTTATGATTGCAACCTAACACTGTTAAAATAAGAACCTCTATAAGGTGGTCATATGATATAATATAATTCCAACGGATTTGAAACAAACGAGGTTCAGAGTCGAGCTACACGGGTTCTGGGTTGACTGCAACACGGTTCTTAGGCGATCTCATCACGGTTCAGAGTCAAACTACATGGAGTTCTGGGTCTAACTCAATACGGTTCTTAGCGTACGAAACAGGGTTCTTAGGCAAACTCGACTGGGTTAAGAGTCAAACTCGACAGGGTTCAGAGTCGAACTCGACAGGGTTCAGAGTCGAACTCGCCAGGGTTCAGGGTCGAACTCGACATGGTTCTGGGTCGAACTAAACAGGGTTCTGGGTCGAACTAAACCGGGTTCTGTGTTTAACGCAATACGGTTCAGAGTCGAACTCAAAACGGTTCTCAGTCAAACCACACATGGTTCCGATTACAACTGAACAAGGTTCTGAATCGAACTGAACAAGGTTCTGAATCAAACTGAACAAGGTTCTGAATTGAACTGAACCAGGTTCAGAATCAAACTGAACCAGGTTCAGAGTCGAACTCAACCAGGTTTAGAGTCGAACTCAACACGGTTCTCAGTCAAACTATACATGGTTCCGATTACAATTGAACAAGGTTCTGAAGCACACGCGACATGAATCAGGGAGGAACCTAATACGGTTCCAAAAGAAACTAACTTGGTTCTAAGAAAAACTTCACCTCGGATCGTAGATGAACTCCTTACGGCTTTATAGAGAACCCATATCAAAAGGTTCTATGTAGATCAAAAAAGGGTTAAAAATAGGGTACAAGCGTTAAGAACCCTTTTCTCGGCAAAGTAGAACCTTTTTTTTCTTAGAGTGTATACTTTTTCTATAAACATTTTGAACAAGCAAAGAGTGATTTCTCCTACCACATGTAATGCTGCGTTTGCAAAGGATACATAGGAATTGAAGATAAACGGTGCGAGTTTTGCCATCAAAATGTCAAGCTTATAGAAAGCTTGGAAAGAGGGAATTGTTTTGTGGTTTTTTCTATTGAAAATCAAATCAAAACGCTCTTAGAAAAAAGTCGTGAATCAGATTATGAAGACAAAAAATGTTTCCTTAATGGGGAATCATACAAACGTTTACAAATGAGAAGGGGAAGAGATTTCTCAATAACCTGGAACACAGATGGAGTCCCGGTCTTCCATTCATCTGGTTTTTCAATTTGGCCTTTGCTTTAAATTGTTAATGAAATACAGTTTGAAGAGCAAAGGAAAAATGTTCAACTTGCAGCATTATGGTTTGGTGCTGAAAAACCAGAGATAAACACGTTTCTGATGCCAATTGTTAGCGAAATGAGCCAACTTTCGCGGTGTGGTTTCCAGCATGAAATAGATGGACAGGTCAGATCTATTAAAGTGTTCCCCGGACCTATATCATGTGACTCAGTTGCGCGCTGTACCATTCAAAATGTACACCAATTTATTGGCACTTTCGGCTGAATGAGGTTCGAAGAATTTCAAAAGGAAACGGTAGCTGCCAATTTATGAAGGTGGATTAGGCCCAAAACGCAATGCTTCCCAAACAAAAATTGTTGCAGAACTAGCAAACACGACTGGAACTCCAGTAAATGGAATAAAAGGGATCTCCATTTTAATGTTGCTGTCGCATTTGACATAATTAAAGGTTTTGCAGTGGACTATATGCATGAAGCGTGCCAAGGCGTCGTCAATAGAACAACTAGTATGTGGTTTGACTCTTCAAATCATCAAAGCGAATTTTATCTTGGGAAGCAATTGAAGGAAATTGACGCAATCTTTATGAGTCTGAAACCCGCTGATGAAATAACTCGTACACCAAAAAGCATCAAACATCTTAAACAGTGGAAGGCCAATGAGTGGAGATCCTGGCTTCTGTACTATTCTCCAGTTTATTTACAAAACTTCTTGCCCGTGAAATATTATAAATACTGGTTAAAGTTAGTAATTGAATTGTCTCTATTGCTTTCCGAAGTTGTTACATCACTCATGATTCAAGAGGCGAAGAAACACTTAAGCAAGTTTGTCAAACAGTATGCCCAAATTTATGCAGATGAACACATGTCATTTATGTTCATTTAACGCTTCATTTGCACGAAACAGTAAAACACTGGCGCCCATTATCGTCTGTCTCGTGTATCCAATTTGAAAATATGAATGGTAAAATTATGAAACTATTTCATGGAACTCAAAATGTACCTATGCAAATTGCGGGAAAAATAGTAATTCTTGGAAAAATCTCAGAATTAGCGCAAAATTCTTTTTTAACTGTTTTGGGAACTTTTAAGAGGCTATGTCTTAACTCAAAAGGTGTGTCATGTGTCGAAAGGAATATTTTGCTACGGTCTCCCATCACAAAACTCTTTAACAAATATCCAAAAAAGAGCCCTGAAACCTTATTTCAGTAAAAATGATTTTGTATGTAGGTTTGATAAAATGTAAATATTAGGCGTCAAGTTCGCTTCAGAAGAAGTAGCGAAAAGGTCTAACTGTGGCATCAAGTTAAAAGCCGGAGATTTTGCCATTATAGAGGGCTTTTATAGCATCAAAGATGCTCACTGTGCGCACAAATCCATAATCTGTGATTTTTATGTTAATTACTTCATCACGGTTAAAAAATTTAAACTAATTCATCAGTACAAAACAAAATCAAAAATATTTCATAAAGCCAAAATTTTATCAGAGCTTGTGGGTTATCCTATCTCCAACATAGATGTAAAATTATTGGTATTCAATGTTGATGTTGTTGTTTGACGCAAGAACGACTCTGGGACTAACTGGTTATAAACTCTTTATTAATTTAATTAAAACATTAAAGTTAATTTCCGGGAACGCTTGTGACAAAACACTGACAACTGAACAACTAACCTACGTTATCAGAATGTTATCCGGAGGCATCGCGATAAAAAATAAAAGGTTACAAGAATGACCGCGATGCATAAAAAACACAAGTATAGACAAGATATGCCCCAAGGCATATTAACGCTTTTTTGCAGTGTGATATTGTCTTTAACAAAACCCGAAATTAGGGATATAAAGCTTTTGCTATGGGCAAAAAGCTTAATAAAAAAAAGCATAGGCCGTGGAAAAGTATAGGGAAAATATCGATAGCTAAACAACAATCCGTAGTGGCACAGACGTTGAGTATTCGCATCCCACACCGGCAACGTCAGTTCAAATCCCGCTACCTCCGAGAGTCCGCATTTTCTCGTCGAAAATGTATATGATTGAATTTAGTATAGATGTCGCTAGTGCGGCGGAGAATCAAATTACGGCGAGCTCTGCCGCGTAATTTAAATTTACGAAAATGAAAATGTATGCGAACGCGAAACAGCCAGCCGTCCAGCCGTCCTGCCTGCCTGCCAGCCAGCCTGCTTCCAGGGGTCTCCGTATAAAGCTTTTGCTATGGGCAAAAAGCTTAAAAATAGAATCTGGATATAGATAAAAAACAACCGGTATTATCTCTAATTTACAACAGTCCCTCTTAATATCGGTGGTTTCAATCTTCAATCCAGGGGTGGTCATTTAATTATTTCCAGTCCACGGGCTTTGACGCAAAGAAGATGCTTCGGACGGAACAGGCTCTTCGTACAGATGTCAGCTGGCATTTCCTCTGTTGGTAGATACCGCAAGGCTATATGTCCCTGGTCGTAGGTGTCTCGAATGAAGTGGTGCCGGATATCAATGTGCTTGGTTCAGGCATGGAAAACCGGATTCTGAACGAGTTTCTGGTTGTCGTTGTACAGCTCGATCGCGTGAACTGATACTCCAAGTTCGTTGAGAAGTCCTTTGAGATATATGGCTTCTTTGGTTGCGTCGGACATTGCCATATATTCTGCTTCTGTACTGGACAAGGCAACGGTTCGCTGTTTCCGTGCTTCTCAGGATACTGCAGCGCCGGCTAGTTTGAAGACATATCCAGTATATGACTTCCTATCTTTCGGACAGCCTCCGTAGTCTCCGTCAACGAAACCCTGGATTGGCAATCCGGTCTTCCGATAAAGCAACCCATGATGAAGAGTTCCCTTCAGGTATCTCAGAACTCTTCTCCCGGCAATCCAATGAGTTTCGTCATAACTTGTGTTGAACTGGCTCAATGCGCTGACTGAATACGCCATATCCGGTCGTGATGACACTACCAGGTACATGAGAGAGCCGACCAGAGATTGATACGGAATACGACTGATGTCTTCTGCTACTGGGTGTTCCGGATTTTGCAACTTGTTGTTGGCATGCTTTGGAGTCTTGCATGTTGAAACGTTTCAGGACCGTTTCTGCATATTAGCAATCCACTTGTTGTCAGAAAGACGAAGCAAATTCAATTATTTTATAAAATATTTTCCGTTATTTTATAAAATATGTACCGTTATTTTATAAAATATATTCCATTAATTTATAAAATGTTTCCGTAGTATTAAAAAATGTGTTCCATTATTTTATAAAATGTTCCATTAATTTATAAAATATGTTCCATTCTTTTATGTGTTCCATCATTTTATAAAATGTTCCATTAATTTATGAAATATGTTCTATAATTATATAAAGTATGTTCCATAATTATATAAAGTATGTTCCATAATTATATAAAATATGTTCCATAATTATATTAAATATGTTCCATTATTACATACAGTATGTTGCATCATTTTATAAAGTATGTTCTCTAAGTTTAAAGATATGTTAAATCAAGACCCGACTTCATTATTTAATTTGCATCTTAACAATGCGTGTTGTACTGGAGTTAATTATCTCCTTGTCTTCAGTATCGTCTTCCGTACTAGGAAGCATGGGCCGAATTTTAGTCTTTACTATTCCGTCGATGAAGGACGTATTCAAACGCTAAGATTACAAACGATACAAAATTAAAGAAACAATACATTCCCAGAACGACTTTCATGTCCATAAATTCCATAAAATTCTCCGGTTTTTCCAAAGTTTTAGAACTTAAAGAGTAGGATACATTTAAATTCAACCATAGCATAATTCCACTTGATTGAATACGAAGAATACTGAAAGATAATTAATTTAAGAAGTAACACCAGGCTTCGTGTATGTCTGTGCATCTATTAGTAACGCTTGGTCAGTTAGTTGACTCAATTTTCGTCTTCTGAAGCGTATTTGCACCCTATTTAAAAGGGTCGAGGGTGATAACCTTAGTGGCGTATTTCTTGTAGAGGGGTAGTCACCTACAACAGGAACCATCACCCACTGTGACCTCCAACCCATCTCGACCAAGGAAGGTAAATCACAGTAGGACATGTCTCTATTCTTTTGCAGGAGAAATATTTAAACGAACATGGCAAGGTAGTGTCTGTCTCGCATGGACAAGGTTCCCAAGTAAGACCAATACTTATTGACAGATAAGTCAAAGTTCTGACTAACTGAAAAACAACGTTCAACCCAAACTGCTAAACCTAGAAGGCTGAAAGTTTGGCAGTACGTTACACTTAAGTCGTAGGCAAGCACTAAGAAAGTATTTTGCAATCTGCCGCCATCTTTCAAAATGGCGGCCAGAATTGTAACTAACGTTGATTTCGTGTTTCAACCGAATTCACTAATACTATTTAGTATACGGGTTCCCTATATCCTACAGATGGGCTTTGTGGCTTTTGGGGTTGCGATTTTCCGCCATTTTTAAAAATGGCTGCCCGAAAACTAATAAAAATGTTCCGATGGGCTGACGGTACCAATTCGTTGGATTACATGCAAAAAATGGGGATTTGGCAAAGATTCGTTTGCCAGTGTTAGGATATCTTACCCCATATCGAAGCCATCTCTACAGGAAAAATTCTTCTGATAAGCAATTGAACTCAAATCCAGAAATAAATCCTCTTTAGCGATGTGAAAATCCTCTTTCTTGTATTTACTTTTAACAATAGCAACTTCCATTACAATCTTACTGCCAACGTAAGCGAAATTGCCCTTCCACGCTTTGTCAATACCAAGTACTGTTGTGGTGATACCAGCGTCTTGTGATATCAACTTTGATTCCTTATTACGGATAAGGTTTGGAATGGACGTATCAAAAGTTTTTAAGACCTGGGAAAGTATGACATTCAAGGTTTTTCTTTGAAAACTTATACATTACCCGTAAGTAAGTATTGTAAGCCGATCCGTAAGTACTGGACATTGTAAAACCACGCCCTCTTTTAGCATCCAAAAGATCTTTCAAGTAATCCAATGGTTTGACTCGAGGGTACTCCACAGTTGAAGAAGCCAGCATACTTTCGTAAAAACTGGCTAAAACGCTGTGAGATATTATAACACTCAAGTACAGAATGACGTGCAAAATATCGTTAGACGACTTCACGTCAACTTCGGCAAAATTTGTAATTCCTTGATTATAACTTAAATTTCTTTTAACCAATTAAACTAAACTAATTTACCTGCTATCATTAACTTTATTAAATTCCACGTATTTAGATACTGTTTATTTTTAAAACACTTCAAGTATCGCAGCATCTTTCCAAGAAGAACAAAGCAAGGAATATTGTAATCCAAAGCTGAAAATATACATTGATCTAAACGTTAAAAGTTGAGGTCCAATGAAAAGGATTATTGAACTAACAATGGACGACCGTAACGATATCGGAGTTCAGGCTCTGTTAATGATTGAGGAGTTATAGGTAAGCTGTAAACTGTGAAAAGCAGAGTGTTCTAGGCGAAATTTAGATAAACAATTGTGTCCCTTATACTGGGTCTCCCAAAAAGGCTTAATACAGACAGGCATAGATTTAATTTAGAAGTAGGAATGAAGAACGGTTAGTATTTACTTCAGTAACGAAGAGTTTAAATTATCTTATTGGCTCACTTAAACTGCGTTTTGATGACGTTGCTGACGAGGATGGTGAAAAATACGTAATTCCTTTTTACCTCTGTCGCTATGACCCGCCTCTTCTTTCATACCCCCCGTCCCATGGAAGGGGGTCCGGGACTTTGACGCGCGCCCAGATTACTGTGCTCTCCATTAATGCTTCTAAAATTACATCTATCCCTGTTAAAGACTGAATAGGAAGATGGACCGCAAACACGACTATAGTCAATTCTCGCTTGTCGATCTCGAACTAGATTTAGCTGTGAATCTCTATTATTACGAAGTATAGGTTGTGTCATTCTTATGAAAGGGACATATCTTATAAACTTATGATAAGAGTTTTGATCTTCAGTTCACCTAGAACCCACTTAACGTAAACTTACTGAAATTGGGGTAATTTCACTTCATTTCTTAAAAGTTTTGAAGTATTATAATAACCCTTAAGTACTTTCTTTCGTGAAGAAAATTTTACCATTAAACTTAATTATTTTAGCAAATATTAAGTCTCGCGTGACTTCAGCTCGCTTAAAACTTGTTTCGTTGAATTTTGCCCTATAATTATTTCTTTAATATTTCATAATTTGAAAATTTAAGACCAGGTTGGAATTATTATAAACTTCACGAAACTTTGCATAGCACCATTACATAACAAAGCTTAGAAGTAATATACCGTTTTATTCTCTTTACTTTAGAAACGTTAAGCATTAAACTTAAATATTTTAGCAATATTATTAAGTCCAACCTCATTAGTTACGCCTTTTGGCCGAGGGGTCGGTCATTCATGAAATCCCGTACGCTACCCGTGAAATCCAACTTAAGAAATCCGAAATCAATGCTGATTTCGAAATGAAATAAAAAATCCGAAATCAGCAACGAAATCACAAAATCAGTGAAAAAAATCACAAAATCAGTAAAAAATATCACGAAATCAACAAAGAAATCACGAAATCAGAAGCGAAATCACAAAATCAGTAAAGAAATCGTGAAATCCATTACAAAATTCACGAAATCCAAAATCCAAAGAAATCACAAAATCCGACGAAATCACGGGGAAAATCTCTAAATCCGAAGAAATCACGCGAAAAACCTCAAAATCCGTCGAAATCATGTTAAAAATAGCAAAATTGGATGAAATCCATTGGATTTTATCGAATTCTGAAATCTACAAAATCAAATGAAATCCGACGAAATCCGAAGAAATCAAAATTGGATTTCGAAATCCCGTACTTTTTTTCCAAAACGTCAGACCTCTCGCTCTTGGCTCGTAATTGGAGCTAAGTTACCATTAAACGCGTCTTGCTTTGCATTTATCGACAAAACAAACTCTCATTACACAGTTTTTGAGAAATGTAAAAGTTCAAAGCTAAAGTATACGTTGCATTACAACGCCCAGTTCACTGAATATATTGCGTCTTGGGAAACGGTGCGGATAAGACATAAAATAAACAGATGATATGATAAATAACATAGAGGTTCGTAATTATGAACATGAACGATACTAGTAAGTTAACTCTCCTATATGACGTATCTTTATTTTTATACACATTGTTTTTTTATAACCCTTTACATTCTCCAGGGTTTATCGAATAATTCTAATCCGGATACAGCAATTCATTGCATTAAAATCTGTGAGCGAGATGAAGCATTACAAAGTTGGTATATCTGAGGTTAGTTGATTCCATTCGTTGAAATTGAGAACATATTTCACTGTAAGGCTTTTAGTTTGAGTTTGTGACTTACTACAAAGGCCCCTGGTATTGCCCTTCAGCACATTTTTACTAGTTTTTGGGTCGCCATTTTAAAATATGGCGTCAAATCGAGGCCCAAAATTCATTCCATAAAGTGCTTCTATAGCGGTCATCTGATATTCCAATCTTATGTTGAAAACCGTGTCCCTTAGGGCAGAATGGAGATAAATGTTACATTTTCGACCCAAAATTAATTTCCCAAAGAACATCCCCCTTAATTTATGCCTTCAGACTTATCAGAAAAACCCTGTATGAAATTGCAGATTCCAAATTTCATGGAACCAGAAAATAATCAAATAATTGGAATGTTTTCTGTTTTATGGACATATATAACTGCGCGTTCAAATGTCAGGTAGATATACGTAAAATTTAAAAGATGGGTCTAGAAATAATTTTTCGTTCACTTAATTTGCCGTATGGTAGTAATCGATCCTCTTAATTTTGGAAACGTATTTGCAAACGGAAGTGGAAACGGAGTCGTTGGAACAGTTTTACGTAACGTAAGCAATTGCTAAACTAATATCATAAGCCTATAATTTGATGAATAAGTTTCACGTGTTGCAAGGCACCTAGTGTTTACCGAAAAGCGTCGAAATAATTCTACTAAATTCTAGGAAACCGATTTTTCCATCAACTCAATTTATCTAACAGCGGACACGGTGAAATATCTGGATTACACACCGACTATTACTCGAGAAGACTGGGTCTTCGTTTCTGGACCGGCAAGGATTGGTTCGAAAAACTACTTCTCAACTCTGGAATCCTTTGAAATACCAGTGAGACATTTATAAATAATTCAAAAACGGGTACTCTTTAACTATTAATCTAACTAGCACAGCACTGGTTATAAATTTATTCGTACACGCACACACTAACTATACTTGCTCTAAAAATCAATACTTTAGTACCCACGTTTCATTAGAGGTTCTGTAAGGAAGGTATCGGTAGTTGGTGTAAAATTATTTGGAATACGTCATAGCCACGTGACTGAGGAAAGGCAAGGTGTGGTTTAAATAAACTTGGTTCGTTTTATTTGGTATAGTAGCTCTTTGTTTCTATTGAAAAAATAGGATTAGGGTTTCAGTCAAACTCAATGTGGAGTATTTGGGTCTTGGCGTCACGTGGTGCCTGTGACGTGTATCCAACCATTTTAACTCACAAGCCGATGACTTCTTTACTGACGTTAGATAGTTAGGGGTTCTAATATGCGTAATTATTTATACATTTTAGGTGTGGCTGGTATTGTTCGTCGTGTTGGTGATTTACTGTCTTATGTGGGGAATTATCGCGCACATGTTGAAGAAAAAGCGAGACAAGTGGTCCTTTCTTTCATTTATTTAGTACGGACATTCCCTAGTGGCGCTTCCCATAATTTATTTCACTCTACATATGCAAATAGTCATTATCATAAATTATTATTACCAACACCAAAATTATTATTGTGTATAAAAACAACTACCCTAACGAACCTGGATAATAAAGAGATCATTATATGCAACCTAAATTTTGGTCTCCATTATTTCTTGACCTGGTAACCACAGCTTTTTAAGCCAATCAGATATAGGGGATAAATAATTGGCGAGCTTGCCAGGAACCAAATATTTCGAGTGTTAGGTTAGATTAAATTCATTTAATATATTGCATAGCCTAGGCTTAGAGCCGAATTCTTTAGGATCGGACTTTTAGGCTTATAGGTTAGTGCTGACTTTTTCCCCTCCGATAAACCAGTTTGAACCAGTTTTACAATGTGGCGCAATCGAAACAATGCACCCCTTGAGACGGACAGCGACTCGGACGCTTCCCCCGTGTTGGCTGCGGGAGCTTGTCGCTCAAATAGATTATCCAATCAGAGAGCCGCTAGCGCTGGATAACGTTCAAACGGTAAATCTCTGCAGCCTGCGTCCGCGAGTCGAGTAATCTAGGGGGCTATTTTTCCGGCGAAAGGAAATAAGGTGGATTCGAAATTTTTGAGAGAGGGGACTCGCTCTGTAGACTGTCTCTTTAAACTCTAAGCCTTGGCTGCTTTGGCGGGTGCTGCGGGTCTTAAGTTAAAAATAATCACTTACTGGGTCAACTTCAACTTCAACCTTCAAATTTGAGAATATATTTTAGTTGTGCCTTCTCAGTAAGTTGGGGAGATTATAAATATTTACGATATACATTGATTTAATTATTCTTTGCTAAATTGTAGACATCCATGGATCAAAAATATGCCAATGAATTTGACCGTCCGAGGAAGCCAAGAGATCAGACAATTTCTGAATTCTTTTGTGGCGGGGGCTCGGGCTTCATAAACATTGCCGTAACTTTCCCTATCTACAAAATAATGTTCAGGCAAATGTTACACGGCATAGACATGCAATACGCTTTTAACCAGATACGTAAAGAAGGTATACAAAACCTTTACAGAGGGTGTCTACCACCCTTAATCCAAAAACCTGTTTCAATGTCTGTCATGTTTGGGACTTATTACGAATATGGGCGGTTTCTAAAACACCATTTTCCCAATATACCAAATCCGGTGTCATTAACTGCGGCAGCTTTATTAGAAGGGTCAACAGAAGCCATCTTAAGTCCTTTAGAACGAGTTCAAACCCTTTTACAAGACCAAAAATATCACAGTCGATTCAAGAACACGTTTCACGCATTCCAGGAACCTAGATTTTATGGTTTTAAAGAATACTATCGAGGGTTGACTCCAATTTTAATGCGAAATGGGCCGAGCAACGTCATGTTCCTCGGTTTAAAATCCTCAATAAAAGATGTCTTTCCTGAAAGAGAAACGTGGCTAGCTAACTTAGTTGAACATTTTATTAGTGGGGCGCTAATTGGGGCCTTCATTGGCACAATATTTTACCCTATCAACGTTATTATAATCAAAATGGAAGTGTCCTGCGGAACGGAATTCATTTCATTCCGACAAGCGTGCAAATTGACTTAGATAGAGAGGGATAGGAGTATAAAGAAAATGTTTTACGGTGTGCATATAAATTATACAAGAGCCTTGCTTTCATTGGGTATTACCAAAAGTGAATAGACTACGTCAGAAAGTCAAGAATTCCAGCGCTCAAATGAAACGTGTTAGTTCCCTCGCTCTCTTAAACGGGCCAGCCTAAGCGCAACGCCACCGTAATGCGGCGGCGAATCACTTGTACCAGCTTGTAGAGTTGTATCCCTACCTCTCGAAAACTTAGTTCCACGGGAACGCTTGCATAGGCTAGCAGACGATTTATTTGTTCTGATGGTGTTTGTTGTTCATAGTATGAAAACATTGAACTAAAACGAAGTAAGGTTTCAACTTTTCGTAATTTAAAATAATGCCCAAAAAATTAATTAATGACACAAATCATGTCTTAGCGAACGTACCAATATGAAGGTGAAAAATGCCAAAAAGACCAAGAGAATTGAAAGTAAAAACGTTGCCAAAGGCTTAGCTCCCCTGCCCGGGGAAGACGATTTCAATGTGAATGCTCTGCTAGATAACTACAATGAGGAATTTTTTGTCATAGATTCAACTGGGGAAAGAAAGGGTATTGTAGCGTATCTAGAGAAAGAGGGGAAATTGGAAATGTTATTTAATGAAATGAAAGAGACTTATAAAAACTTAGGTGAAAAACTGAAAGATTTTAATGGAGCCTACTCGATCTTTCTGTACGAATGGGCCGAATATGTTCGTCAAAGCATTATGAGGCTTTTAGAATCTAAGTGCTTGAATGCATTTACTGAAAACGAGGTTTTTATTACCCTCCAGTGGATGGGAATGAGATTTGAAGACGTTGTTTCTACTATTCGACGAGGAAACTTACCACACCCCAAAGAAAATAACTCGCCTGGAGTAATTAAAAAGAGTAAACATAAGCCTGTAAGGCATGAAAAGTCAGACAGGCTATATACATTAAATAGGTTAGGGGGTGGCTGTTTGGGAGAGATTTGGAAGTTAAGCAAATCCCTAATGCAGGTTAGGTATAGAATTTTGAAAAGATTAAAGCCTCTCACAAAAAGACAAAGGGATGCAGCCCACACTCTGGACAAAATAAGCCTCTCCCTACGAAATATGGACCAGTATCCTGACATAACGCTGCCTGCAATCACGATGATTAATAAAGGAGGGTTGCTTTTGCCTGATGTTACTCTAATCCCGTATATATCCAGAGTTAGTGATCTCGTTGTGCAGGAATACACAAAATGGTCCTGAAGTATACTCGCAGGACACTCTCTGTATGTACTAAAGTATTATCTCAAACCAAAGGATTAATTAATTTTTAATTATATCATTACCAAGAACAAGCAATGAATCACCTAGTCCGAGATAAAGAATGCAAATTTCTTTTTCACAAAACTGTACCTGATATTCCTAACATTAAGGCCCAGGGTTTCACCAAAGAGGAACTAGAAGTTTTCCGCAAGGAATACCAAAGGAAGCTTGGCCGCGCCAAGCTAGCAGATCTTGTAAGAAGTGCCGTTTTGCAACGTAATGAAAGGAAGGGAAAAAGATCAAAAGGAGGACAAAATCTCAGATGCAGTCTCTATCGTTTAAGCAAGAGATCAAAGAAAATCGGAAAAATAACGGTTCATAAAAATAATCAAAATAAGTTGGCTGAAATTGTAAATAAAGATGTCCACAACAAAAAAAATGGTGAAGATGCCCACAACAAAAAGAATGATGGTGAAGATGCCCACAACAAAAAGAATGATGGTAAAGATGCCCACAACAAAAAGAATGATGGTGAAGATGCCCAAAAGACCAAAGCTATCCGAAAGAAGAAAGATGGCCCAAAAAAACTAAGCTACCTAAAACGTCCACACCAAAGAAACGTTTGTCTCGTGAAAAGGTTAACGACCCTAGTCAACCATGTACTTCCAAAGATTTTAACAGTCCAACGAGGCGATCGAGATGTGGTAGGGTGATCAAGAAAAGAATTATTTAAAATTTTAAATCCTAGACTTAAGTGATATTTTTATTGCAAAATTAACAATCCAAAAATGTGATATTTGAAACTCAATAAAAAATGTGATAATATTTTAGGTCGGTAGTAAATGCTTTACGTTACAAAAAAGAGCAAGGTATAGTTCATGATAAATCACATGTCACAATCTAAAATATCAAGGCCAACCTTCCTATAAGAAGCCTCAGCATTTTGAGATGTTCTAGTACAGTTCTTAATTACTAAGGCTCAAATGCCACTTTGGTAGTTTAAGCTAGTTAGTTTTCCTCCGGTAATGTATTTCATTTGACTAACAACGGTTTCAACCGCGGAACCATTGACTTTGACAGGGTAAATATATTGGGTTGGATGTCTTTGAAGGAAGTCTTCAATGAAACCAATAAATCCATAAACGGTGATTCGTAACAATTCCCACGTTTGCCATGCAAGAAACCGTCCATCAGTGAGAGTATTCCCATTTTCAAGCCTTTCCGTTGCCCATTTCTCAAAATAGTTGAGCCCTTCCAACATAGACTTTATTGGTTCAGAATCCAAGGAAGAAACCTTCTTGTGCGAAAGTAATCCTTCTTCAAATAATTTGTGACAGGCAAACAAATAGTCGTACGCAGCCATGACTTCCTTCTCATCTTTAGGTTTTTTTTCGTAAAGAGGGTTAGCGTAGTTATACAACTCTCCCAATACAGGCATTCTTTGCATAATCAGAGCTGGAGATACATTTAGTTTGGTCCAAGGGTCCCTGTCGATATGTGCTTGGGTTAGTCCTTTCACTTGTGTTAACTCATGGTTCTTCTTTCGATCGTCTTCTCGCTTCTTCATGTCTTCAATTTGTTTCCATCCCATTTCAACCCCTTTAACAGTGAAATTTTTGGAGTCATCAGACTTTGAATGGTGGATGGCATTTATCATATTTTTTAACTGGTGCGCTGGGCAAGTGACCCAGTGAATCCAGCGATCACCTAAACATGGGTTTCGGAATTTCGGCCTTATTGAAAAGTCATAGGTTCCGTCTGGATTGACAACATGTGTTGGCGCTTTTTTAAAGCCTAAACTGTGTCTCAAGGAAGCGATGTTGTTACTCCCTCCGTCGCAAATTAAGGCATTTGTTTGAAGGCCAACACTCTGAAATGCCTAAATCACTTTTGTTATAACATTTGTTATAAATGAATGACACGCTGGCTGTGCAAGCATAAAATATGGACCAATGATGTCAAAGTTGGTTGAGACCGATCGCCAAAGGAATTGAATAATATATTCAGCTTCTAGAGTTTCCTTCATCGTGTTTTCTTTGAATAAATCTTCCATTGAAGGAAAATCCTCTGGTGTAAGAGCGCGACCAACGAATTGGTCATTTTTGGAATTCCACATTAATTTCCCGATAGTTTAGACTTCATCGAATATCATTAAACCTTCTTTAGGTGGCTTGTTTTTAGTGATTAGTTTATCCACATGGTCGTCAAATTTTTTAGACCAGCTTTTCAAATATTTTAGATCTATTCCTTGCTGGCATGGAATTTTTCTAGCTTTATCTTGAACGCTGTAAACACTAGGGAGATTTAAAATGTCAAAAGAGGCTAATGCTTCATAGGCAGCTTTCGAACGGCTATATACCGCTAGAGCCACTCTATAAGTTAGGTGACTCCATCGGTTGCCGTTGAACCTTTTTTGTTGCGCTCAAGATCCTTACTGAAGTCATTTTCTTCGGAGTTGGTTCTCCAAGCCTTTCGAAGAGCTAATCCCAATATTTTATTCTTAGAACTTGCAATTTTAAATATTTCTTCAAGATCTCCTTTTCCATTACTATTAACTTCAGTAACAAGCTGCCTCATTTCATTATCTTGTTTTTCACTTAACGATATTATATTTTCTAAAACTTTTCCCACTAATTGTTTAATCTTCTTATTTAACGAAAACGGCAAGCTCCTATTGTTGTATATCCTCTTGGATCGGGATCGAGACGATAAAAAACCTATACGGCATGTGGACCTTGCGTTTGCGGCGTGATACTTCCTCGCACTTTCTTTTCCTACGCATAATATACCTTTGAAGATAGCGGCATTTCCCACACTGGTAGCTTTGATCTTTCAGACTGTCTTTAGGGGCATTAGACGGCGGTTCAAACCACATCAAACAGCCAAGAGCCTGAAATCTTGTTGATGGATAGCTTATCTTTTCCAAATTTTTGGTGGGCATATTTTGGCAAAGCTTCTATTTAATAACAATAAAATAAACTTATTATTTATAATATAAACCATGATTAGAATTCAATACCATACATACCGCTAAAATTCCTGGGCAAAAAAGTAGATCGTCATTTAGCATATTTAGAGCATCTATCACAACATTTTCATCTATTTTGTTTAGCTGTTGTGATTAAAGTTAAGGTAACAGTAAAATATATAATATGATCTATAATAATACGATTTCGAAGTTCATACAAAAGTAACAAGACTTATAAAACCAATTATTCTGAAGATTTAGAATTTCAAAATTCCCAGAATTGTATGAACTCTTAATAAGGGAGCAATCCGCTCAAACATAATTACCGATGTTAGATAGGTGAATTTTTCTGATGCTTTAAATATCGTAGAAATTAAAACTTGGCCTTTAGAAGAAAATAACAGTCTAATTGGAACTTCATAATGATAATCTGATATAGGTATTAATCCATTGGCTTTAGTAACTTCAATTTGCTCCACCGTCTCATATTGGGTTTTGTAATTGTTATGGGTTATAATGATATTATCTTAACGAAAAAAAGTCAATTGTTATAATAATATCCATCTGTATTCTGTTATATAATATCCCCGGTATCGTTATGTCTTACCTTTATTTGGGTTATTAATAAAATCTAAAAGCATTAAAAGTGCCGTGTTAAACGTTAATTTTACGCGTTTAGCCATTGGTTCAGGCTCATCATGGATATTATCCTGCTCATTGCGCCTTAACTTTCGTTTCAAAACACCAAGATCCAAAGGAGGCTGCGTGGAAGCTTCATTGTCATTATCACTTGAAATTTGAAGTATTTCCCCAGGCACACTTAGATTTAATATGCTTTTGTCAGAACACGATAAATCGGTCTGGCTCTTTGCATCTTTTAAAGCCACAATAGCCACTGTTTCTTTAAGAATATCACTATTTCTTCTTGTATCTTCAAGGGCAAGGTGTGGGTGTATTTGTGAAGTTTGCGTTTGAAGCACAAATGTACAAGGCTTAGCTGTTAACAGACCCAAATCTTCACTTTTAACTTTAGTGGATTTGAAAGAAGTCTCTTTTAACGTAAAATCACATTGCGTGAATTGATTTTTCGCACCTACTAATTTTTTCCGTGGCATTTCTAATTAAAATTGTTTAACTATTCCGATTTCTAGTTAAGCGAAAGGTACGGCGGTGGGTCGGCGGCCATGTTACAAACACTCTATAGGGGAGTAGAAAACTACTTTCAGTGATGTAATTTTGCTTTGGTTTCATTGGCTGCACGGAAAAGAGGGAAATTTAAATACAACCAATAACGGTTTACTTTCTCATATAAGCATCGTCTGCTTCAGAATTTTCTTTTAAACCACGGGTAAAGGCAACAAAAACTTCTATTTCTTGACTTTCTGACGTAGTCTATTCACTTTTGGTTATACGAAATGAATATATCTAATATCTTACATGGTTACGAAAACTATGATATCCTAAATTGATTAAATTCGGCTAAGGTAAGATCTGACAACAATAGAAACAATAAGTATCCCACTGACCCGTAATTATTTTACATGCGTAAGCCTAATACTACGGTGAGCGCGAGCATCACAAATATCGGGCTGTATTAGCGAAATACCTAGATCATGTCACCATTGATTAATTTTTTAACATCACCCTTCTCCACCAGCTAGATCTTAAAACAATTTAAGACAGACTCGGGCATAAATACATCAATGTATGGGATTCCCATACAAATAAGTGATTAAAAATAATCAAGCTTTTACAATTTGACCGAAAGAAGCAAGGTATTATAAATACTGTCGTTGTCAAGGCGCAACACTAATTCAAATAACAAATAAGTTATAACTCAGCGTCAACGCGTCTCGATGCAATAAAATTCGACCACGTACTGGCAATCTTTCACGAAATTAGACGAAATATTGGTTTTTTTATGAAAATGAACGGCAAAGCGGTTAAAGGTTAGACAAGAGTAAATATTATTTACTTGAACGCTTTTTATAAACAATAGATCACGGTGAAAAATATACTCGGTGCGATAACACCAGAGAGAATTAAGTAACGGAGCGGAAGCTATAGCCTATAGCAGTTTTAAAAGAGGTGCATTTACTCTTAAAGCTAAGGGGGTCGTAGCAGGTCAGGCAAGTTTTGGGTCTAAAGCTAGCTTCCAGTAACGCTAAGCAGGAAACCCGCCCCCTCCTCCCTGACATGATCACGTGGTTTTTAAAGCGACATTTTCTGCCCCTACCTTCTACTCCCAATGACAATTCTGTAGATCTTTTTATTGACTTGGTTATGATAATGATCCACTGAGCTTCTGAAACCTAATTTCTAGGAAAATAGGTTTCGGCTTTCACGCCTTTTTGAGAAAGTCTACTTAAAGGAAGATTTTCTGGTCTTTGTAGAGTGGGTAAAAAAGAAGAGGGGGTCGGAGAGTCCCTCTCAATGGTTGGTAGGCCTTCGAGTAGGTAAATAAATAGACTACTTTTAACTATTCATAGCACATAACCAACCTGGGCTAAATACGGAGACCAATTTTCTAATAGGAATTAAAACGCCACGATTACCAGTAGATGCCGAGAAAATGATACGTCAAAATCACTGTATGCTCAGTGACCCTCACATTAATAATTTTTTTACCGCTCCCACTATAAATTAAATTTCTAAAATGGTGAAAATAAAAACCACGTAAGGACACAAAAGTAAAGAAGCTGAAAATTCTAATTGATTTTGAATTTTTTACTGTAGGAAAAAGTAGAGTATCAAAATTAAAATCAGTTAACTTTTATTTCTTATCACAATTTTTCAACTAGTTGCCACTAAATATCAATCAACATGTCTAATGATATTTAAAGTTCTTAATCCTTTTCTGAACTATCCTTATTGCATTTTACATAAATTCAGTGGCAATATCTTCTCTCGCTCTCAGTGGCCAGATCAAAATTCTGTAATTTGACCATACACTACTGCCTAATACGACTACTGACAACTAGTACTGGCTATGGTCTAGACTGTCGACTACAAGAGACTCATTCTAGATTATAGACGCTAGTCAAGATCAATAGTCAATACATAGTTTACACGCAAGGAGGATTCATACAATTTGCACAAGGAGACCCGGCAACTTAGAATGTAAAATAGCAGACGATTTTACACTCTAAGTTGCTTGGTCTCCTTGTGTTAATGGTAGGAATCCTCCATTCCTGTAAACTATGTATAGACTACAAAACTTTTGTAGGGAAGCTGTAGCCAAGGAGTACTAACTACATAGGAGTAGACTTGGTAGAAAATGTGTTGAGCTAGAAAAATTCTAATAAGGAACCCCGAATTTATAAACTGGTCCCACCGTCTATTTTTTCCAAAAACGATAATTAATAAAGTGGTCCCTGGGACCACTGACCCCAGGTTTTGGAATAAATAAACTGGTTCGAGAAATTAATAAACTGGTTCGGACTTGTAAACCAGTCTTATTTCCTACCCTACCCCGGAGAATGTTTTGGCGCGTTTACGACAACTTGATCTGGCATACCTTTTCTTTGTCTACCTATAATTCATTGGCACCGTTGCGTTTGTGTTGATTTTTTTTATATTTCCAGTAAATAACGTTTTTATTATATAATCTACATCTATTCTTAAGGTTCCAACACCCCTGAAAGATATTTTAAACATGGTGAAACTGACAATGGTGGAGCAGCCCTGGCTCAAAGGCCATGGCAGTTCGCGTTATTAGACGGAAGAAGTATATTAGTTTATATAAATACAGCTCTTCCAACACCAATGATAAGTCGTCAGGCGTCTCAAGACTATGGGTTAATAGTTAAAGAACACGATGAAAAAGTAAAAAACTTAATCAGTAAAACAGTTGGTTATGTTGAAAAATTAACATTAAAGTATCGATCCGACAAAATTAATATCCAAACATTGCATGTCATCAAAGATAAGAAAATAGCTCTGTATTTGAATCAGACTTCCCTGAATGAACTTTGCGCCATTGCTGATTTTGGAAAAATGTCATTTTCCATTTCTCGTGGTGATGTTTCACAATTCTCATCTGAAGAAAATGTTAATTTTTCGCTAGAAAAAGAAGTAGTCAAAAAGAAAAATTCAGATGGATTGAGTTCTCGCAAAATTCACACATTTGCTTCTGGATCCCTCAAAAATGACCAATCTCCCAAATTGGGCATAAAAAATCGTTCTTCAAGTTCTCGCAGAAGCCGTTCTCCAAGGAGTCATAACTCTTACAAAAGAAGTTCTAGTTCAAGTGAATAAAGTGAAAGAAGTTCACAGAGCTCGGACAGACCTGGAAGTGCTAAAAAATCTGATAAAAGAATATATGATGTATCTCAAAAAAGTTGGAAAAGAAGTATCCACCATGGAAGAGGTGACTCACAAGAAGGTCGTAAAAGGAGCAGAAAATATTTGACAAGCCCTCGAAAAAAGAACGAAAGAAGTAATTCGAGAGATTTTCACAAAAGGAGGAAAAGAAGTCATTCACGAAATTTTCACAGAAGGAGGGAAAGAAGTCATTCAAGAGAAGATGAAAAAAAAATCAAAACAGGTGATCCACGAAGGTCTCATAAAATTCGCAAAAGTAGGAGAGAATCTCCTGATTCTGTCAAAAGTTCACGTACATCTCACAAGAGGTCGAGAATTTGTTCTAATGATTCTCAAAAAAGTAGTTTTTCTGATAACACATCCAAAAGCAGTTGCTCTGACAATAAATGTTCTTCTCACTATCGAAAGAAATCTTCTCAACGTCAGAAAAACCAAAAGATCAGCCAGCTCAAGAAAAACCAACTGTCTCCACTGGTGAAGGAAAAATTAAAAATTTTAACGTTATTTGCCATTTTTGCAAAAAACCTGGCCATTACAAAGCTAATTGTTGGCATTTTAAAGCTTCTTCTATGGTATATCCCATGCTTCCTGGTAACTCATTTCTTAGGCCTTTTTTTTAATGTACACCATTAATTACACATTTTTTCAACCTAAGAGAGTACAATTTTTTTACTAGTACATATCTAGTACGCGTGCTTGTGCTAAAAGTAGAACCTTAAAAGATTTTCTTTTTGGGATGTAAAGTTCCTTGAACCAAGGGCTTTCAGTCGTTTCTTTATTCTTCTCGTACTACTTTTAATGTCAGTTTCTAAAACATTTATTTTTTCCCCTATTTCCATAAATAAAAAAAAACCAAATTAATACTATAAATTATTATTTATAGCCTTAATTAGTGTTTTTGAAAATTTAATTTTTATTTAATCTTAGTTTTATAGAAAAGTAAAAATTCTATCATGACATTGTGAATAGTTCCTTATTAAGATTAAAAGTTAATAATCAAGTGGGATTATTTATTAGTCATATGTCACATTTTACTTTTTGCCCATAAAAACTTAAAAAAATAAAAATCAAGTAGTCTCATTAAAAACTATTTGGAGAAAGACAGAATTGAAAAGAATGACAGAGGACAAGACACAGTCTGAAGTTCCTTAATAAGGCTAAAAATTAATAATCAAGTGGATTATTAATAAATTAGGAATATGACACATATTTTTTGTCGTAAAAGTTTAAATATCATTTAGACTCATTGAACTTTCGTACTATATTTTAATGTCAGTTTTTATTTTCTAAAACATTTATTTTCTCCCGTTATTTTCATAAAATGTTCATGAATCTTATGGTAACAAATTAATGGTAAAGTTCCTTAATAAGGCTAAAAATTAATTATCAAGTGGATTATTAATAAATTAGTAATATGACACATTTTTTGTCGTAAAAGTTTAAATATCATTTAGTCTCATTGAACTCTCGTACTACATTTTAATTTTAATGTCAGTTTCTATTTTCTCCCCTTATTTTCATAAAATGTTCATGTATCTTATGGTAACAAATTAACGGTAAAGTTCCTTAATAAGGCTAAAAATTAATAATCAAGTGGATTATTAATAAATTAGGAATATGACACGTATTTTTTGTCGTAAAAGTTTAAATATCATTTAGTCTCATTGAACTCTCGTACTACATTTTAATGTCAGTTTCTATTTGCGTATCTAAAAGTTAAAACATTTTCTCCTATTATTGTTTATGTATCTTATGGTAACAAGTTAAGGGTAAAGGTAAATAATTATAATTTAGTCTTATTAAATGAAAAAAAGCAAATTAATAGCCTTAATTTGCGTTTTTGAAAATTTATAATTTAGTCTTAGTTTAATAGAAAAGTAAAAACTCTGTCGTGATATTATCGAAAGTTCCTTATCCATCAAAATGCAAGAGAGAGCTTACTAAAGGCTCCGCCCCTACATAACGGGCTTACCCTCCCTTTAAGATCAAAAGTTAATAATCAAGTGGGTAATGTCACAGTTTATTTTTTGCCCTTAAAATTAGTCTCATTAAAAAAATTGTTTAAACTAAACTTTCTGTTTATTAAATGAATAAAAAACCTTTCTTACGTTTATATTTAAATATATTTCTATTTCATATTAGCAATAATACATAACAGCTTAGCTAATGCATTTCTGATATATGTAAATAATGTAACTTTGTAAGCTGACTTTACACTTGGCTTGAATGGCTTCACGTTTGAATTTCCCTTAAAAATTTGAACTATGACCTTATACTGTACGTGCTATTGGTGCCATGTATTATTTTTCATGCTTGGTGTAATTAATAGCGCATGGCCAACTTGAATAACCTTCCTCCAACGCCGAAAGGTAATCTTAGGTTGCACAGACTTTCGACGGTAAAACTTGGTAAAACTACCTTGGTAAGTTGGTCTCTCTAAAAAAAGGTCGGTAAAACTATCGTAGATGGCGATTTAGGCCGTACCATAATTTTTTGCAAGAATTGATTAATTTTGGAGCAAGACTACCATAAACCGGAGTGTGGCGCACTCCTGTAAACCAAGCTTCTGGGCGGCAAAGTTTGAGGGAATACGACACATGTCGGCAATCCTACCCTATAGGTGCCGACTGTCCCGTGTCGGCCGGAGGTGACTTACCCCACTTCCACCTTCCGTCACCTCCCAAGTAAACCTCATTTCCTTCCCTGTTTACACACATACGACCTAGCGGCCCCCGTCAGTGTTGGGCCGCGTAGGGTCTCACACTCCATCAATTCTTCCTGGAGCACAAAGCCTGACGGCTATACGCTCTAAGTGTGAGTAGTAGGAAGAAGAAAAAAAAAATGAATACCATAAAATGGATTTTCAAATCTGGCAACGCTGCTGATGCCTGTTTTTCTAGTTCGTGCTTATTTCGTTTTCCGTTCTAAGCTTCTGTCTTCGGCGGTGGTCCGTGGAGAGCTACGTTTTGCTTTGTTCATTTCAATTAAGTTCACTTTTTTCCCATTTTGTTTCATTTTATTTATCTAGATATGAAAGTTTCATTTGGCTAGAATTAGATCAACTTCTGAAGATATAGAAATAAGCTTTTGTAGATCTGTTGTTTTGCATGATCATTAGTACTACTTTTGTAAATATCAAACCATTTAACATTATTAGGCCTATTTTGTCCCGTAGCAGTATTCAGAAAGAGGGCTGTGACCCGTGGCAGAATTCAGAAAGAGGGCTGTGACTCGTAGTATCCAGAAAAAGGGCTGTGACCCGTAGTATCCAGAAAGAGGGCTGTGACCCGTAGTATCCAAAAAGAGGGCTGTGACCCGTAGTATCCAGAAAGAGGGCTGTGACCCGTAGTATGCAGAAAGACGGCTTCGACCCGTAATATCCCCAAATTAAAGTGTTTGACAATATTTATATCAAAAATGGATCAAAATTCAAAAGAAAGTCCAAGTGAAAGAATGAAGCGGCTCCGCCAAAACCCAGAGTTTCGAAAAAGAGAAAATGCACGAAGACGGGAAGCTTATGCGTTGAAATAGCAACGACTATTGGAAATGGCTAAAACCTCAGATTCAGTATCATGTAGCAATATGCCTAAGACAACTAATGCAATTAAAATTGGTGAGAAACGTAAATATCCTGAAATTGCTACATCTGAATTGCAAAGGAATAATTTCACTAGAAAGAAAAGACGTGAAAATCCTGAATACGTTCAACAAGAATTGCAAAGAGATAATCAGAGTAGACAACAAAGGCGGGGAAATCCCGATTACGTTCAACAAGAATTGCAAAGAGATAATCAGAGTAGACAACAAAGGCGGGAAAATTCCGATTACGTTCAACAAGAATTGGAAAGAGATAATCAAAGTAGACAACAATGGCTGGAAAATACCGAATACGTTCAACAAGAATTGCGAAGAGATAATCAAAGTAGACAACAAAGACGGGAAAATCCTGAATATACTCAGTTCGAGCTTTTGAGGGATAACATTACCAGGCAAACCAGACGACTTAATGAAGATTATGTCCGGATGGCTCAAATACAGAAGCGAAAAAGCGAAACTTTAAGAAGACAGGATCCTCAGTACTATGAGAAAATCCATCTAACCAATATATTGAATGGCCCTGATTACGAATGTGAATGCTGTTCTGGGCTTTTCTTCAAATGTTCTGTAAAAACTGACAAGTTTTTGGCTGTTGACGGAATAGAAAATAGAGTGCTTCCACCAGAAATTATTTTATGCAATACATGCAATACATACATCTCACGAAAGAAAGTACCTCCTCTTTCAAAGGAAAATGGTTTCCGTTTCCCTGATATACCATCAGTTTTAAATAATCTCACCGAACTTGAGTGTCGAATGGTTTCCCCTCGTTTGCCGTTTGTCCAGATAAGGAAACTTGACATTGATCAGCAAAGAGGTATCAGAGGCACTGTGGTAAATGTACCAGTTTCAGTAGACTCGTCAGTGTCAATTTTACCAAGAAATCCTACCAATACTCAAGTTATTCAAATTAAACTAATGAGGAAGAAAGATTATAGATACCCTTACATGTATGAAACCGTTAGTCCAAGACAAATTTTAGAAGCTCTAAAGTTTCTTATCAAAACTCCATTATACATAAAACATCAAATTACAGTTCCACCAGATTTAGCTCTGGAATTTGGAAAATATATAGTTTAGACTACATTGCAAATGAAGAAGACCTCCTAACTGATACAAACAATGAATCATCAAACATAATTAATTCAGACACTACTAAGACTACTGCCGGCACTAATGAATGTGAACAATTCCGTGACAGTGATGACGAGTGGGAAGAGAAAGAAGATGAGACGTCTTTAATTAATCGTTCTGGCAATAGAGATACCCTACTGCTTTCTACGGAAGATTTTGTACCACCTGATATTGAGAGTATTGCGTTTGCTCCAGGTGAAGGACAACGACCTCAGTCAATTTTATATGAAGAAGACTCAGAATATCTATCATTCCCACAAATTTATGTTGGTCAAGAACTGAAATTGCCCAAAAAATTAACATATTCACAACGTATTAAATGGGAATTTCGGTGCAGTGATTGACGTTGTGCTTCAAATATACTGAAAATTTTTTACTCATATGTTTGTTTGGTTACAATGAAGCTTCACAGTGCCGTGCAAATTTGCATGCGAAAAACGAAGTCGGTGACAGGACAATTTTATACAGCTGGTCTTTTAAAAAACGCAGGATCAGCGGATTCACTAGTGAAACATGATGATGGATTGAAAATTTTAGAAAGTGTTAGTCTGGTAATTTACAACAACGAGAGAAAGATTCATTAGCTATGGTTCGCCAACTTGGCAGTCAAACATGGTTTCTCACACTTAGTGCCGCTGAAACAAAATGGGAAGAGCTTTAAGTTTCTTTGTGCAGAATTACAGGACATCCCGAGGAATCTGTGAAAGATTATGTTGCAAACTTGGGTTTCATGGCGAGAGCCAAGCTTATCAACGAAGACCCTGTTTCATGTTGCCGATACTTTGACTATCGTATGCGAGAGTTTTTTAAATATTTGAAAAGTCGAGAATCTCCTATTGGGCCATTGGATGACCACTATAATAGAATCGAGTTTCAAATGAGGGGATCACCTCATGTCCACGTTTTGATTTGGAATAAAAGTGCTCCAAAGCTAAAAAGTGATTTTTCCAACGTTGCTGAAGTTATAAACTTTATCGATTCCAACATCACGTGCTCGATGGGTGATGGAAGTGACAAATGGAACAACTTAGTGAAATTGCAAACACACAGACACACGAAAACTTGTCGCAAGAAGAAAAATAGGCTATCTTCTTGTCGTTTTGGAATACCTTTTCCACCTATGGGAAGAACAATTATTTATGATCCATCGAAACGAGATAATAATGAAGATGTGAAAAAGGTAGAACTAGAGAGTACATTTGTCAGAAAGACAATTGATTCTTTGAAAATTGACATTGCACCAGAAACGTTTCAAGAATTTCTCATAAGTCTGAACATGACAGAGGAGCAAGACGTTAGAGCAGTAACATTTACAATCAAAAGAAAAACAGTGCTTCTCAAAAGGTCACCAAAAGAGATCAGAATTAATCCCTACAATAAAAAAATATTCTAGAGGGCCGGTAGGCCCTTCTAGATAAGATCCCACACCCTCCCGTAATGTTAAATGAAAATTCACAGATTTTAGCCGATTTTCCCATAGGAATAACATGGGGTTTTTGGTGCTCCTGAACATCGAATCATTTAAAAACTACATGCAAGTTAGCTTTCGGAATACATTTAAATTAACAAGTAACTATTCAAGGTGTGCCTTTTTCAAGTTTCATCAAATTTAATTAAGTCTAAGTATGTTAATTTAATTAAAAACGTAAGTACCTCAAAAGATTATTCTACAGCAGACGACGCTAATTGTTCGTTACCCTACAGTAGACGACGCTAATTTGCCATTTCGCCGCCTTGAAACTTTAACTTGATATTTTTCAATAAATATAACACTATATTTATTAAAAACTTCTCTGGCGGGTCTAATTTTCGTTTAATTATGTGTCTCGGTTGAAATTCTGTACTTAAGATACCTTTTTAATTTATATTTTAGATGTTAGTTTCGACCAAGGCTTAAGTTGCCTTACTTAGGCCATGGATTTATAATAGAAGCTTACGCTTCATGGATATTTCCCTGTAGCCTTCAGTAAGGCATTTTGATTTTAAACACATTTATGTCACAAAAATTCGCGCGGGTGGGGACTGGGGGGCTGATGACGTTGAAATTGAGGCAAACGTTTTTCTTTAGGCGTGCGTGCGCGCGCGCTATTCAAAATTAGAACTCGATCACGTGAAAAACTTCAACCCCCCCCCCTCTGAATTTGCCTCAAATTCTACGTCACAAACGCGCGTGCCAGGCTGGTACTATTTCAGACGAGGAATAAATGTTGTGCGCGTTTTAAGGTGAGTGAAATATCCAGGAAGCGTAAGCTTCTATTATAAATCCATGCTTAGGCAGACTGAGTGAGTCTATGCAATGGGTGATTGTAAAAGCTGGAAGGATAGATGGATCAGTGTTGGAAATAAGGATATTTTTAAAACTGGACCTGTGGCCTAGGTATTTTAATTAAAATAACTGTCCACGGTGCCAATCACTGTAAACGTACAAGGGCAGTGTACGCAATGTCATGGATAATTGCAATCGTAAAGTGGACTGTAAAAGATACGGCTTTGATAGTTTAAAATCGTGGCAGGTTTGTTTTGAAGTTGACTATAAAGCTCGGGTTCTAAAACGAATTGTGAGCCGTATCATATAAGAATTAGTAGAAGTGTAGCCCATTTTTAACCTCGTCCTAGAAGTGAAAAATTTCGCATTTCAGGCAAATATTATTTTATAATAGATTAATACAAATAAAGACTGAAGGAACAGATATTATATAAAAAGGACTTGGTTTGTCCAAGCCTAAAAAACAAAACGATAAGAGTTTTTTCCAGTTGACTGAAGCGCGGATATTTTATTTTTCTATATAATTTTAAAGACAATCTGTATTTTACTACTCTTTAATTCAATCTCCAGATTTTACTGGTAATGGATTTATTTCCTATAAATTAATTGAAATAAAAAATTACTTAACTCAGATTTTTCATGATAAAATTTTACGAAAATGGAATTATTGTTGAAAAATCTGAGATAAGATATTTTATTTCAATTAATTTATAGGAAATAAATCCATTACCAGTAAAATCTGGACATCGAATTAAAGAGTAGTAAAATACAGATTGTCTTTAAAATTATATAGAAAAATAAAATATCCGCGCTTCAGTCAACTGGAAAAAACTCTTATCGTTTTGTTTTTTAGGCTTGGACAAACCAAGTCCTTTTTACATAATTTGGAGTTATGGTGTGCGAATATGGATTTGCAGTACGTTTTAGAACCATACGCTTGTGTTATGTATGTTATATCATACATTGGAAAGTCACAAAAAGGGATATCATCTCTCTTAAGTGAAGCGGTGAAAGATGCTAAACGCAAAAGCAGTAACGTTAAAGACAAATTAAAAATGATAGCTAACAAATTTCTGGATGGGGAAGAAATTAGTGCTCAAGAGTGTTGCTATATTTTGCTATCAATACCAGTTCGCCGAAGTAGCCGTGCTACAATTTACATTAACACCTCACCACCAGAAGAAAGGGTTCACATACTAAAACGGACATCTGAATTAGAACAGCTTCCAGAGGAAAGTACTGACGTTTTTGCTGAGGGGCTGATTAAACACTATATTGCCAGACCAGACAATCTTGAGATGGTGAGCTTGGCTACTTTCGCTCATAGCTGTCCGCGCTCACCTCAATTTAGCGAGCCCGAGCGCGAATTGAGCGAGGCTCTTCGAAATAATTGATAAAGTCACGAGCCCGAGCCGAGCCCGAAAGTTTATGAAAACGTTTTCTGAGCTTGAGCCCGGGCTCACAATACGTCACAAACAAAGTGAGCCTTGAGCTGAGCCCAGGTTCAACTGTAAAATCAACGAGAGCTTGCGCTGAGCTCTCTTACAAATGTTTTGGCCTTCCTGAGCTCGAGCGAGGCCAAATGAAAACTATGAGACCGCTCATTTTGAAAGGGCGCTCACTGTTTTGAGACTGCGCTCAGCTTGGCTCAGCGCCGTATTCAGTGCCAACAGAAACTAGCGTAACTCATTGGTGGATGAAGTTTTGAAAAAATTTTAATACAAATGTAGTGCAAGTCATTTGGATAGTAAATATGTATTGTAGTTTTGCATTTATCGCGTAAAAATAGCTGCAAAATTGTTTATGTCAACATCTACACTGTTTGGAAGAAATATTCTCCGGAAATATGAGACCAAGCTCGAGCTTGAGCTTACTAAATTGAATGAGCCCGAGCTCGAGGTGAGCCTTAAATTCTATCGATTTTGAGCCCGAGCTGAGCCCGCGAAAGATATTAGAGAGAGCTTGAGCTCGAGCTTAGCCCATCAAAATTATGCGAATGAACCCGAGCCCGAGGCGAGCTCATTTATAAAAACTGAGCTTGAGCTCACATTGAGCTCTAAGGAAACATTGTTTCAATTTTGAGCTTGAGGTGAGCTCGTTGTCAATTTCTATAAAGTAACTTGAGCTGAGCTGAGCCCAAGCGATGGTGGACAGGTATGCTTTCGCTGCGTGGTACGAATTTTCTAAAACCAAGCGACAGAGAAAAAATGTACAACTAAATGATGATGAGAATGACGATGACAACAGTGAGAACACTTCCACGTGGTTGCAGTTGAAGGATTCAACAGGTTTCGTACGAAAAAGAGTGCGAGCAAAAATAGTTAGGTTTCGAAAATATAGTATGGCGAAAGATTTGCAAAACTATTATAGAGTTGAACTTACGTTGTTTTTACCATGGCGAAATAAAGAAACTGAACTGCTGCAAGCAAATGTAACAGAAATCTATGAACGCCTTAAACTTGAAATTTTGCAAGTCCGAAAAGAATTTTTTTGTGAGACTGATGAATTGGAAATAGAAAGAGCACTAAAGGAAATCTCGGAAAACGAATATGTTGGTAACGTTGAAAACATTCAACCTATGATGGAACACCAAATGAACGTGACAGAAGTTTTACTTTTGATGATCCACGTTATTACGTGAATTCACTTCAGGAAGCTGTTGGTGACATTGGTCGTGACCTCGAACCGTCAGCCTGTGGGGACTTTACACCTACAGTAACTCTTGTTAACAATGACGAGTACTACAGTATGCTTCGAAAGCTAAATTTGAAACAACGAGAGATTTTCTATTACATCTTGAACCATTTTAAAACTTCTGGAATGGAACCTCTAAGAATAATAATAAGTGGGGGAGCCGGTGTTGGAAAAAGCCTTCTGATTCAGGCCATATATGAAGCTATTACCAGACACGAAAACAGTAAATTAGAAGCCGATCCATCAACTATATCTGTTTTGAGAACAGCGTTCACAGGGAAAGCTGCTTTTAATATTGATGGAGTTACACTGCACTCTGCCTTTAATTTGCCAACAAATCAATTTTCTGGTGTAATGAAACCTTTGGAAAGTGATACTCTGAACAGGAAAGGATGTGCCCTATTAGGATTGAAACTCCTAATAATTGATGAAATATCCATGACTGGTGCGAAAATTTTTAACTATGTCAATGTAAGGGCCCAAGAAATTCTTGGTTCTAACAAGTCTTTTGGTGGCTTATCGGTTATTCTGGTGGGAGACTACAATCAACTTCCTCCTGTTGGTGATAGTTACACATTTCTACCTCTTAAAGAAAAGCATAACCCATACGCGCCGCTGATAAACAATCCCCTTTGGGAAGAGTTCAAACTGTACGAACTCGACGAGATCATGCGTCAGAAAGATGATAAAATCTTTGCAATGGCTTTGAACCGAATGGCTGAGGGTGATATGAATTCTGATGATATTAAATTATTTAAAAATCTAGAATCGTCATTCTTAAGAACACCACCAATTGAAGCCCTTCATTTATTTGTTACGAATGAAGAAGTAAACGCTTTTAACGCCACAAAATTGAGTACCATGAACGCAGAAAGCATAATCTCAGTCGCGTTTGACTCTGCCACTGGTGACGCTAGTAACGAAATTGAAGCAAGAATTTTCGAGGATGTTAAGTTCCTAAAAACACAGGACACATCTGGTTTACCAAGGGAGTTAATTTTAATGATTGGAATTCGGTATATGATGACTAATAACTTAAACACGCCAGACTGTCTGGTAAATGGCGCGACAGGTAGACTAAGAAAAATTGACTACGGTCAAAATCAAAACGGAGACAAAGTTTGCGTTAGAGTTTGGGTAGAGTTTGAAAATGAAAAGAGTGGAAAGGAAAGAAGGAAAAGTTTCGAAGGTTTAATGAAAGCTATAAACATAAGTGAAAACTTCACTCCCATAGAAAAAATTGTGAGAATGTTTAACAGAATATCTGGCCAGAAAAACATATTTGTTTCTAGAAAACAATTTTCTTTAGTAGTTGCTGAAGGTATTACTGTGCATAAAAGTCAAGGTGATACTTACTCTGAGGTAGTCGTTCACCTTAACCAAAAACGGACAATGAAACGTTCTCAGCTATATGTTGCTTGTAGTAGAGCCAAAACCTCGAATGGATTGTTTACTGTGGGAGACTTTCAAGCGCCTAAGCCAGCAAATAAAAACACAGATCATGTTGAAATTGAAATGTCACGCCTTCGTAACCAGTGTCCTTTAATCCTTCCACATTTTACTAAACGCATTGCTATTTATGCTCATAATGTACAGTCTTTAAACGCTCATTTGCCAGACGTTTGTGCTGACCTAAAAGTCTTAGAATGCGATATTATTTTTTTGGTTGAAACTTGGACTAAAGGAACAGATCATTTCAACATCCCTGGTTTTTCAAAGTTAAATGGAATATATCTTCCTGACGGTTCTCAAAGAAAAGCACATATATTCACACGCCCTCAGCAAGCGCGCATCTCGAATGCTTATGGTTCAATGGCCGTGTAGCTGAGCAACAACTGGCGGTTCTAGCACTCTATTGCTCCCCATCTTGCAAACTTCAAGACGTAATATATAGTATTGGGAAATGTATTGCAGAGTCTTATGACGAAGGTATTCCTACAATGGTGGTTGGTGATTTGAACATAAACATTCTTGACAAATCGTCCGTGGAATCGGAGAAATTGATAAAAAAGTTTTTAGTGATAATGGGTTCATCCTTTTACAGGGACTATCAACGAAAGAGTCAACAGATGGTAATACGCAACTAGATGTAGCTTTTGGGGATGTAAAATTTACTAGAATTTATGAGGCTGCATACTGGGAAAGTTATTATTCATACCACAAAGGAATGTGTTTTTTCTTATGCTAATGTTAAAATAATAGAGTTTGCTGTTACACTTAAAGCCGCATTGTGATTGAATGAAACAACCCTATCGGTTTTGTATTGATTATAGAAAACTAAACAGTGTTACCATTAAGAACCATTATCCCTTGCCTAATATAGAGGACATGATAGTTAGAGTGGGAAGACCAAAATTTATTACAACCCTTGACCTAAAATCAGGTAATTGGCAAATGGAATTGCACCCTAAGAGTAGAGAAAAAACTGCTTTTGTGACTCACATGGGAAAGTACGAGTTTAACGTACTCCCATTTGGGCTTTGTAACGCCCCTAGCTCTTTCCAGCGTTTAATTGATGAAATTTTTAGAGATGCCGATTATTTCCAATTAATTAACTATTTAGACGATTTAATATCTCTTAGTGAGGATTGGGATCAGCACTAAACCTGTTTGAAATACGTCCTAAATAGATCAAAGGAAGCGGGTTTCATCCTTCAGTTAAAAAAATGTCGGTTTGCCCAGGAAGAAGCTGCTATTTTTGGTCACAAAGTTAACGAAAAAGGAGTGCATATTGACCCTTCAAAAATTGAAGCCAGTGAGAAATTCACTCCTCCTAAAAATATTGAGGAAGTACAAAGATTTTTAAAGATGGCAGGTTGGCATAATAGGTATATTAATCACTACTCTCAAATAGTAGCTCCCCTTAATAAACTTAAAAGAAAAGATCAGAAATTTAATTGGGATATCGAACAGAAATTGGCGTTCGAAAAGATTATGGAAGAAATTTGCAAGGCTCCGCCTTTAACTTCCTTTAGAAGGGATTCCCCGTGCATTTTAACTACAGATACTAGTGATGCAGGGTTGGGTGCCCTTCTTTTCCAAATCCAAGATAATACAGAAGTTCCCATAGCTTACGCTAGTACAGGACTTAAAGACGCAGAAACTTGGCACTCCACTAGCGAGAAAGAATGTTTAGCCATTTGTTGGGCACTTTAGAAATTTAGGCCCTTTTTAGAAGGTCAGAAGTTCACTGTCCTTACTGATCATCAGGCTTTAAAGTGGTTGTTTAATATCAGAGAACCGCATTCTCGTCTAGTTAAATGAGCAATGTACCTTCAAACTTTTTATTTTACTATTAAACATAAGAAAGGAGTAGAGAATGTGGTAGCTGACGCTTTATCGAGAGCTCCGATAAACGTCTTAAGCATAAATCTTAGCTCCTTCCCTTCTTTATCTTCTAGTATACAGGATCCAACTAGTAGTAGTACAAGTTCAAATTCTACCGGTAGCAGTTCATTAACTTCCTCTAGTGACTCTGTTGAAGGTCAAATACGTCCCCCAGGTCCTAGAGCCTTATACTCAGTATTTACATTGGAAGATGTGAGAAAGTCTCAAAGGGAAGACCCTTTTGCTTCGCCTATAATAACTTCCTTGGAAGGTCCTAACCCCGATAGGCATAAACTGTTCGAGCTTAAAAATAATCTTCTGTATAGAAGACCTTACAGGAATTATCCTGAAAAAATTTGACAAAATTCGTGGAAATGATTCCACTAAAGACTATTACTGCTAAGACTTGTGTTCAAGCTTGTAAATCGAGTAATAGGCGAACTTATATCATTCTATGCAGGGAATCGCCATGAACGTGGGATGAAACCCTAGACCAGCTTCAATTTGCTATTAATTCAGCACCCCATGAAACTACCCTGTAGTCTATGAGTTAGAGAATGCTAATTTAGGGCAGAATGTAGGTAAAGTCAACGTTGAACACTTAAAGCTCTACTGGACAAATGTAGCTGTCTTCAACGATGCACCTGCTTCACATTCAGAAGTTGTAGATGATCCTAAGCCAAGTTCTACAAAGGACGGTGATCATGAACACCAACCTGCGGAGACTTCCTCAACCTCATTATCTCGTAACTCAATATCTACAACGCTGGACAATCAGCCACCAGATCAACAGAGCATTCCTGCATTTCCAGTTATACCTACCCAACCTACTGACTCTGAGAGTGAACCGGGCACGGCCCTATTTGGTGACCCTCCTCTCCTCCTCCATACCAATCACTATGTGCGAGCTTTTCAGCTCACTAGTCCTTCTAGTGAGATCCTGAACAGTCAGCCGCGGAAAACTAGCTCAATTTGGCAACTTGACCTTCTAGTTCATCAGCAGAACTTATTGAACCTGAGCTTATTTCTCAATCGCATTCTCAATCGATTCGTGCGTCCGAGAGTTCATCGACCACATTATGGGAGTCTATCAGAACCCCACGATTAAATAGGGCTACCTTGCCCGAGGATTATTTAGAACCTTTTCGATAGGGATGGCGAAGAGAAGTATGCAAACTGGCAACGGTTAGACCAGGAGGCCTTGATTTAGATATCTATTATCAGCAACCCGATAATAAACGATTACGATCGCTATACGAGGTTCAGAAAAATAATAAAACAAATCTAACCAGGGAACATTTCTCTTTTGCCAATTTCAATATGCCCTTCGCAGTTTATCTCTCAAGCGTGTAAGAGACATATCTAATATAAAAATTCTCTACTAAAGATGGCGAAAAAGCCAGTAGCCGCTCCGTGGCTATTCGATGTCCCAAAAGGAGCTAAAGGAAAAGTAGTTCAGAAGCAAAGGCAGCAAAGTATCACAAAGAAATCTGTCAAGGTTTTGCATGAATATTGTCCTGAGGAGCCTTGGAGAAAAGAAAAATGTCTTAATTGTAGCGACATGGGTCGCGAGGCTAAGGACTGTTATATGCCGAATCGCTACGTCAATTCTGACCACTCGTGCTATAAGTGTTATTCAAAGGGGCATACGGCGATAAGCTGTCATTTTGATGATAAAGATGCTTTAATTTTAGGCGTCCCTCAGGAAGAGATAGGGGATTTGATAAACCCTACTGGTATTGTCCCTTTGAATTCCCAATCACCTTCTTCCGAACAGGATTAATCTTCCCGGTTTAACCCTTTAAATGAATTTTCATTGGAAGGATTGTCATACACCGAGCCAGTCTCGATAACAGGAATATCTTCAAATCCTTGGTCATTAACCCCGTATCTCACTCAACCTCCTCGCTAAACGAAGCTTACGGTGTATCACAAGTTCAGGGCGCAAGCTCTTACAAACCCGGCTACAGGGTTGTTTGATTTAAATCAGTTTGATTTAAATCAAGCGATTTTTTTTAAAAACTCATTTGATTAAAATCAAGAATATATTTTTATTTTTAAAAAAGGTTTTCTAAGATTCCATGAAGTAGTTTAAGAAACTCGAGAAGAAACTTAACTAGAAAAGACCTAAAATTAAAAATAATCATGGTTTTGGTATATTTCAATGTAAGTTTTTCCCAGAACTCCAGTTTGTCTTGCTGGAAAGGCTAGGAAATGAAATGGCGGTCAAGCTAGTCTTTTTATACATGCATTTGAATAGTAATAATATCAAATAGCTGCTTAAATGTCATGATTATTTTGCTTTTGGTTAATTTTGACTCAAAAGTTTTCATGTTGGTAATTTACTATCTAGTAGTTCAATGAAAATCAAAAAAATCCAATAAATCAATTAAAATCAAAAAAATCCGATTTAAATCAAAAAAATCAACAACCCTGCCCGGCTACCATCAGTGAAAAACCTACTACAGTCAACAAACCTCCAATTCATCTTCCACACCCTCCTCCTCGTCGTCAATGGAGCCCTCTAGAGCTCATTGAAGAGGAAGAAACAAATTGGGAGCGTTACGGTTTTGGATCAATGGGATGGATCCCTAGGGCAAACATCCCTAAAATTTTAATCCCTTCTAAGATTCCTAACGCAAAACATCCATTGATTTGGAGTACCGTGATTTGCTGGAAGTGCCACAAGATTAGGCACCATGTCGTATCGGACAGCCCGGGAAAAAGGAGTCGGGCATCGGAACAGAAATTGTTTGAGAAGCTACTTGAGAGAAGTATCAATATGAAGAAGCTTTGAATGCAACCCCAGCGAATCAAGTTCCTGTACCAAGGCCATTATCAGAGCAATATGTTTACCCAGTAAAAGAAGCAATTTAAGTTCTCAAAGTAGCACGTCGTTTTCCCATTAGTAATCGCTTTTTTCATCAAAATAAATAATGCATAAAAATTGGTTTTATATTGTTGTATTAAGAACAGGTTTTTACAAAAATACTATTTCGTGCATTATTTTCTTAAACTGGACCAAGCTCAGTATAACCTTGATATAAATCTGATGGATATTGTCTCCTTATTCTCTTTATCGCGCAACTCGGGATTGGGCGAATTACTCTCCTACCCAAAACTCTGTATATCCAACGTATAAACAAGCGATAAATTAAGTATCTATAGGTCCTATAACACAAAAGGAAAATCATTATAATTAATATTTATCACTGTAACTTAAACATTCATGATTTAGTAATATAGAAGTTTTGCATCTCAACTTTTGGGGTTAAACGTACGGATTAATCTCATCTTCAGCAGGCACAAAGTTATTCTCTCTAAATTCATTAAATAGGATATTCAAATTATTTGGTCTCAATATATCCTTGAATGTGTCCGTTTCTATTACGGGGCTAATTTCGTCAATTAGTCTTTCATTTGGATTCTCATCTCTGGAGCAAAAACTCTCTTCTACTGTTGGCATCACGAAAAAAAAACTACAGTTGCACCTAAGAAAAGAGAACTTATCAAAACTGTCTGACTGTTCAACATGTCGAATAACAACAACATAAACTTAGCAATATTGAATCTTATTGATCAGTTTACTAAAAATGTAAATTGAAATTAACTACCAGTCATTGTTATGAAGTCTGGGGTGATCAACTTCCATCACAGGCAAGTTTTCCCCTTCCTCAGCAGGCTCTTCGGGAAGCAAGGGCTCAAATTGGTAAGGATGATTACCAAATTCTTCCTGACCATCATTATCCGAATTTGAATTTTCCTCACTTGATTCACGAGTTTCGAAAGATTCAACTGAGTCTAAACTATCCGATTCTACTACAGAGTCAGGCCCGTCTGAAATTTTGGATTCCGACGTCGACGATGACATTTCTACTTGGCTTCTGTTGCAAACGACGGGGAAAAATCCTACTATCCGCAAATTGAGTTCCCCTATATACTCCTATGAGTTTAGATTTCGTGACGCGTGGTCGCATGTTTTTTCGCTCGCGCCCGTTTTTTAAATTATACTTTCAAATACTGTTTTTGATTTTTATGTTAGGCTTAGCGCAAAATTTTTCAATTTACTTAATTTTCGACAATTTTCCCTACAAAATTAGCCGAGTGGTCTGGATTGTGGAAATGCGGCCCCCTATTTTGGTCTGGGGCTTAGAGGCGCCATGTTCCAGTACTAGGTTTAGTTTTTTAGAGCATTTATTATTTATTACGACTTTTCGCGTTTCTCTTCGTTCCCCACGTTGTTTTGATTTGCGGTAGGCTGCCGTGTGTTGGTGTACTCATCAATCAAGACGAGTACCAAGTACCTATCGGTCGTAAATTTACACAAGTCCTGTCCTGGATTTCTATCTATTATTGGCTTGTGACCACTTCATACATTGCCATCCGATTTGTCGCGTTACGAGTTTGTGGTGATGTTGAGACTAATCCGCGGCCGGCTATCAACACCAGGCTTCCTTGCGGTCACTGTCAGAAAACGGTTAGGAAGAATCAAATGGCCATATTTTGCGAATCTCCCAGCTGCCTTAGATGGTTCCATGCCAAGTGTGTCCGTATGACGAAACCCGAGTACCAACGCTTAGGATCCTCGGATGATCCTTACCTTTGCCCTACTTGCTCTTTACCTGCGATTAGTGATTCGTTCTTCACTGTTACCGATACGGAACTCGACGATGTTTTTTCGTCAGTCAAGGAGACAGCAACGAGACCGAGGAAAGTATCATATTTCTTGTCAAATCTCAGAAGCATTCGGAACAAGTTACGGGACATCTCGCTTTTAGCACTATCTACGCCCTCACCGAAACATGGTTGGACAATTCGGTTCTAGACTCTGAGATCTTTGCATCCGATCACGTTTTATTTCGGTGTGATCGCCCTACACGCGCCGGTGGTGTTCTTCTCGCCATACGCGACGATCTTAATCCTATTACTATTGAAATTCCGGACGAATTTCTCACTTGTGCGGATGTTGCCTTCGCCTCATTTTCTTCTGGTGGTCGCAAAGCTGTGATTGGCTGCGTTTATCGCCCACCTACATCTACTTCTGCGTATACCGACTCCTTATGCGAATTACTTGGCTATCTCCACGGAACCCTTCCGTTCCATGACATTTTCTCGATAATGGGCGGTTTCAACTTTCATGTCAATTGGACGAATCCAGACCCAGTTGGGGCAGATGAGCGTACTTTCGTGGAGACTATTCTGGGTTTAGGATTACAACAAACTGTTGCTGAACCGACGAGGGGTAATAACTTCCTTGACCTTGTCTTTGTTAACGATCTCCGATATATGCCAGAAACTACCGTGTGCGACAATTTGCCGCGTTGCGATCATCAAGCTGTGTGCGGCCTATTTGAATTGCCCAAATTATTCAAAAAAGTTTCAAACGGACTGTTTTGAATTACAAGAATCTTAACGTGGATGTTCTTTGTGATACTGTACGCTATGCACCGTGGGACATATGTTTCTCCTTTGAAGATATAAATGAGACTTGGGAGCTATGGCTTGATTTTTTTTGGGCCTGTGTTCGCGACAATATTCCGAGGGAAGACACGCTGTCCTTGGATTACGGGTGAAATTGTACACCAAAGCCACGTTAAGAGCTATCTTTACAAGTAAGCTAAGAAGTCCAACAGAGATGCCGACTGGAACAAGTTTAGACGGTTCAGTAACCTATTACGACGCAACACGAGAATAGCGTATGACACGTATGTCAATAATCTTCACGGGTCCCTTGTTTCTTTCCCGAAGAGATTTTGGAGTTTCGTTCGAGCGAAATCACGGCTATCTCCGCCCTCTTCCTTCGATGCGCCTAGTGGTCCGGTATCAGACTCTGCTTCCATCGCCGACCTATTCAGCGACTTCTTCTACGACAGCTTCAGTATTCCGGATCCTGCTCTGACCCTCCCATTACATCCACCGTCTGGCCCAGAATTTTTACTTGAAACAATAGATCAGTCAGACGTTCTTCGTGAAATCAACAGCCTGAAGATTGGTTCCGCATGTGGCCCAGATGGAGTGACTCCAAGACTACTCAAGCTCATGTCCCCAGCTATCGTTCACCCATTGGTTCTCCTCTTCAACCGATCTTTGGCCTTATCTAGACTGCCCGATGGTTGGAAGCTGGCCAATGTTGTTCCAGTTTTTAAGGGAACTGGCAGTAGAACCAATGTGAAAAATTATAGACCAATTTCACTCACCAGTGTTGTCGGGAAACTGACGGAACGGATATTATCCGAAAAACTTAGTCAGTTCTGCGAAGACACTTCTGTATTCCCCCCGTCTCAATTTGGGTTTAGACGCCAACGATCTTGCAGTACCCAGTTGTTGCAATCGTATCATGAGTGGGCTTCACTTTTGGATGAACGATCACCACCAGACGTAAATGTTGTCTCATTCGACTGGTCTAAAGCCTTCGACAGTGTTTGGCACAAACGCCTGGTTATTAAATTGGCAATTTCCGGTATCTCAAGTTCTTTACAACTGTGACTTGAAGACTTTCTGACGAAACGGTATCAGCGTGTCGTGTACCGAGGAGAGTTTTCTACGTACCGTCTGGTGCGTTCTGGGGTACCCCAAGGTTCCATACTCGGCCCCCTGCTCTTCAACATCTTCGTCGCCGATCTTCCATCTTCCCTAAGTTGCAACTCTTCGATATATCGATGCGCTGTTCTAGTGATGATGTCATAGCACTCCGGAAGGACATTGACTCCCTTTTCCAGTGGGGTATCGAAAATAACATTCATCTGAACGTTACGTAGTGTAACTACATCATTTTGAGTCGTAGGTTTAGTCTTCCTCACGCTAGTTATACCTAGTGCTGCGCGAGTACTCGATCGAGTATCGAGCCGAGTACTCGACTCGATAAGAGATTTTCTGAGACTAGAAAAAGTTTCGAGTATCAAAAAAGGCTCGATAAATACTCGAACCTGCTTTGGAAGGCCTTTAACTCTGAAAATGGGATGTAGTAGCTATAAAAATCTACTAGATAGTCACACTTATTGGTTAACAGACGCAAGTTTAGTGCTTATTGGGTAGTTTAGATCATAATAGCAGTGTAATGTAGTAGGGTTGTTGCTCATAGCTGGTTCAATAGTGGAAGTAAAAGTAATAAAATACAGTTAATAATAGCGTTGACTATTATAATTATATTTTATTAATTTATTATTATTTTTTTAAGTTCAGCTTAGTAATTTTCGTTTGGGACTTTGCGCGAAGTATAACAATGACTAGTGACTAAGATGAGGAATGAGATTAAGAAGAAGATATTGATGAGGAATTAGTTTGTTAAATTTAAAGGGAAGAAGACTAAAACTGTCTGGGAATTGTTTTAAGTAGTTGTCGATGATCAACATTACACTAAATGTCTATTATTAGAGCGATAAATTAACAGAAAGTGCTGAAATACTGCAAAACCAATTCCCAATTGCTCGATTAATACTCGAAACAAATTTTCCAACTACTCGATACTCGATTCGAGTGCTCGAGACTCGGCTCGATACTCGATAAGGGAAAATTTCAACACTCGAGGCTCGACTTGAAACCAAAAATTCAAGGCTCGCACAGCCCTAGTTATACCATCAATGGCAACCGATAAATAGAGTTTCTTCCCTACGGCTTCTAGGTGTAATAATATCCCCTGATTTGAAATGGTCTAACCATGTGACCAACGTTTCCAATCGCACCAGACGCCTTTCCGGTTTTATTAGACGCAACACTGGTCATACTGAGGCTTCTAGAACTCTATTCCGAACCTATTGTTTGCCAATCTTGGAATATGCCTCCCCCGTCTGGAATCCCTTTCTAGCTAAGGATGTTCGGGCTTTAGAATCAGTACAGCGGGGGTTCACGCGTTTCTCTTTAATGTGCCCTAGGGCCAAAAGAGCTGGCCATGTTCCCTACTCTTAGCGATTGAAAACGATTGGTCTTAGTCCCCTTGTGGTGCGTCGTGCAGTTTCCGATGTAGTTACGCTTTGGCGTCTCCGCGGTTTTTTGGATTTTAAACTTGAATATTTTGTCCGGATAAACCCTAGACATTCAACTCTAACTTATTCTTTACAATTTGCTAGGTGTTTATCGCTTCAAAATTCATTTTTTTTCGTGTTGTGAGGACCTTGAATTCTCTTCCTGATGATTTTCGCCGGGAAGTCTTTCCAGGCCTTCAAAACTGGGGTTTCTAAATTTCTTTACACTAACTGGCTTAATTCTTTACTTTAATTTACTCAAAATGTTAGTCATTCATAGACTACACCTTACAGGCCTAGGCCTTCTGTGGTTGCCTGTAACGTCTGTTACTAAATAAAGTATTTTAAAAAGGTTACTCATAGCTATTGTTGTCACGGTCTTTAAGATATAAAAGAATTAAAAACTTTTGTTTACGGATATATCCAACGTGATTTTATTAAAACATAAAAATTTCTTTGAGACGTTTCGGGTCGCGGTTCGTCATTCAGTCTGTTGAACTCAAGTGGGTTCATGTTAATATACTACTCTAGGTTATTATTTAGAAATTTTGGGGAAATATAACAATTGGTCGCTAGAGGGAATACCCTGTTGGTTTTTCTCTAAATATTCTGTTGGTTTTTCTCTAAATATTCTGTAGGTTTTTCTCTAAATATTCTGTAGGTTTTTCTCTAAATATTCTGTAGGTTTTTCTCTAAATATTCTGTAGGTTTTTCTCTAAATATTCTGTAGGTTTTTCTCTAAATATTCTGTAGGTTTTTCTCTAAATATTCTGTAGGTTTTAAATACAAATCCAGAATAATTCACCTTAAAATCAACTGTTTATAGAAAATAACTTAATATAGGCATAATCTAATTATTTTCATTTCCTACATCCATAGCTGGAACTTCTTTACTTTTTGCCCTTCTCCTCGCGGTTTTCCCTTCCGCCAAGTCATAAATTTCTTTTATTTTATCACTAATTGTCTGCTTTAAGGAAGCTTTTGGTACATCTGAAAATTTTCTGCCTGCAAACCCTAAAATTATCCAAATACATGTATTAGAATAAGAATTTTTAAATGAACGCAGATATGAAGGTTACTAACCATTAGTACCTTTCACTGTTTGATAAATCAGAACATTTTTATGCTTGAAAAGTCTGTAGCGGACTGCGTTTTAAGCGAATCGGTTACAAGTGGTACGTGTAGTTAATGTTAGAAAAATCAACTCTTGAATAAATATACATGCAAAAGTGTTTATGAATATATACCTAGTACTGCGTTGACTCGCTTCGGGTCCAATTGTCTTTTAGGGGGAATGTGCTTGTAGGCATTTGATTGTTTTCCAGTAAGAGACGTGTTGACAATTTCCAATTCAGTAAATACCTTCAGTAAAAGATTTCTGGCAAAAAACCGCCCATTTCCGTTAGAAGAAAACTCGGCTTGGGTAACATCGGATGTCTTCACGAAAACCCCATCTCCTATGTTCATCTACAAAAAGAGTAAGCTATGAATCAGCGTCTGAGGAAAGTATGCAATTGCTAAAACCAATTTAATTACCATTTCATCCTCAGTTGGGTCAGAAAAACCATGCCTGCAACCATTTCCTGAACTATTTTCAAGTTTCTTGGGAATTTTTTATTAAACAATTCAAATTTCAGTTCCCAAAATTTAATGGAAAAAATATCAAAAGTTTCATTGAATATATTACATGTGTTTTGCATCCTAACGAGGGGGTGTAAACTATTATGCGCAATATAAAAAGCGGAGCGGTGTCGCGATGTCTGATAGACCTAAAAGTTTAATTTTCCTAAAAGGGCAGGTAAGTATACAAAGTTGTGGATGAGTTTATAGACAAATTTTACTTCATAAAGATCTAAAAGACAGCGCAAAGTAGGAAGGGATAGAATTTCAAGTAAGAGTAAATAGTCATAGCGAGCTTTAGGTATTAAATACGTGTGGCAATATTCAACAAATTTCCTTTGCATACGTTCAATCTTATGAAAGTGGTGGGCACTAACACCACCCCAAGCAACCCATCCAAAAACGGCACGAGATCTTACAAGACTGAGGTACAAGATTCTGAAATGTATTAATGAGTGTATCTTTCGTGTAAGTTTAAGAGATATCGCGAGAGTGCGCCTGCATCTATTAACACAATTATTGACATGATTCGCAAAAAGTAGGCGGGAATCAAAAATGACGCCAAGATCTTTGGTCGTAGTTGAAGTGGGTATAACGGAGTGGTCTATAACGTAAGAAGTGGTAATAGTTCTACTAATGCGGCGAGTGTATGAGATATGAATTGATTTTAACGGATTAATAGGTATGTTATTGCGATTACACCATAGGGACACAGCCTCAATGTCTCTTTGTAGAATCAACCTATCCTGAATGGAATCAATCACTTTAATAAGTTTATTATCATCGGCAAACTGAAGCAGATTGGAATGAAAAACTGCGTATTGAAGGTCATATAGATAAATGTTAAAAAGAAGAGACCCCAGGGATGAACCCTGTGGGACCCCACAATGTACAGGATATGACACAGAGGTAAGCGTATCTTTGCACTTGACAACATTGGTACGACTATGCAAATAATTACAAATCCAATCAAGTAGTTTACCATGAATTCCAAATGTAAATAATTAATCGCGTAAACATTTATGGGAACTCTGTCAAACGCTTTGGCTAGGTCTAAGTAAATCGCATCGACCTGACCACGGGTCTCAAGCACAAGGGCAACGATGTCCATGAAAGCAGCATGATTAGTATCCACACTTTTGCTTGGGGAAAAACCATGCTGGCAATCATTAGGAAACATGGTAAACCAACGCTGGACATGGACATGCATAACAATATTAAAAACCTTAGCAAGCGCACAACAGGGAGATCGGTTGGTAGTGTTTTGAGTCGCACTCGGAACCAGATTTGAAAACCGGTACAACAACAGCCTGTTTCCGAATGGAAGGGAATATTCCGGTAGATGGAGACAAATTGAAAACGTGTTCTAACAGAGATAGTAGGAGATCCCCACAGCCCTTGATAATTAAAGCAGGGACACCATCGACCGCTGTGGAGAACTTAGCAGGGAGTTTAACAATAGCCCGACGAATGTCCGCTTGTGTTATAACCTGATTAGAGTAAGGGTGATTAGCTAGAGGCGTCAAAAGTGTATGTCCCAGTACGGTCAGTGTTATCGACAGCAATAAACGAAAAGTGGGCCCTGAAAAGTTCTGCAAGTTCGCAAGGATCAGTCACCAAATGTTGTCCCCGCTTTAAAGCAATGGTGTCAGACCTTACCCCGAGGTTGCCCTTGATATATCTCAAAAGTATTTTAGGATGCGAAAGTGCGTACTGGCACGTGGCCGTAACCATAGCAGTACGATCACGCACGAGAAGGCGCCGCCTAGCTGTAGCTTGAAGTCTACGAAATTCTATGGCATCAGACAGAGCACCGGTTTTTTTTCTTAAAATAGTAACGTTTTTGTTTCAGTGCCATTCTAAGATCTTGTGAATACCAATTGGGAAATTTCCTATTGCCGCGCTTAAGTTTCTTAGGAATTCCCCCAAGTTCATAGCTGTAACAAGACGATTGGTAATTAATTCAGCACAATAATCAACATCAGTAGAAGCGGGAACATCAGACCAATCATGTGGTATAGAGGAGATTGTAGTCCCCTTGAATGTAAACGTAAGCAGGTCCCTGAGGCGGAGTCACAGAGCCAAGGTTAACAGAAAAAGTCATAGTTAACGGTGTCGGTGGGTGATACTTATCAATAGCAACAACTTGGGGCAAAGGTCTAAAAAATTAACTGTGCTAGGGATAAGGTTAACCTGGTTCAAATTAAGAGCAAAACACAAATCCATAATGGGAGTAGCTTTAGCTTGGATAAGGGAGGAGCAGCCCTGACAGCCATAAAGCTTCCAATCAACTCCCGGTAAATTAAAATCACCGAGTAAAATTACATTTGTCAAGGAGGATTCTATGAAAGATACTAATCGGTTATTATACTCTTTGTACTCCAAGTTAGAAATACTGGGGGAAGATAGGTAGTGCCCGGAATTAGGGAACGACGGGAATCAAGTTTAATATCTACAAACACACTTTCAGAAGTAGCCTCAAGGGCATGCCTCCGAAGGCAAACAATAGAATTCTTTATAGCAATCAGGGAGCCCCACCTCGAACATTTTTAAAGTTGAGGGTCAAGGCGATCGGCAAGATGTACCGTGTATTGGGACGGAAAATAATCACTTGATAAATGTGAATTATTCATCCACGTTTCTGTGATACAAATTATGTCCAGTCCATGATAACAATTTCTCTGAAAAACTCATCAGATTTTGTATGAAGACCGCGAACATTTTGGTAAGCAATGGCAACCTCTGTCATAATATTATTCATAAGTTTGATCGGTAGTATCACTTAATCCAGAGCTATGTTTGTGAGTATCCGGAAGAACACCGTGGAAGTCAGTGATTATGCAATGTAATGGCCAGATCAGAACGCTCTTCAAACTCATTAGCATCAGTACAATTAACGTAAAAAGAGGAATGGTCTGCCACAGGGTTTTTATGTTTAAGTCGAATACAATGGGCAGTCATTATACCAGCTTCTTCAGAGAGTGTGTCCTGTTAGTCTTTGGAGAGCAAGGGAACGTCGAGGCGACTATTTAGTTATTGCTTTGAGCTTTGTGGTACTGGCAGACCCAGTCTGCACAGGCTAGGATTGGTTTTTGGTTGAAGCCAAACGGCCATTGCGGGACAAGTGAGCAGAACAAATGCTGTAGAACCTGGAAACTGAGCGGGAGGAACAGTAAAGTTGGTGTACAATGACGAAGATTGATGTCGGGTGGTGACGTCAGCAAGTGACTATGGAGCACTTCGCTCTAATATACTTTAATTATTACAAGAGAGACAATATAATTTTATTACCATTAAAGATACAATATACTTTAATTATTATTAGAGAGACAACAAACTTTAATTATTACTAAAGAGACAGTATACTTTAAATATTATTAGAGAGAAAATATACTTTAATTATTATTAGAGAGACAATATACTTTAATGATTATTAGAGAGACAATTTACTTTAATGATTATTAGAGAGACAATTTACTTTAATGATTATTAGAGAGACAATTTACTTCAATGATTATTAGAGAGACAATAAACTTTAATTATTACTAAAGAAACAATGTACTTTAAATATTATTAGAGAGACAATATACTTTATTATTAGAGATACATTCTCTAACTATTATTAGAGATACATTCTCTAACTATTATTAGTGATACAATATAATTTAATTATTATTAGAGAGAAAATATACTTTAATGATTATTATAGAGACAATATACTTCAATGATTATTAGAGAGACAATATACTTTAATTAAAATTGAAAGGAAAAAAAACTATTATTTGAAAGACAATAAATATTATTCGAAAGACTATAATTACTATTAGAAAGACAATAATTATTATTAGAAAGACAATAATTATTATTAGAAAGACAATTATTATTAGTTGCACAAAACTGTGCGTGGTTTAATTGACTACTTACAGGTGAATAAATAAATTACCATTATTTTCCGGAAAAACTGTAATCTAAATTTCAAAAATTTTAATCGGTAATTTACCTTCATTTATTCGAAAAAATTATTAAGTCTAATTCTTCTGACAGGTGGCCAAACCCTTGTGTTCTTCTTAACATACCAGATATTGCTGACCAAAGACAAGATGGACAGTATTTTTGACGCCGCGAATACTATAAATACGACGCTAATGTCTTGAAAGGTCATCTTCGAAAATTCCGTACTTTTCTGTCCTATTAGATATTTCGTGCAGAATATCTTGTTCGCTCGGATACGATGTCCAGTTTCCCAAAAGTGTTGAATTCTATAAATATAAAATAAAACAAGACAGACATTTGATTAATTTAGACCCAGAATGCCTCGCAGTGGCTTCGCCAGGGGTTTTTTGGAGGCGCTTGAGCCCCCTGAAAATTCTCTGAGGCCCCTCCTAAAATTTCTTAAAAGCGCTCCCTTACATTTACCTAAAGCCTCTCCTAATTATTCAGTTGGGGTGAATTGAAGTTTTTACTATATGAAAGTGAAATACACATAGAAACACTATATCATATTTATATCATCTAGAGCGTATGTATACAGTCGTAACAGTCTATTTTCATGATTTGTCTATAGTATAGCTACCCTACACCGTCCCAAGCACTGATGGCAACATCTTCCCCCTTTCGTCTCAATCGCCTGCCTTCCGAAGCAAGGTCTAAAAAATAACATCTCCCCGTCCTCTACCCACTAAAGTACCTAGGATCTCCGAATCGAATAATTGAAATTATGCCATTAACGCCCCCCTCCTTCAATTAAGCACGCCCACTAGTCACACTCGAGTTTAGTCTATAGTCCTGATATAGTCTAGGGATGCACCGATATGGGTCCAGCCGATATATCGGTCGATATTATCGGCTCATAAAAAAATAATATTTCCCCATGTTTATCGTTTCCAAGAGTAGAATCAGCATTATTTAGGACCATTTACGTTTTTACTTCGTTTTATTAGAGACACGTGTCACATCTCTTTCGTTTAATGTGGTACCAATACATATTTTAGCCATAACCCACTTCATTAAAAAGTGGTGTGGTCTAAGTTAAATCCTTGCTTGGTTTTTAGTAAAAATGCAGCTTCTATCTTCGTTCAACATGAGGTAGCGTTATAAGCAGACTTTTGGACCATAAGTGAAAAGTTCAAAATGTAAATTAGTGACACCAAACACATTAGAGAGCGTCAGTGTCGACTTCGATTGTCTACGGGAGGTATGGCGAACTAGGGAAATTACTTTCTCATAGTCTTAAACAACGGCATAGAACTGAGATTGTGGAAAACCTTGCATTTTTCAAGGCAAATGTTAAATTGTGGGCATAAATGTTTTTGATGTGTTTCAATTAGTATTCATTGAGTACTTTATTTCTTGTAAATTTTTTCCCGGAAATATCGGTTTACATGAAGCCGGTATTGGCCGAAACCGATATAAAAAACATAGGCCGATAAATCGGTCGATATATCGGTGCATCCCTAATATAGTCAATGTCAAGTTATATTCAAACATTTTCAGACTAATAAAATTAATTTGTGTGATTTGAAAGCTTTTGTGATAAAACATGCGTTCAGTCCTTAATTACTTTTCCTTATTTTATTACTCCAATATTCGCCTTATAGACAAGAGGGTGTCATGATAAAAGTGGTGTGTTTTGAAAAATTGGAAACACAATACTTTAGGGAGGGCTTAAGCCCTCCCAGTTTCGAGACCCACGCCACTGAGGCCTCGGGGACTAGGCATTAAGCTGAAATAGCAATCCAAGGGTGACTAGGAGGGCTGTTTTAAAACGTGAGGCAGCTGGGAATTATGAGTGCTGTGCGAGTACTCGATCGAGTATCGAGCCGAGTACTCGGCTCGATACTCGATAAGAGATTTTCTGAGACTCGAAAAAGTTTCGAGTATCAAACCAAGGCTCGATAAATACTCGAACCTGCTTTGGAAGGCCTTTAACTCTGAAAATGGGATGTAGTAGCTATAAAAATCTACTAGATAGTCACACTTATTGGTTAACAGACGCAAGTTTAGTGCTTATTGGGTAGTTTAGATCATAATAGCAGTGTAATGTAGTAGGGTTGTTGCTCATAGCTGGTTCAATAGTGGAAGTATAAGTAATAAGATACAGTTAAAGGCGCGTTGACTATTATTATTATTATTATTTTTATTTTATTTTATTAATTTACTTATTTATTTTTTTAAGTTCAGCTTAGTAATGTTCGTTTGGGAGTTGCGCGATGTATAACAATGGCTAGGAGTGACTTCGGTGTGGAATGAGATTCCGAAGAAGATAAAGTTTGTTAAATTTAAAGGGAATAAGACTAATAGCGTCTGGGAATTGTTTGAAGTAGTTGTCGATGATCAAAATTACACTAAATGTCTATTATGAGGGCGATAAATTAACAGAAATTGTGATAATACTAGAAAATCAATTCCCTAATACTCGATAAATACTCGAAGCAAATTTTCCAATTACTCGATACTCGATTCGAGTACTCGAGACTCGGCTCGATACTCGATAAGGGAAAATTTCAATACTCGAGACTCGACTCGAAACCAAAAATTCAAGACTCGCACAGCCCTAGGAATTATCTTCAAGACCATGCAAATTGTTCGCAAGGTTTGTAAATTTTTATCTCGGCTTGAGTAGTTGAAACATTTTTGGGGAAATTTGTGCCCAAAGAGACTAAAGTGCACAATTTCTGGAATAAGTTACCTCATGTTTATGACGTTTTGGATAATAGGCGATGCCTTATTTGACATTTCAAAAATCTTATAGGTCGATAAGAAAGGATCTTTTCCGTAATGTAATGACTTGTTCTGGGTGTAACTATAATGACAGAAAAACTCCAAATGACTAAGACTACCAAAGTAGACTGCGTTTCCGTTGTTGAAGACGAAATCCTCGTCTTCTCCCGTCTTCCTCGGGAAAGTCTTCAATCTTCTCTGGAACTCTTGAAAAATATCTTGACGGTTGGCCTGTAGAAGAGGGAATTTAGTTTAAGCTTAATAGACAACAATGACAAAATGAACTTTAAGTTAGGGTTTTCATTCGGATCGGTCTATGCTATGTTCGGACAAGAGCAAATGTGTCTTAACCCGCATCGCCAGATCTGTACCACGGTGTGAGTAATTAACGAAGACAAAAGTCACTACATTCTACCTAGGTTACGGACTTTCCAGTTTTAGGGTTTTGATAAGTTATTTTTTTCAAACCGAGGAATTAAAACTCACTAAACTTGAAACAACTATTTACCTTAAGAAAGTCAACTAATGCATTGTTCTGTTGAAAAACCATGCGCGTTTTAATGTATTTGAAGATATCGTTCATGTGATTTATGTTTCGATCCACCTGCACCGTCAATTTGGTCGACATGCTGGCCTTGAAGGCTTCAACCAAAAGGAAACAACCGACGAGGTAGGTGACCCACAGAATCTTTTGGGCACTATCGTATTTGTTAATAAATAAATCACAGTCACTTAAAGAAACCAATCGGGGCACCAATCGTTTGCAAATCGCGAACAAAAGTTTTAAATTGAACAAAATAAGAAACATATTGATAAAAATCCATACCTGAAAAAGTCAATACATCAGTTAAAATTTTAAAAAGGTCAGCTTCTGCCTGTTTTTGGGTAAAATGCCAAGTTCTGTTATATTGACTTTTACATCCACTTGCAGGCAGGGTTGGCAGATTTTCCCTAGGGCCGGTTTTAACCAAGATTAAAACCGGTTAAAAGGGTCCTGGGAAAAACCAATTCTCCCCAGTTTTCGAAGTTTCGAACTAATATTAAACTATTCCTTTCATAAAGAAGGGTAAGGCGCGTTTTATTGTTTTAGACAATTAGTTTTGGTACATTTTTTTAGTTTTACTTTTTTTTGGAAAAATGTATCGCTACTTTAAAGAAGTAAGATGAGAGCCGCGTAGAATATATTTTTTCAATTAATATTTAAATTAAACTTCTATAAATTAATTTTAATTTTAAATGAACTCTCAATAGGACAAGCCTTGGATTTAGGATGCCATAAGCCTTTGTTGTAAATGAACTTTGAAAGATTTTCAGGCCGTAAATGGTTTAGACCGGTGAAGCCCATTTTTTTGTAGTGACCTGGGAAAAACTAGTTTTTCCCATTTTTCCCACTAACCTAATTTTTGACGGGAAAACCCGACCCTGCTTGCTGGTGACTAGTGGGCAATTAAGAAATAGAGAAGAGATACACCAAAGGTCGAAAGATATCAAATATTCCGGTCAATGATATTTGGTATTCGTCTTCCCGGAAGTAAGACAGGATGTTATGTTCGGAGTGAAAATATGGGTGTGTGTAAGTTCGGTTATACTCAGCCCGAAGGATATCATAAACTTGAAGAGCAAAGGGACCCAAGTAGAAATCACCGGTCTAAAATGACATATAAAATTAATATAATTTTCTTCAAATGTATCATAAACCAAAACATTGCCTGTTCGAAGTTCCTTATGACGACGGGAATGTACGATATATTTACCCTTTTATTAAATTTTAATTAAAATTAAGGGCTCACTTTAAAAATATTACTTTAAACGCCAGAAACACTTACTTTCCAGTCGGATATAAAATGAATTCGTTGATAAAAGTATCTTCACGGGTGAACTTTTCATAAGCAAATGTTCTCGTTCTGTTGCTGTAATGCTTCTAAGGAAACAAATGCGGACAACAATTGATAGTAAATTTTTGAAAGCATTTCGAAGTGGACAAGTGCCCTTTTAATAAGCGAAAGGTTGATGTCGAAAAACGTCAACGCATATGCACTATGTTATAAAGGACCGATATTTCGGCAAAAATTACACAAGGCTCATAGTGACATTATTTAGCCCTGTTTGACTTCCACTGAAATCTAGGATGATGCCACACTAAAGAGTTTTCGGGTGCGCCATATTGTGGACAATTTAGCCTACCTAGTAGGTTTAATTGAGTTTTGACGTTTGTAATGGTAAGAAGCATGAACTTTCTTTATAAGTAAAGAGCTTCATTTCTCTGTTATGTTAAAAGGTCCATTAGTAAATATCACTTAACATTAGAGATAGGGCGAAAAAACATTCGAAAATTGCGCAAAATGGGTCATTTTTGATCATTGATTACTCTTAAAAGCGCGAGTGAATTTCGACGCGCTTTTCTTTAAATGTAGTGAGAATGTCACGCTATAGAAATACCTGGAAGGATACTGCGGTTTTTTGCTGCTCTTTTAACAGTTGGTGTCACAATGTCTAAATTAAAAATGGAACGAAATATGCAAAACGGTAAACGGCTCACTTAAAAACATAAAACACCTTTATGCCAACAATAAGGGAAACATAAAATTCAAGATGAAACAGAATATGTTTGTTTATTAAATTTATAGTACATTTTGGTATGATAAGACTATAACAGTTTACTCGTAATCAGTTACTTCATATCCGTTCTTCACTCGGTGGCCAAACTGAAAACAATCGATATTCGGCAGTAAGCATATATCTTCTGTTTTATGTTCTTCAGTAGGTTTCGGGAATATCCGGTGTTATCATACTAAAGGTATTAAAGGTTTGATAAACATATTCTGTTTCATGATGAATTTTAGTGTTGCCCTTATTGTTGGCATAAAGGTCCTGTATGGTTTTATGTGAGTCGTTTACCGTTTTGCATATTTCGTTCCATTTTTTAAAGACATTGGGACACCAACTGTTAAAAGACCAGCAAGAACCGCAAATATCCTTCCAGGTATTTCTGTAGTATGACATTTGCACTTCATTTTAAAGGAAAGCGCGTCGCAATTCACTCGCGCTTATAAGAGTAATCATTGATCAAAAATGACCCATTTTGCGCAATTACCGATAGTTTTTTCTCGGTATATCCAATGTTATGTGATACTTAATAATGGAACTTTTAACATACCATAAAAATGAATCTCTTTACACATTACTAACGTCAAAACCCACTTAAACCTACCAGGAGGCTAACTTGGCCGAAAATGGCGCACCCGAAAACTATTTAGTTTGGCAACATTCTAGAACTCAATAGAAGTCGAACAAGCATAAATATTGTAACTATGAGACTTGTGGAATTTTTGCCAAAATATCGGTGCTTTATAACATAGTGCATATGGCAAGGACACTTTGCACTTGTCATTCCTATTATCAAGGAAGGCCCTATCGCGTAGAAAAATCTATCTGGGCAGTAAAATGCTAAGAAACTTTAAATACCCAGGGTTTGCAAAAATACAGCTATTTCCAAAAAAATAGATCAGCCTAAATTTTAGTCTCATTAAAAATAAAGGTTTCAACTCTGGCTTTTTTTCTCGATAGTGAAAACTCGTCTAGGTGGTTCTTGCCAACCCTGCAAATACCAAGCATAATTTTGCCTTGGTCAATCTGGTTCATGAGAATTAAGAAATATTTAAAAGCGTTGACGCTATAAAAGGCGAAATTTTAAAATGTAGTATGATATATGAAAGAGTACTTACCATTAACAACACGACTTTCATTAAAACTCGGTTATCCATGACAGATTATTTTTTAAGTATCAAGAATATGTCCAAACAAATAACAAGCTCTAAAATTTCAACGGAAATAGTGGAAAAGAAACAAAAAATATTCTGAATTATTTATAAACATTTTTATAATAAATAGTTCTGAAATCTTAGAATTCTAATCTATTTTTTAACAAGCTCATTCGCAGGTTTGAAACCATATAAAATAGCATTTTAATGGAAATTAAAAGTGAGTTTCCCTATTAAACATTATTATACAATATATATTTCATCATTATTTCTCAAAACTCTACAAATATAGCAGCGATAAAAATCAATATTTTTACCTCTTTATGCTCGGCCTTAACACGCTCAATATTCTGCACATTGTCCCCCTATATCACCCAACCTCATTTTCCCCAATCAGAAGAATTGAACCCAAATCGTATATTCCTGCTTCACCCAAATGTATTTCTCCCAATTCCCGTTTGCCACAAAAGGCGACAAAACAGAAGTTGGCACAAAATCATACCCGTTTAATTAATTCGTATTTTCCATTAAAAAAACAATATTTTAAAATTAGTATACAAGAGACAATTGATCAGTGTAATTTTTTAAATATGGAAGTCGAATGGCTTAAAACTTCAAATGCAAACTATACCCCCGTAATTCATGACCAGATAATAACGATAAAAAACAAAGTTCAAAATCGCAAATACTGGCGATGCCCGATAGCGGAATGCAAGTTGATTATGAAGGATAGAGTTATTTCAAAGCCACTGGATTCTGTTAACAAAGTACGTAAGAGATATTTAAATACCTTTTTCTGAGATGGGGTTAGGTTAGGTTAGGTTAAGTTTGGTTTTGTTTGCGTTTTGTTTTGTTTGGTTTGGTTCAGGATATGTTTGATATTAGAGAAGAAGTGACACGACGCGCGAATGCAACTAGAAAACGGAACCAAAACCGCCGAAGAATTCCTAGATATTATCAAATGGGGCTTTAAAATGGATTAAAATGTATCCCTTATGGAATGAAAAAATAAATAAAGCTATCAAATTCTACTCTATTTGAATCTTAGAGAGTAAGGATGACGGTATAAACCCAAAAATTTTACCCCCCTTCTTTCCCCCCCTTTCAGGGGGGGGGGTAAAATTTTTGGGTTTATACCGACATCCCTGGGGTGGGGGGGAGATGGGGGGGAATTGATGACGTCACGTGATGGTGTTGCGGGGGAGGAGAGGGGGGGAATTGATGACGTCACGTGATGGTGTTGGAGGGGGGGGAATGGGGGTTGAATTGATGTTGTTGGCGGGAAATTTGAATTGTTGAGCCACCTGGTGGTGGTTTTCTTGATGACGTCACAGCTAATTTTTGATGACGTCAAGTGGCTGGTACCTGTAGGGATAGGCTTATGCTATTGTAGATCCTGGTAGGCTTATGCTATGGTAGATTCTGAAAGGTAGGCTTATGCTAGGTTATTCTAGGCTTATGCTAGTTGTAAAACAATCGGATTTTAAATCAAAAACATTTAATTAGCGTGATAATAACATACATAATTAAGTTAAATTAATAATAAATTGGTTAAATATTTAAAAAACCTCCTCCTTAAACTTGATTCAAGCCCTATCTGAAGATGTTTTTTTCCTATACCGGACTAATAAAGCGCCGTTGGTAGGAAGTCGAACCCTGGAATGGAAACTCAAATGTTGTTGAAACAACACAGAGCTGGACGCATTACCACCAGGCAACCACACGGTTTGTTAATAAGCTCCTTTTACACTTTTTTTTAGTCGCCGTATATGATTTTGAAATTGTTTAGCAATTTTCATATCGTTAATTTTTCGATTTGCGGTAAAAGCTTTTAGGAAGGCTTTCGTACTTTTCTTCTTACTTCTATGAATAAGATAGAGGGCGCTATACTGCCCGTATACGCTACTTTCTAACCTCTGAAGTTGTCGTTTACCAAAAGTCCATTTTCTGCAGTTTAAAGATAAAAATCTTCTTATACTAGGCAGAAATGGTGGCAAACCGTAGCTATCGAAATAATACCCTACACGAGCTCCGTCTATAAAGACCGATACCCAGTGAGACCCTTTTCATAGTGCTGATCTAAATTTATAATTAACGATGCGGGATATCTGGTAACCTTTGGTAACCTATTTGATGCGAAAACACCCAAAAAGTGGGGCGTATCTGATAAAGCGAGAATCAAGTCTACGGTGGTGGTTGCTGACATTTTAATAATCTACAATTACGTTTCTATTTTTATCGATTTGAATCATGCTTTGAAATTCGGCGTATACAATGCAGACTGCGGCTTCCGACAAAGGTTTAGCGAATCCCATGTCCAATCTTAACTGTCCTTGCTTAACGGGGTTCCAGTGGTTTGTTTCACTAGCAGATAGGTCAGGTGTCAGATCAAAAGCGTAGAGGGTTAACCCGTTGGCAAACTCGTCGGGAGTAATATCGTTACCGTCGTCTTTATAATGAATACCCGTGCCCGCGAACAATGTTTGATAAGCTTGTATATACAAGTTTTTACCGAAATCGGGAGTCAACGGTTTCGAGGGTATTTGTTCGTTATCGAGGTACAGAGACAAAAAATTTAAATCCCAAGTTTTAAAGTTAAAGGGATTCAGAGCGTAACTGCCCTTGAACGCCGCGTTGGAAACTATTCCAATAATGACGCGATTAGGCTGAGGGCCTAGATATATATTGTTAAAACTCTCGGTGCTACTTCCGGTAGAGATAGTTTTAGTTTTAAGTTCGGTGCGCGTAAAATTATATTTGGCAGTACCGTTATTAAGCGCGGCTTCATGCGCTAACAATACTTTAGGACTGAGCTTAACTTTACGTACCGCTAGTGCTGCGTCTAGTATCTTGACTTTACAGTTTTTGAGAGTGGCTGTTTCTTGGCACATTAAGGCAAACTCGTCCTTGTTGCGAGTAAACACGACTTTAAGGTCCACACCGTTTAAGAGATATTCGGGAATATTAAACACGTCACTAAACACGGGTGTAAAAAATTCAATCACGGCCGATTTAGCAGTTTTAGCCATTCGAGCGACGAAACCTTTATTTGAAAAGTCGTCGAACTTTCCGGCTTCGTCCTTTTCCCATCCGGCCATCATGAGGTGAGATTTTTTAGCCGCGGGTCCGTAATTTGAGACAGTTTCGATAAAAGAAGTGAAGGCGTAGTTTTGAGCGGCTGAAGAAACTCGGGTATTGTTCAAGAAAACATCGCAAGTTCTCCACAATGCGTGGCCAGCGTTGTTTACGAAAGCTACCACGGCGGCATCAGGAAGATCACTTCCATCTTCGTTGGTGATTTTGACTTTCTTGTAATGCATGGTGTGGGCTACATCGATGTAACTATCTCCATTGCCCGAGATGAGGTATTCGAGGGTAGAGCTATCACCAATGGCCGCCAAGGGTTTGGCCCATACACCTTGAGCATGTTCGACACTAGTTTGAATCGGCACAGGGGCAAAAATGTCCAATTCACTCTTAAGAGCTTGGAGAGAAAACATGATTTTTTTTCAGGAGCTAAATATATCGCGTGGCGTCTGCTTTGAATGACGGTGATAAACTGACAGGCGTTTAACTTTGCGTCTCTTTATCTTTAATCCTGAACCTTGCTGTGCAGCAGTCATGTTCTCATAAGTTTCCTGCAATCTCTTTTTCGCTGCACTTTTCACATTCTGACCTTGCATTACGTCACCAAGAATCTTTTGTCCCGTACTAATGGCTCTAGGTGCCAGATACTTTGCACCTCTAATTAATAAGGGGCGTGCCCATCTAAATAACCCTTTCAGGGCGCTCCCAATTCCGTGTCCTTATTGGTGGGGGGTCCCGACAAATACTTTTGACACCCCTCCACCCCCTACCTGATCTAAATAATACCTCCTATACTCGCAACGAGACTCTAATGTTTGGGGTTTTGGCATGGTCTAAAGTGTAGTTTACAGGTCGACGTTCCAAACTCGAATGACGCGGCTTGGCCTAAACTATTCCTTATATCAATGTCTATAGTATCAAAGTAACGTTTAGCAACTTTAACGTAATGGGGAGAGTTAAATGATTTAGTTATAGTCGAACCGTGAGGTTTTTCGCTGTCTACGCCTACTATACGAAGTAGCGGGGCTACCGTATCGCCTATAAATTCATTAGCTACTATATCGGAATAAATAAACAATTGGTCGGGAACATAATAATTTAAATTAGCGGGAACAGAGCTTCTATACGATTGGCTGGTTTTATCTGAAGGGCAAGAGAAAGACGTACTTTGGCCTTTTGGGGTTTTAAATCCTAATATCCTTTTCAAAGTGGGAGAAAGAGCCAAGATACCGTTAGGTTGAATAGTTAAAGAAATGTAATCAGAGAGAGGATCCGAATCAAATTTAAACTTTGAACCGTATTGAAAGCCACTTAATCCTGAAGCTATTTGTTTAAGCAGGGCTTCTAATGATTTGTAATAACCCCCGGGAACTATAAAGGCCTCGGCTTTAACAATAGCCTGTGATTTTCCGTCCCGACCTTTTTTATTTTCATGCGAGACCACCTGCACGTGACCTTCCTCACTGGGTATGTTAAAAAAGGACATTGGGTACAAAACTTCTACTAGAGCAACCTCCCAGTCATCCCCGATCAGCTCTATAGCCTGGGGCAACTTGGTAGTGTACGAAGACGTCTTGTTGTTGTCATAAATGTTCATGCTAGCGTTGCTGGGGAGCGTTAGGTAAAAGGGAGACTGCATCTTTAGCAGGAATCCAACAGGTCGTCGACTTTAATGTTCAAAATTTTAGGTTCGGAACCGTTAAAAGCCGACTTAATTATGACCCCGCGCTTATGGGCTTCCCACCTCAGCCACTCGATGGCTACTTTAGATTGAGGGTCTTTCATTCTATAGCCGTGAGGTGGTACAATTCCAATTGAATTTGGCGCTAGGTGGTCCTTCCTGAATACGGCGTTGCAAAGCCCGGCAATTGTCACGGCAGTGTTAAAAGGGTTAACGTCCGCAATCTTCTCAAAAATCTCCCTGTACTTTAAGCACCCCTCTCTTAAAATCCTAACGTCCAAACGGCAATAATGTATCAACTCTTCAACATAGTTGAAACCTTTTTTGACTTCAACTTGCTCGTTGTACCATGTAATTAAAACCGAACGTTGTTTTTCGGTTAGCCTGTCTGGCGCGTAAGATTCTAAAAGAGGCATGCTTTCCCTCAAGACATAATTGGTACGCGTAGGATCTTTTGGATCAAACACGTGGTCAGGAACAAAGTTGAAGAGCAAGTGCGGGAAATATCCCTTATTTAAATTAGGGTTTAAGCCAAAAGTGGATACAAAGCTAGATAAGGGGGATGGGATGAAATTTAAACTATCTATAAATGTCAAATTCTCATATCGAATTTGCATAATCTTCGTTCCCGTCATTATCACTTGAGGGCGCCATGCTTTGATGGCTAACATGGCTTTGTACAGAAATTGTAAATCGTAGCCCTTCGCATTATGAGCTATAACCGTTATTTTGGGAGAATTGTGGAATTCTTGAAGATAATTTAAAAAATCCAGAACAGGATCATTCCCGAGAAACACCCGTTCTCGAGGGCCACAGGTGGCGCAAGTAAATTGATCAGATTTCTCGAGAATGCATTGATCACAGATTTTTTGAGAAATACATAAGATAGGAGTGTGTAGGAAAGCATTAGGGTTTGAAGGGTCTGGGGTATTTTGAACACATTCGAGATCATAAAAGATAGTAACCGAAGGATGGGTCTTAGCTTTTTTAGCCGCGGGGTGGGCTTTAGAGTCGGTAACCTGCATGAAACAATAGTGGGGGTGTGGATTGAATTTATTGCAGATGACGCAATAGACTTCACCGCAGTTGTGAAGTGACTTGCGTTTCCCCATATCTATTGTTTTTGCGCAACGGGGGCAATTAAAAACCCTTTGACAGACTGCTAGGGTTTTGCTTCCACTAGCCATCCGTTTGCCAAAGGGTTTTTAATTGCCCCCGATGCGCGAAAACAATAGATATGGGGAAACGCAAGTCACCTCACAACTGCGGTGAAGTCTATTGCGTCATCTGCAATAAATTCAACCCACACCCCCACTATTGTTTCATGCAGGTTACCGACTCTAAAGCCCACCCTGCGGCTAAAAAAGCTAAGACCCATCCTTCGGTTACTATCTTTTATGATCTCGAATGTGTTCAAAATACCCCAGACCCTTCAAACCCTAATGCTTTCCTACACACTCCTATCTTATGTATTTCTCAAAAAATTTGTGATCAATGCATTCTCGAGAAATCCGATCAATTTACTTGCGCCACCTGCGGGCCTCGAGAACGGGTGTTTCTCGGGAATGATACTGTTCTGGATTTTTTAAATTATCTTCAAGAATTCCACAATTCTCCCAAAATAACCGTTATAGCACATAATGCGAAGGGGTACGATTTACAATTTCTGTACAAAGCCATGTTAGCCATCAAAGCGTGGCGCCCTCAAGTGATAATGACGGGAACGAAGATTATGCAAAATCGATATGAGAATTTGACATTTATAGATAGTTTAAATTTCATCCCATCCCCCTTATCTAGCTTTGTTTCCACTTTTGGCTTAGACCCTAGTTTAAATAAGGGATATTTCCCGCACTTGCTCTTCAACTTTGTTCCCGAACACGTGTTTGATCCAAAAGATCCTACGAGTACAAATTATGTCTTGAGGGAAAGCATGCCTCTTTTAGAATCTTACGCGCCAGACAGGCTAACCGAAAAACAACGTTCGGTTTTAATTTCTTGGTACAACGAACAAGTTGAAGCCAAAAAAGGTTTCAACTACGTTGAAGAATTGATACATTATTGCCGTTTGGACGTTAGGATTTTAAGAGAGGGGTGCTTAAAGTACAGGGAGATTTTTGAGAAGATTGCGGACGTTAACCCCTTTAACACTGCCGTGACAATTGCCGGGCTTTGTAACGCCGTTTTCAGGAAGGACCACCTAGCGCCAAATTCAATTGTAATTGTTCCACCTCACGGCTATAGAATGAAAGACCCTCAGTCTAAAGTAGCCATCGAGTGGTTGAGGTGGGAAGCCCATAAGCGCGGGGTCATTATTAAGTCGGCTTTTAACGGTTCTGAACCTAAAATTTTGAACATTAAAGTCGACGGGCTTCTAGTAGACGATCTTGGCGCAGATCAAAAGGTCGTCTACCAATTTCAAGGTTGTTTTTGGCACGGGTGTAGAACCTGTTTCCCGGTAAACAGAGACCTGGTTTTGCACGGTGACGTCACCCAAACTTTACACTCCCGCTATACTGATACTTTGAACTGCAATAAGAGGCTTAGGGAGCTGGGGTATAAGGTAATCGAAATGTGGGAATGCGTATTCCACAAATTGAGGGAGCAAAAGCCCGAAATTAACACCTTTCTCTCTTCCATTCATGTCCAAATCGATGCGTGGGAACCACTTAATCCCCGTAACGCATTTTTCGGGGGACGTACTTCAGCTTTATGTCTTCATCACAAGGTTAAGCCGGGAGAGGAGATTCGATATGTCGACGTCACTAGTCTATATCCGTGGTTTAACAAATACGGTAAACTACCTTACGGCCACCCTACGATCTTGACAGACAACTTCCCACCCATTAACGAGATTGAAGGTTTTATTAAACTGGATATCCTGCCCCCTCGTAACCTCTTCCACCCAGTTTTACCCCAAAAGATCGGGGGGAAATTGTGCTTTGCCCTGTGTCAGCTGTGCGCTGAAAACAAATATCAAGGGGATTGCACACATTCCGACGAGGAAAGAGTTATTAGGGGGACGTTTGTGGCGGATGAAGTCCATTTAGCGGTTAGAAAGGGTTACGTGGTTGTTAAAATCCACGAGGCCTGGTCGTACAAAATATCTCAGTACGACCCCGTAACTAAATCAGGCGGGCTTTTTAACAATTACGTCAACTGCTTTCTGAAGCTAAAACAGGAGAGTAGCGGCTGGCCTTCTGACGTAGTAACCCAAGCGCAGAAAGACCAATACGTAGCCGAGTACTACGAAAAGGAAGGGGTAAAACTTGATCCTAGCTGTATCGAGAAGAACGCTGGCAAGCGTACCATCGCCAAACTGTGTTTGAATTCGTTTTGGGGCAAATTTGGTGAGAGGACTCGGCTTGACAAGGTTGAAGTCTTTGATGATCCACAGAAGTTCTTTAACTTGTTCTATGACCCAGCAATTGAGGTCAAGACGTTGATACCAGTTAGCGACGACATTTGCGTTGCTAAGTGGTGTTATATCAACGAGATTGACCCAATTAATAAAAATGTCAGTGTTCCGATCGCAGCCTACACCACGGCCATGGCTCGGATTAAGCTTTATTCCTACTTAGACCGCTTGGGTGAGTCTGTTCTATATACAGACACTGATTCGATACTGTACGTTTACACACCAGGGGGCGTAGAAATCGAAACTGGGAATTTCCTCGGTGAAATGACCAATGAGCTTGAAAAGTACGGACCCCAGGCCTACATCGAAGAATATGCGAGTGGTGGATGTAAGAACTACGCATACCGAGTTATGAACCCTGATACCGGATCGACAGCCGTCGAGATGAAGATTAAGGGGTTCCGACTTAACCACACCACCAAAGATTTGGTTAACATGGATAGGTTAATGGGGCTTATAGGCATTTACGAACCGCCGGCGGAACCAATCCAAGTACCAATCCCCAAGCAAATACGCCGAAAAGCTGATCACACTGTTATAAGTGTCGACCAGTCCAAGGTTTACAGAACTGTGGTGGATAAGGTCAGATTGATTGAAGATTTCCGCACGCTACCTTACGGTTATCGAGTTTGAGCACATTCGACAGTATCTGTTTCTGTGAGGGGTCTCTTCTTTATTTATTTATTTATTTATTTATTTATCTAGTCAGTCCCTGTGATATTTATTTATTTATATATTTATTTATCTAGTCGGCATGTATATAAAGTCTAGCCATATTGTTTTTTGATCAATATTATCAATTAGTCATTTTCGTCTCGGTGAAATGTCCTGTGATTAACTAATTTTTTATATATATATATATATGTATATATATATATATATATATATATACAAACACTTTACAATCTTTATCTCATTCGTTCGTTGAAAGCCAAAGTGTAAGGTCATGTATCCATTCTACCATCCTTTTAACATGGTGATAGCAGGCCCGTCTCAAAGCGGGAAAACTCAATTAGTTTTAAAAATATTAGAGAACAGGGAAGCCATGTTTTCCCCTAATATAAGCGAAATACATTGGTTCTACGGTGAATGGCAACCTTTTTTCGAAAGTTTGAGAAAATTTGTGGTTTTCAAACAAGGTATGCCAGATTTATCAGAATATACAGGCGGTAAGCCTTGCCTTTTAATCATTGATGACTTGATGACCGAGAACAAAGGAGAAGTTGGTTCTCTTTTTACCAAGGGAACGCATCATCGCAACTTGAGCGTGATTTATATCGTCCAAAACGTATTCCATCGATCCAAAGACTCTAGAGATATTTCTTTGAACGCTCATTATCTTATACTTATGAAATCTCCTAGAGACAAATTGCAAAGTTCAATAATAGCTAGACAAATGTTTGCCGATAAATGGCGTTTCGCTGTCGACGCCTACCGTGACGCTACTAGTTTACCTTTCGGATATTTATTATTCGATCTACACCAAAGATGCCCCGAGACTCATAGACTTGGGACTGGAATATTTCCCGACAACCCTTGCGAAGTTTACATTCCCAAATAATTAAAATAATAGACGGGTGTATAGCCATCTCTTCATTTAGTCACTATGCCTTATGCCGTTCGGTCACAAAGAAATTTGCTCTCCGTTATTGCCAAATCCCCTCGAAAACAACGTAGAATAATTTTACGTAACGCCAAGAAGCCCTTAATTGACGCAATCGCAGAGTGTGTAGAAAATACTTTACACGGTAACGTTAAATTAACTAAAAGTCAAAAAGCTAGATTAGCTAGGCATTCCGCAAAGCTTAGAAAAATTGCTAATAAGAGAATATCTTGGAAAACAAAACATGATATATTAGTTCAGGAAGGTGGTAGTTTCTTTTCTTTCCTTTTCCCTCTAGTTTCCTCTATTATCGGCGCTATAACAGGAGGTAGTCAGTAAAATATGCAGTACGCTCAGAAAATGCTCCTTGTCCCTAGCTCTACCTTTAAAAGCGACCCGTTCCCACACCCCCAACAACAAGTAGTTTCGGAATTGGACAATGAAATGAATGTTATTTTAGCTCGTAAAGATTTAGACGAAGCTTCAAAATGGCGCTTATACGAACAGACTGTACAGAGATATAATAATTTACATAATATCGCTAGGCAACCTATACCCACGGTCCCCCAACCAACATCCAACTATTTTAACTTGGCTTGGTTAGACGATATCCCCCTTAAATATATAGGGCATGTACATAGTATCGTTGATCAGATTTCAACTAACCCTGAAAAGCTTAGGTGGACAGATAGTGGGGAAGTTATAGTTAATGATTCATTAATACCCGGCTCGAATATTAGAGATATAGCTTTAGAATTTGTCAAGCCTTCCTCTAACAAAGACCCAAAACCTAGAGGTTTTTACGCATTTACAAACCTACTTTCTAGTTTTTCCCCTCTAACTTCGTATACAATACCCCAACAAATTAAAATCAAAAGAACTAGAGCTCCCAAAGTTAGTGTCAAGGTAGCAGCTAAAAAACTTAAATCTGAGAATAGTCTTGAGGCATCAGCTAAAAAACTTAAATCTGAGAAAAGTCTTAAGACAGCAGCTAAAAAACTTAAAACTGAGTCTCCGAAATGGGTAGCGTACGTAAAATCTCCAAAATTTTAGAAGGTATCTACTTTAACCCTTCCCACCCTGCCAGTTTCGGGGGTGCTGAAAAATTATATTTAGCAGTGAAATTAAAGGGTATTAGTAAGAAACAGGTACTAGATTGGTTAAAGGGAAAAGACGCGTACACTCTACATAAGAGAGTTTTTAGAAAGTTTAAAAGAAACAAGGTGGTTGTAACTAACATAGGAGATCAATATCAGGCGGATTTGAACGACATGCGTTCTTTGAGTCAGTACAACGACGGGTACAAATACATATTAACCGTAATAGATTGCTTTAGCAGAAAAGCCTGGGCCGTACCTTTAAAATCCAAAAGCGGTGTTGAAACGGTTGAGGCTTTTAAGTCTGTCTTTAGAGAGAGGGTTCCTAGGAAACTACAAACGGATAAGGGTACTGAATTTAGAAATTCCCAATTACAAGGATACTTGAAGGAGAAAGGGGTTATATTTTTTACAACTGAGAATGACGATATAAAAGCGTGTATGGTAGAAAGATTAAATCAAACTTTAAAGTCACGCATGTACAGGTATTTTACAGAAAAGAATACCAATATATATATAGATGTTCTAGATGACCTGGTTAAGGCTTACAATAACTCGGTGCATTCCGCGATAAAAATGACTCCTTTGGAAGTTACTGGTATCAATGTCCTTCAGGTTTTTAAAAATGTATACGGAAAGTACTTTAGCGAAAGGAAAGTTTACGGGAAAAAATTAAAGGTGGGCGAATACGTCCGAGTAAGTAGAAATAAGATGATTTTTGAAAAAGGGTACGAGCGAACTTACACAATAGACGTTTTTAAAATAGTGGGAAAAATTGACAGACGCCCTCCGGTATTCAAACTAGAAGATTTAAACGGGGAACCAATAAAGGGGGTGTTTTACGGGATGGAACTTCAGTCGGTAGCTAGACCCGAGACGTACAAGATCGAGAAAGTTATTCGTAAGCGGACTAGGAGAGGACAAAAGGAGCTCTTTGTAAAGTGGCTAGGCTATCCCCCTTCTATGAATTCTTGGATTCCGGCTAAAGATGCAGTCTCCCTTTTACCTAACGCTCCCCAGCAACGCTAGCATGAAAATTTATGACAACAACAAGACGTCTTCGTACACTACCAAGTTGCCCCAGGCTATAGAGCTGATCGGGGATGACTGGGAGGTTGCTCTAGTAGAAGTTTTGTACCCAATGTCCTTTTTTAACATACCCAGTGAGGAAGGTCACGTGCAGGTGGTCTCGCATGAAAATAAAAAAGGTCGGGACGGAAAATCAAAGCCAATTGTTAAAGCCGAGGCCTTTATAGTTCCCGGGGGTTATTACAAATCATTAGAAGCCCTACTTAAACAAATAGCTTCCGGGTTAAACGGCTTTCAATACGGTTCAAAGTTTAAATTTGATTCGGATCCCCTCTCTGATTACATTTCTTTAACTATTCAACCTAACGGTATCTTGGCTCTTTCTCCCACTTTGAAAAGGATATTAGGATTTAAAACCCCAAAAGGTCAAAGTACGTCTTTCTCTTGCCCTTCGGATAAAACCAGCCAATCGTATAGAAGCTCTGTTCCCGCTAACTTAAATTATTATGTTCCCGACCAATTGTTTATTTATTCCGATATAGTAGCTAATGAATTTATAGGCGATACGGTAGCCCCGCTACTTCGTATAGTAGGCGTAGACAGCGAAAAACCTCACGGTTCGACTATAACTAAATCATTTAACTCTCCCCATTACGTTAAAGTTGCTAAACGTTACTTTGATACTATAGACATTGATATAAGGAATAGTTTAGGCCAAGCCGCGTCATTCGAGTTTGGAACGTCGACCTGTAAACTACACTTTAGACCATGCCAAAACCCCAAACATTAGAGTCTCGTTGCGAGTATAGGAGGTATTATTTAGATCAGGTAGGGGGTGGAGGGGTGTCAAAAGTATTTGTCGGGACCCCTACCAAAAAGGACACGGAATTGGGAGCGCCCTGAAAGGGTTATTTAGATGGGCACGCCCCTTATTAATTAGAGGTGCAAAGTATCTGGCACCTAGAGCCATTAGTACGGGACAAAAGATTCTTGGTGACGTAATGCAAGGTCAGAATGTGAAAAGTGCAGCGAAAAAGAGATTGCAGGAAACTTATGAGAACATGACTGCTGCACAGCAAGGTTCAGGATTAAAGATAAAGAGACGCAAAGTTAAACGCCTGTCAGTTTATCACCGTCATTCAAAGCAGACGCCACGCGATATATTTAGCTCCTGAAAAAAATCATGTTTTCTCTCCAAGCTCTTAAGAGTGAATTGGACATTTTTGCCCCTGTGCCGATTCAAACTAGTGTCGAACATGCTCAAGGTGTATGGGCCAAACCCTTGGCGGCCATTGGTGATAGCTCTACCCTCGAATACCTCATCTCGGGCAATGGAGATAGCTACATCGATGTAGCCCACACCATGCATTACAACAAAGTCAAAATCACCAACGAAGATGGAAGTGATCTTCCTGATGCCGCCGTGGTAGCTTTCGTAAACAACGCTGGCCACGCATTGTGGAGAACTTGCGAGGTTTTCTTGAACAATACCCGAGTTTCTTCAGCCGCTCAAAACTACGCCTTCACTTCTTTTATCGAAACTGTCTCAAATTACGGACCCGCGGCCAAAACATCTCACCTTATGATGGCCGGATGGGAAAAGGACGAAGCCGGAAAGTTCGACGACTTTTCAAATAAAGGTTTCGTCGCTCGAATGGCTAAAACTGCTAAATCGGCCGTGATTGAATTTTTTACACCCGTGTTTAGTGACGTGTTTAATATTCCCGAATATCTCTTAAACGGGGTGGACCTTAAAGTCGTGTTTACTCGCAACAAGGACGAGTTTGCCTTAATGTGTGAAGAAACAGCCACTCTCAAAAACTGTAAAGTCAAGATACTAGACGCTGCACTCGCGGTACGTAAAGTTAAACTCAGTCCTAAAATATTGTTAGCGCATGAAGCAGCGCTTAATAACGGTACTGCCAAATATAATTTTACGCGCACCGAACTTAAAACTAAAACTATCTCTACCGGAAGTAGCACCGAGAGTTTTAACAATATATATCTAGGTCCTCAACCTAATCGCGTCATTATTGGAATAGTCTCCAATGCGGCGTTCAAGGGCAGTTACGCTCTGAATCCCTTTAACTTTAAAACTTGGGATTTAAATTTTTTGTCTCTGTATCTCGATAACGAACAAATACCTTCGAAACCGTTGACTCCTGATTTCGCTAAAAACTTGTATATACAAGCTTATCAAACATTGTTCGCGGGCACGGGTATTCATTATAAAGACGACGGTAACGATATTACTCCCAACGAGTTTGCAAACGGCTTAACCCTCTACGCTTTTGATCTGACACCGGACCTATCGGCTAGCGAAACAAACCACTGGAACCCCGTTAAGCAAGGACAATTAAGATTGGACATGGGATTCGCTAAACCTTTGCCCGAAGCCGCAGTCTGCATTGTATACGCCGAATTTCAAAGCATGATTCAAATCGATAAAAATAGAAACGTAATTGTAGATTATTAAAAATGTCAGCAACCACCACCGTAGACTTGATTCTCGCTTTATCAGATACGCCCAACTTTTTGGGTGTTTTCGCGTCAAATAGGTTACCTAAGGTTACCAAATATCCCGCATCGTTAATTATAAATTTAGATCAGCACTATGAAAAGGGGTCTCACTGGGTATCGGTCTTTATAGACGGAGCTCGTGTAGGCTATTATTTCGATAGCTACGGTTTGCCACCATTTCTGCCTAGTATACGAAGATTTTTATCTTTAAACTGCAGAAAATGGACTTTTGGTAAGCGACAACTTCAGAGGATAGAAAGTAGCGTATGCGGGCAGTATAGCGCCCTCTATCTTATTCATAGAAGTAAGAAGAAAAGTACGAAAGCTTTCCTAAAAGCTTTTACCGCAAATCGAAAAATTAACGATATGAAAATTGCTAAACAATTTCAAAATCATATACGACGACTAAAAAAGTGTAAAAGGAGCCTATTAACAAACCGTGTGGTTGCCTGGTGGTAATGCGTCCAGCTCTCTGTTGTTTCAACAACATTTGAGTTTCCATTCCAGGGTTCGACTTCCTACCAACGGCGCTTTATTAGTCCGGTATAGAAAAAAAAACATCTTCAGATACGGCTTGAATCAAGTTTAAGGAGGAGGTTTTTTAAATATTTAACTAATTTATTATTAATTTAACTTAATTATGTATGTTATTATCACGCTAATTAAATGTTTTTGATTTAAAATCTGATTCATAATAATAATAAGTCTAGAATAACCTAGCATAAGCCTATCTTTCAGGATCTACCATACCAAAAGCCTACCAGGATCTACAATAGCATAAGCCTACAATAGCATAAGCCTATCCCTACAGGTATCATCCAAGTGACGTCATCAAGAAAACCACCACCAGGTGGCTCAACAATTCAAATTTCCCGCCAACACCATCACGTGACGTCATAAATTCCCCCCATCCCCCCCAACACCATCATGTGACGTCATCAATTCCCCCCCATCCCCCCTAAAGGGTGAAGGTATAGAACCAAAAATTTTTACCCCCCCCCCTGAAAGGGGGGAAAGAAGGGGGGTAAAATTTTTGGTTCTATACCGTCACCCCTACTCTCTAATCTTATTGGGTATGCAATATTTTGTTAATTGGAATATGAGAACTGGGAATTGGGATGAATGAGGTGTGGGTAAATGGGTATTATGGAATTAAATTGCGTGAAATGGGGTAACCTTTTGCACAAATTAAATGGGGGACATCTTTAAAATTCTTGATCTTACAGATTATTCCCAAAAACGTTTCACTAATTGTGCAAATAAAAATCCTACATGATGTTGAATGCCTAATATTTAGAAGAAAAAACCCTAAAACTTTATTGGACAAATATATTGACAAAATTCCACATGATTTAGTCAAGTATATTGAATATATTTTCGTCACATTAAAAATGTTGATGTTGAATACATCGACAGGGTAAAATTTGATTGAACAAACGCGTCGAAAAAAGCAGACTTTAATGTTATTCGAATGCGAAATATTGTTCAATTGTTTGAATAACATTATGAGCAATAAAAAGACTTATAAGAAAATGTTTTTTTTTAATTTGGAAGAGAAATATCAGTTAAGTTTTAAACATAATTCATGGATTTTATTGGGGAATATTTTGTCCATTTTAAGAGTCCTAAAGCATCCCTGTTACGCTGAATTAATAAAAATCTTCTGAATCACCAAAATGTAGGCCAGTTATAATTGGTTTGAAGATGCCTATTGAGTGTTGCCAAATTCTAAATTATTTCCAACCATTTTTCACGGAAAATTATAATTTCGTGTACTTTTCGCCATTTGAGCTTTTATAATAATATATTTGGACTCTTTTCCACTTTATTGAAAGGATAGTCCTGACGAGAGAAACGTCCTCGCCTGTAAGGAACCCGCGATTTTCAGTGAAAGTCTATCCCCAAAATATTTTAATTCATTTACCGATATGCTATAGATTACTTCCTAATATTTAAAATCTGGCAATACTTCTTTTTTCTCTGTGAACGTTTGACAATACCAATGTAGGCCTAGTAACCAACTATAGGGCGGAATTAATTTCCTATAAATAACCTGAAGTAAATAAACGATGAAACGAGAAACAATGAATGTAATAGACGAGTTGTATAACCATTACCTACTCAAACGTTTTGGATTTGATAGACTGCAAGTCGTCTGTGAAATTTATATTTGAAAAAAATTATGGTGCTAAACGAATATAAACTATCTCGAATAGTTCTTGTTATTTTAACTGAATTTTGGAGGATAAGTAATTGGCCTACCATAAACTGAAACCAAAATTCAAACTTGCAATTCGTATACACGACACGAAATAGTACTCCATGCGTAAACCAACTCATTAACTTCAAAGATCTCTTTTTTTCGATGATAATATTTCATGGATTCTAACCATAATTGTTCTTTTAATACAACTATTATTATTACCACATTATTCCTACAACGCATGAATAATACATTATTTTAAATTTAACGTCTGCAGTTTAAGGTTTCCCACAATTCGGTTCCAATCGGTTTTGGACTAAAACTGACACTGAACTGAAACTTTTCAGTTAAGATTTTCAAGAACTGAAAACTGAACTAAAAACCCCAGATTGTAACTATTAACCGCTAACATTTTATACTTCTACTAAGTATTTTGGAATCATTAAGTGCCATACCTTAAGAGTCATGTTTATTTCACTAGCTACAAATTATTAACATTGAACAATTTAACTTTGACTAATTAACTAATTATGATACCCTTTTTAGTTACTAATTACTGGTATTCTTTTAGCCTGTGTCTCTCTGCAGAGGGTCCCAGCTAATCACGGAACTTAAATTAATAGCTTATTTCTATGCATAATTAAATATACGCGACACCAAGAATGAATTCAGGATACCATAAGAACTTTGAAACAAGGCAATGCTGGCGCCATGACCATAAAGTAATACTTTTCATAATATGAGGGAGGGGCCTATTTTTGGGAATATGGAAAATGGAGTCTCCTAGGTCTAGGAGTGTTGGTGTCGGTGTCAAGAAAAAAATTGTTAAAATCGTTAATGATGAACTGATATATTTAAAAAGAGTGGTTATAAAGAATCTAGATTTTTCTATTAGAGAGCCTGATTTATCTGGGACAAAGTCAGTACAATGGATTTCCCAAACCTCGCCGTGTAGCGATAAGACTTAAGGCCAGAGAAGCTGAACGCGATACTAGCCACTTTAACTGATTTATAACCCACCTATGGCGCTAAAAACGGATTTTAAGGCGTTACCTAGAACGAAGGCGGCAACGGTTTTCGAAAGAAGTATGGCTTCATGGTACCAGGGGACAATGTTACCATTTCACGTTCTTATGGTATCCTGAATTCGTTCTTGGCGACACTAATAAGGTAACTTTACGCGACACATCCCCAAAATATCATACAGCATGCAATACAAAACGATGCCAGTTTTTTATTGTTCTACTAATGTTTGCGGGAACGTATTGATATCGTTTCTCGCGAGTCGCGATAGATCGAAAGAGTAGAGCAGGGTTGAAAATAAGACAGGTTTACAAGTCCAAAACCAGTTTATTAATTGCTCGGACCAGTTTATTTATTCCAAAAGTTGGGGTCACTGGTCCCAGGGACCACTTAATTAATTATCGTCTTTGGAAAAATTGACGGTGGGACCAGTTTATTAATTAGGGGTTCGTTATTAAAATTTTTCTAGCTCAACACCTTTTCTCCCAATTCTACTCCTATGAATTTATTACTCCTTGGCTACAATTTCCCTACAAAAGTTTTCTAGTCTATTGATCTTGACTAGCGTCTATACTCTAGAATACGTTTTTTGTAGTCGACAGCCCAGACCATGGTCAGCACTAGTTGTCACTACTCACTAGGCCTAGTAGTCTTATTAGTCACGACCATGCTTCCAGCAAAGCCGACTATATGTATATATAGGCAGTGTTGCTTCCAGCAAGTTCCAGAGGGGAGTAGGAACGCCAACGTTAAGCCTTGTGTCAAATACTGAGTAAGTGTTTTGCATGAATGATTTTGTTAATAATAATGATAAGTTGATAACCCAATACCATATTTATTTTGAATTAGTTTAAATAAACAATGCCAGGTCCTGGAAGGCCCAAAAAAATTCTGAAAGGCAACCCAGAAAACTCTAGAACACTTGATTCCCTATGGAGATCCGGGACCGGGAATATCCCTCTAATAGGAACTGCAATTAATAGTGGTCAAAATCAAGAAATAGAATTAGTCAGTCAAGCCGCGGGTGAAGAAATAGATGTTGAAGATGAAAATACAACGAGCCATTCACAAGATTCTTCAGTGTCAAGTACAAATAAACTTGGTGGAAAGAAAAGAAAATTTATAGAATTTTGGAAATCCCAGTATGACTTTTTAGACTACAGTGAAAATGAAAATGTCATGTTTTGCAAAGTTTGTAGGAGATTTGAGAAAGGGAATTATAAAGAAAGCTCAAATTTTTTCATCAGAGGTATACAAGTAACTTCCAAGCATCAGCTATTCAAACGCACCAAAAATCTATTTCACACGCTAGATGTGTTTCTGTGGAGAAAATGTTACAGAAAAGTCCTCAGAGCCAAGCCCTTTACCAGCTGCTGTGTTAAAACTCGACGAAAAGAACAAGACTAAACTAACACACATATTTAATACGGTATACTACATTGTAGTGTCCAATTCTTCTTACAATAAATTTCCTGATTTGTGCAACCTACAAAGAAAAAATGGTGTTGATCTGGGAAGTGCCTATACTAGTCATAACAAGACTGTGCCATATTTTGCCGATTATATTTCACAGGTTTGTAAAAATGAGACAGCAATGCAGATAAAAAAAGCAAATTATTTTTCCTTGATCATGGATGGTTCTACAGATAGAAGCTGTAGTAGCCACGAAATCATTTATGTTTCTTTTCTTGATGCGGGCAAACCTGTTACGAAATATTTAGCAATATTACACCCAGAAGCTGGTACTGCAGCAGGTCTTAACAAATGTCTGCAAAATCACTTTGAATCTCTCGGAATTATGAATTGGATTAAGAAGTTGGTTTGTATTGGTACTGATGGGGCTTCGGTCTATCATGGGAAAAACAATGGATTAATAGAAATACTAATGAAGCAAAAGCAAAATAGATATCTTATCGGGGTTCATTGCATGGCTCACAAAACTGAACTCTTGTGTAAAGAAGCGTTTCGTGATAATAAGAATATTGAAGACTTTGCTGAAATTATTAAAGACATCTTCAAGTTCTACTACAAGTCCTTCAAAAAACTTGATGCAATACAAGATATCGCCAATGAAATACAAGAAACAATATTCAAATTTGGATCACTTCCCAAGACTCGTTGGCTTATGTTTCACTTTCAGTCGGTAAAAGCGGTAGAGAAAAATTGGAAGCCTTTAGCACTCCATCTGAAGGAGCTAATAAATTCAAATGACACTAAAACAAGGGTAAAAGCCCTGCATCTATATGAAAATATTCAAAAATCGTCATTCATTGCTAACCTAGCTCTAATGTACGATACATATTTTCAACTTGGGCGACTTTCAAAACAACTCCAAGAAAGGGACTACCTAATGTATGAAGCAAAAGACGAAGTCGAAAGTGTAGTGAAGGAGATGTGAAATCTCAAGTTAGACGGGGGAATGAAAGTAAAATCCATGACTGATGAACTTTTACAAACACCTGTTGTATTTAGAGGCCTAGATATTAAAATGGATTTAGAAAATGCAAACTCATTTCTACAAGAAAGTGCAATGCTTTGTGAAAAAGTGGCTTCTTGCCTAGAAAATCTCTACTTAACCACTGAAAAAATTCCAGCCGGTCACATTTTTGACTCCAGACTCTGGCCATGTGATAGTATTTTGGATGAGTTTGGAACATTAGAAATTGAAGAAGTGAAAGCTTTTTTCCAACCAATGCTAAGTGAAGAAGAAATGATGAGCTTAAACACCGAGTGGATAGGATTCAAAAGAATGGTATCTACCCCGTTTCCATTGAAAGTCAAAAACAGCCCAAAGGAAGTATATAGTCTAACAATTGAAAAGTATTCGCATCACTATCCAGCTCTTTGCAAAATTTTGGAAGTTATATCATTAGTGGTGCCCTCTTCAGCTGAGGCTGAAAGAGGCTTCAGTAAATCCAATGTCATTAAAAGCAGCAATAGAACTCTAATAAGTACTAAGAACTTGGACAATTCCTTACGAATATGCTTGGAAAAAACCACATTACAGGATTTTGATCCCAATGGAGCTCTTGCTCTCTGGCTACCTGATAGTGGGCGAAGATTTGGTCACCGAAATAATGTTAAACGCGATAAGGATAGTGTAGAAAAGGAGGACGGATCATATGACATGTGGCAACTAGTCGAAAATTTGTAAAATTGTGATAAAATATGTAAAATTGTGATAAAATAAAAGTTAACTGTTTTCTATATTGATATGCTACTTTTTCCTACAGTAAAAAATTTAAAATCAATTAAAATTTTACTTCTTTTGTTTTTACGTATTTTTTATTCTCACCAATGGGACCGGTAAAAAAATAGTTAATGCAAGGGTCACTGGTCCCAAGGACCAGTTTAATAATTCCAACATGAGGGGTCACTGGTCCCGAGGACCACTAACAAAATTCTCCTTATTTCCAACCCTGTAGAGTACTTAACTATCTCTTCAGTTCAGTTTTTATCAGTTCAGTTTAAGAAATAAACCGAACCGAACCGAACTGAAAACTGATCAGTTTAAGAAATAAACCGAACCGAACTGAAAACTGATCAGTTTAGAGATGTGCAAACTGAAACTGAACTGAAGCAATCAAATCAGTTTAATCCCTAAACTAAAACCGAAAATAATTGAACTGGGGAAACCTTACTGCAGTTGTTATTAATAAAAAGCAATAGTTCTGAAATTCAGGTAAATAAGTGCGTAGAAAGTTATCCTCTCGACATTATTTTTCTTAACTTTTTAATAAATCAATTAATGAGTATAATGGATTTTTTCTTCCGCCAAGTTTGAATGATGCTAATTTGGAGAATATGAAACCTGATCACGTGTCAAACTATAACTTAAAAGCTGTTATTTTTAAATTTTCCAATGTAATAGTAATGTTATTTCTTTAGTCGAAGTATAAATATTAATTGCATTTTTTCGAGAATTTTTTAAAGAGTTTGTCTATGGTTGTTGAATGAGTGTGGTGGATGATATTCACTAATTGGAATGAAGCATAAGCCAATGAAAGATAAAATATATGCTATATGATCTTGTTGGGTTAATTTCTCAACAAATTATTAAATAAATTTATATGAATAATCACGGTTTTTCTCACGTCAAGCAGGTCTAACAACGCTTGGTTTACCTTTAATAGAAATATAATGAAAAGTAATATTCTTAAAGTTACTGCTTATTTGGAGACTTTTCCTTCCGTTCTCTTTGCAAAATTAACTCTATCTGAAGCGAATATTATGCATCCGAAATATTTTATACTATTTGCAGCTTGCCTTCTCTGCATTCGCATTTACGAAAATATGATAGCCATATTTTTCCATTTTTAATCAACAAAATATTTGCGCGAACAATGCAAATATATATGTGCTCTCGAAATTACAAAATTATCGATTATATGAACTGTTCCATCTTGAGATAGTAGAACTACTTCCAAGTCTACGAAGCGTTTACTTGGTATATTACTTCGCCAATAATCTTGCTCCTCTGCGGTTTTCCCCTGTGATAAAATGGACTGTTATTCATTTCAGTCATCAGTCCTAACACAATACTCTTGCGTGTTATTTTTAACACAACATTTGCTCGAGCTTGGTGAACAATTTGTTGGAATGATCGTTTATTTTCATGGACTAAGTATAAACAGTACCAATGACAATGGGAACCTAGGAATATTTGCATTTATTTTCGAATAGATAGCTATGACATTATTTGTTCAAGTCTTGATGGCTTTACTCTCTGTTTGTATTAAAATGTGCAATCAAATGGAAAATGCTTTGCTAAGGTATAACAAACAGCGAAGTTAGATTGGCTTTTGGGCCTCCTTTCGATTTAAATTTTAAACGAAAACGACTACAAATTTAAAATGTTCTGAACGGAGCGATTCATTCAACCTGAACCGATGATCATTAATTAACTTAACACTTTGTAGTTGACATCTGAGCTAAGTATAGCTGGGTTCTGTTTCCAGCAAGGATCATAAACTGCACTGACCTGAAATTTTTAAGTGTCTACCGGGTAAAATTAATAAATTTGTATAAGCAAGTTTTAGGTTTTGGCGAGAGCACGGGCATTCAAGACATGATATAGATAAATTTATTATTTCTTTTAGAATTTTTCGTTCAACCGAAAACCAATGGGATTTTAGATTTTTAACACGGAATGTTTTATTTTTTATAATATGTATTTAATTCTGAATTTGTTTTGGCTGTAATTATTTATTGAAACGAAATTCTCGGATTTTGTAACTTTAATATGTTTGATTATTTTTATTTCTTTTCTTTGGATTTCTTGTAACGTCAAAATTACCATATAATAAAATTTTTAAATAATAATGTTGGTTTTATTCAAAAATTCACTATTCCAAGTTGTTCTTAACAACACATTTCTAAAAGTTTAAATTAATTTCTTTGATTTCTAAGTCTTTTTACTCGATCTTCCCTTGAACACGTCACAATTGAAACGTCACCACCCCTTACTACTTTGTAGGCGCGTGGTTGTTCACCGGTTAAGGATTACGCGTAATAATTTTAGTACAGTCAAATGTACCACAGTGTACACCGATTACTCTGAGTGACTGGCCATCTTCATACACCATACACTAGTCTTTAGTATATACCACATACACTCCAACTGTACTTATTAGCTTCTAACAGCACCATCGTCCAAACTACATTGACACCAATATGTACTTATTGGCTTCAAACAACACCATCCTAAGCTACATAGACGCCAATCTGCAACATTGTACTCCATTATCATCGTTCGGGTTAAAATATACGCGGCGATAGGCTATAGGGTTACGAGAAACATTTAGCCTCGAAATGGCAGGGCTTCCACCAAAGGTTCAAGCAATTGCGCATTTTCTTGTCCTTTCCTGTGAATCAATTGCCTTAACCCTTGGTTTCCAAAAATAGTTAAAAAGGCATATGGTTCAATTCAATCGTCAACAATAGCTATGGTTAAAACAATTTTAGAAATAAAGTTTCTTAAAACGATTTAACTAGAATTAAGGTAAATTAATCACCATTAAAATAATGGATATTAATTATATTTATTTAATTATTTAAGAAAAACCTCTTAATTGCGTCTCGATTCCGAGAGGCTTATTTCAGTTTCACAACTTGTTTTTGAATAAAATATAAATCTTTTTGTACGGACAATGTTTGAGGGATAGTACCGTTTAATTTCAACTCAAAATTTTGCCAAATAATGTAATTTTGTAATTAAAAAACAACAATATATTGAAATCTAGGGAAGAATGCGGATATCGGTGGTACGTATAAAAGTTGACTGTTGACTTCAAATTTTAATAATTGAAATTCTTCGAGAAAACGGAGGAGATCCTAGGTCTGATAACAGATACAACTACTAATTGTTAATAATTATTAAAGACATGTTTAATCCAAGCGCACCCAAAGCCAAAATTGATAATGTAACGTAATAAATATTTTGAAATTTCACGAAAAGAAAACTGACATTGTTTAGCAAGGGGCAAGTATTTCAAATAAAATATATGTCAACTTACTTGACGTAAAGGCGCTGAGTATTATTTTGCGACATCAATTATGTCATATTTATATTTAATAGCCCATCGCAAATGATACGATGTGAGTAAAAATAGTAGCTGTCTGACAAATATTGGGCTCAGTTCTCTTCACGTTACTTTATATAAATTAGTTAGTGTAGGGCGCTGTCGGTTAGCTGTGGCACCAATTCGTGACCCATTGAAATATAGACCACTGGGGTTCTATGGACACGAAATGTGAGCTCCTTAACTTACCTATTAAACCAATTCACCCAGAGTTCCAACTAAAATTTTTAAAGGGTATTATCACTTGTCTCAGACTTTCTCTAATTGACGTTATTTTCACATTGGGTTAGGAAATTCAATAAGTCATTTCGTTGACTAAAGGAATAATATCAGATGAAATCAAATTTGACTTGCCGAAGCATTATTTGAAAACGGTTTATTCAAGTGTAGGGAACTTTGAGTCGAATCAAATGCCATAATATTGCTATCGCTGTTTCTCAAGAATTATTTAACCAGCATAGGTATTTTTTTTAATAATATAATACATTTTTTATAATCTATGACGAATTTCAAGAGTTCAATTTCTTGCCTGAGATAATTGACGTCAAAAGCTAACTCATAATATTTTCATAGCAAAACTAGGGTATATTGTTATATGATTTTAACACCGTTCAGTGACAACGTTTGTATTTTAAATATAAAGAAATGGAAACGAAAAAAGCATTTTCTTCCCCCCAACAATACACTAGTGGAAACTCATGAATTAATACACAAACAGGCTAACCGAATTCAAAAATCTACGATTACCAATAACAAATAATATTGTTACACCTTGAATGTTTCAAAAAGCTGCACTGTTTAGCTGAGTGAGTTTTTTTTGTAAAATATACTGATTTTCAATTCCACCAGGCGTCAGTTTACCTTTAATTAAAGACAGTTTATAGGTCAGAAAAGCCATTATGGAGAAGGGGATATTTTTATTATCATAAGTTTATAAGATATGTTCCATAAGTGTGTCACTCGTTAATGAGAGCTTTTCATGAAGTGACGTAGGTGAAACGTCATAGATTCTTGTAAAGCGACCCGTAGTGAGGCCTTGTCAAAGGCTTAATACAGACTAAAGAGGAGGATGGACTGCAAAACCGAGTGTAGTCAATTCTCACGTCGTTCTTGAACTAGCTCTCATTAAGCCTCTAACATTACGAAGTATGGGTAGTAACATAGTTACGGAACATATCTTATAAACTTATGTTACTATTTATAAATTCAACTTTGGTAGGGGAAAACGGGTATGATGTAGTAATGACTTTTGTCACGCCATTGTACGAAAATGAAAATAAATAATAAGTTTATAATACAAGTTCACTAATATTTTATCATAAGAATATACACTCTCATTTTATTATGGAATGAAAGAATATATTGTAGCTTTTCTGGTATCACGGACGTAATACAATTGTAAGAGGAATGGATAGCCTAGAAAAAACATATTATATATTTGTTGTAAAGACAATCTTTTGTTGCATAAAGAGGTAGTGTTTGATCAATTGAAAATCTATAGAATAACTCTGATAATCTTTATTTATAAATATATGTATATTTAAAAAACTTCTTTTTTATGAACACTTTCTATTAGTGTAATCTGAACGTCGTGGAGATATTTCTATTGTTTTTGACTGTCATTGAAGAAATTACTGGTAGTACGTACGTAACTCCTCAATTGCATGAGATGTCAAGTTTCGTGTCTAATTCCATCTCTCACCTCAATTTCCTCGTATCCCGTTTTAATGGGCTTCTCAGCATTTCCAGATTGTTTTTGAATATCCTTGTAGATGCAGTTAAAATATTTATTACTGCTCCATCTTCCCGGTTGGAAAAAATTCAATACATTTTGGTTTACTTAAAGCAATAGCGGCGTTGTTTAAAAATTATCTCAAAACTAAAAAAACCTTACTTTATTGAGAGTTTATACTCTTCGGATTCCAAAAATATGCTTGGTCAATATTTAAATATTCGAAAACTTGAAATTGGGGGGGGGGCAGAAGCAAATTTGCAAAGAAGATTTTTGGCGGGTTTTTCTCCTTGATACGTCACTCACGGCATCTCGCGGAAAAGTCAACCGCGAGCGCCCGAGACTCCCGAGTCTACTAAAGGTGGAATTCATAAACGTCGGATGCAACGCAATGTAGTATAGAAGAAGGCAGGGCATCGTACAAAAAAGGCAGGACGTTTGCGCGTGACGCCCTGCCTTCGCCTGTGCTAAATTGCGTTGCGTTCGACGTTTATGAATTCCATCATAATGCCGCGCGGATTTGAAAGTTGTAAAAAATTTGTTTCTAACAAAAAATATCATGTAGATATTTGATAGTGGTGGGTTTAAAAACTGTTCACTTTTCAGTGTCAACATAGATAAAATCGTTTCGCGGTATCCATCCCATTAAAACACCGGGCAAGCTCATCGTTTCAATTAGGGTTGTAAATTCTCCGGAAAAAAAACGCGGAAAATTTTCGGCTAATTGGAAAAATATAAACTAGCAATTATGTGAGCTTTGAGTCAATTTATCTAACTTTTAAAGATTTAAAACATTATTCAGTTATTTTGCCATTTTTATTATATTTATTAAAGTACCACCAAATATTAGTGGTTGATTTTCCCATAATTTGTGACTTTAAACAGGGTTAACAAACTTAATAACATTAACAACATAACACCTCGTTTCCCTTACAATGACGCAGACGATCACTATCTTTTATGCCTGATAATTTTAGTTTCACTTGGGTCTCTTAACGGTTAGGTCTCGACTCTCTAACGCCTTATACCGTCATTAGAGCAACCAGTAACCCTATGCATGCAAGCGATAGCAAATGAGTGAGCTTTTCCTATAGAGAATAGGGGTCACTAGACTCTGTGCCCTTGGACAATTGTTTCCCCCTCCGAATTCACCGAAAACAAAATAATGAATGTTTTGAAAAGAAAGGCAATTGAAAAATTTTAAAGTTTTAACTTTTTAATTGAAAAACCGGTAGCGGAAAAATACGGAAAATTTTCCGGAAAAATATAGCTCGGTCATTTTCCGGAAGATTTTCCGATTTACAACCCTAGTTTCAATCATTTTGAAAGTTTAAAAAATAAAATGAAGGTAATTGATTAGGGTCATTGTGGTGCGACTAATCTATAGTCCTCAACACTTCTCGGTTTCTATTACCACAAAACATTGGGCAGCGACAGGTAGCTTAGCTAGTAGCTTATATTACCTACTCACTATCATGACACCAAGTTACGTAGGTCTCTCTACAATAAGAAATGCTTAATGCAAATGTAATGTACTCTTTTAAAATAACGTATCGACTTCTTTGATCTAAGTTGAACTTGTAATAAAACCAAGCATGAAAATATCAAGAAATCGTTGAGTAACGAAGATTTGAAGGCCAGATTCTCTTTAAGTTTAAATTTTTAATGAAAAGAACATTTAAAGAACGAATGAATATTTCGAATCGGAAAAGTGAAAAAAATGTTCAACTAGGTTTTCTTATTACTACATTTGGTCAACTGTGGAGAAATCTATAAGAAAACATACTATTGCCGATGTTTTCGTCAATAAATAAGATGTATACATGTGCTTAATTTGAAATAGTCATCGATTCTTAAGCCATTTCGAATGAAATAAGCATTTTGTTAGAAAAAATCTTACTAATGTAACAGTTTCATATACCGATGATTTTTTATTTTTGCTGTCCGCCTGGTTGTGGCAGTCTTCTAGAGTAGTACTAACCTGGAACAGAAATAACAAAAATTGGTGAATAAAAGTTGAATTCGTTCAAATCAGCTCACTCTGTCGAAAGGTTTTGAAACTTGGAAATCGAGTGTTCATATCATATGCAAAAATATAATTCTATTTTCTATAGAGTGCCACACCTGTTTAAACTCCGTGTTCGAATGAAAAAGGTTCCAGACGAAATGAAATCCAAGCATCGAACTAACAATGGGCTACTGTTTCGGTGTATGAGTTTCATATGGCAAGTGTTTGTTTGACTCTTTGTTTGTATGGACACAATTGATGGGGGAACAAGGTGTTCTAAGCCGGGCAAGGTGGGCTTTGATCCAAATAATATTCAAAAAATAAGGGTGGATCTAAGGGTGGATCTTTGGTTTACATTTGTTCGCCTAGAATTGTATGTTCAATCTTCAGATTGCTTAGAAATGTTAGCTCAATCTTCGGATTTCAGTTTCCTTATAAATCATGGCCTGTACAATTCTGTATCGAAGTACCATACACCTCAACGCCAAATTAAAAGTTATTCACGAAATATCTTAAGTGCAAGATTCCTTATTTGATCACTGACTTACTCAATGACCGATCAACAAAATTCTAAGATACTTCTGGAAGATATAGAATCCTAAAAGTTTTGATTTAGATAGTAAGGAATAATTAAGACAAGCTGAAATTTCTGAAAACTACTGTTTTAGATCCGACTTTAAATTAGTCTAGGCGCTAGCTATGGTCCCGTTGGCACTTCAATGTCCCCTCAGTTTCTCTTTTGGGTTTATAAAGAGACCTACAGGCCTTGTAAAACATGACCCAATTCGGGTAGGTAAGTCGGCCATCTTAGAAAATGGCAGCCAAATTGAAATATTTCATAACTCGTAAACTTATAAACCGATTTTAACGAACGAGCTGTCAGTGTCATCTTTGGAATGATATGTCTCTACATAAAGTCTTAAAACTTAATTATTTTTCATAGGTCAAAGTTCAAAAGAAACATTCCGCTATATCCCTTTCAAAAATTAAGACTTAATCAGACAATCGATCATGCGCGACAAGAAATGATCGAAAAAGAAAAAAAGAGATGGCGAGATCAGGAGTTCATAATAACCCCCCCTTCGGGGGGAAGTATGAAACTGGCCATAGAGCTAATGGTAAAAATCGCGAACAACAAGATTCTGTCGTTGCGCATAGAAAGGATTAGCCTGTTTATGGACATACAACCTTACAATATATCGTAGTGGTATCTATGCTCCTTGGTTTTCGTTCCAAAATTTCCGTTGGCTGGGATATCCGTCGAAAAGAAAAATGGCGATATGGTGGACGTAGAAACACGTTACAATTCTTACATTAAAGACACTGCGAATAAATTTGCCGAAACCGTTTTAATTTAACCACGGAGTTCTCACTCACACATTTCACAACAAAACATTATTGACGATCGTTTAAATGTTTTGTAGAAAACTAGAAACCCAGACTAAAAGCCAACTTCCTAGCCAAGGCTTAATTTACAACGTTCCGACAGAAACAGACGTGAGCCATTTTCGCTCTCAAAATCACAAGATAAAAATAGTGCTAAACCGGAAGTGTGTAAGTTGATGCGCGTGGGCGCTAAAAAAATGGGGTAACTATTTCTTTGGCAGTTAAGCGGTGTATGGATCCGCTGAGCTTTACGGCGAATCTTTGTTGTTACGGGCTTTTTAACCGGTTTCGTACTTCCCCCCGAAGGGGGGTTATTATGAACTCCAGGTGTAGCGTTTAGTTAAAGGACGGTCCAGTAGCTCTAAATTTTTAATTTTTCTCCTAAAATTTAACCTAATTTATTTTTATTCCATCCATTTTAGTTGAAGTAGTTTAATTAATTTATTAAAAACCGCGAGTATCAAGATGCCACCAAATTCAAAGTTCCACTGATTATCGCTCTGTTCAATGGGAATAAGTTTTACAACGATGCAAGAAATCAATTTCCGAATTTTTTGGGTAAACCAAATATTTTCCGATAGATGTCACTTTAATAGAACAAATATGGATTTTTACCCTTCCCGCTTTTTATGACACCTTCGCGAGCGGTTTTAAATACTCCGTTTTTTATGAAATTCCGTTAACTATCGTAATATACTTATATGCAGATTTGTTGTATTATTCATTTCAAGACGACAACTCACTGCCAAATATCCAAGTCTTAATTCCCCGAGGTTCAGGAAACTAAAGAAAAGGTATTAGATGTGGAAAATGTAACATACGTCACTTGATCAGAGAGGTAACAAGTTAGAAAACCAAAATATTATCTCTCCGAGGCGAGTGGAGGACTACCCACAAACTTTCGTAACTAGATATGTAATTATTGCTGTTTATTGATAAGCAAACTGCAGAAGTTATAATTATTCATTCATTCATAACAAGGTTGGCGTCTAAACACTATCCTTTCGTTTTACCTCAAATATAATGTTAGTTTGCCAGCTTGAATACCAGAAGTTGGATGAGGACTAGAAGTTTTGGGAAACCCAATTCCTCGCTCGACATGAATTTTTAACTCCAAAAATATGGGTCACTCCAAGCGGAATATGGAGGTTGGTCCCCAGCTCAGAGGAAATGGAGATAAATGTTTTTGGCTAAGTCACAAATTTTTGAACTCTATCAATATTCTCTAGGCCTCCAAACACTCGAAAACTAGTTCACTAGTGCCAGGGTCTATTGCCTAGGCCTGTGCGAGTATTCTAGTAAAGGCAAGTACTCGATCGACACTTGATAATCAAAATTTTAGGACTTGAGAATTATTTCAAGTTCTCAAAAATCCTTAATACTATTGGACTCAAGGACTCGAACCGAGGCTTAGTGACTTATCAAGCCCAAAAATATTTCCTTTAATTCGGTGACCCGGAATTTAAAGCAGAGCGCGGCATCTAGTGAGGTTTTACAGATTTAGAATTTAGAGTAGACAGGTAATTGGACAAATATTTTTCCACAGAAATGCAGTTAAGCAAGCCGACAGTGAAAATTATTGTTTTTGCGCGTCGTTTTCGTTATAAAATTTATTCGAAGATTTTAAATTATTCCTTTTTTTTATATATATTAATAATATCAGGGATAGATAGACTTTTTTTAAGACGGAATGGGTAACAGGGTTATTCGGGTGCGCGTCCAAGTCCACGACCCCCTTACCCGTGACAAAGGGGTATGAAAGAAGAGGCGGGTCTTATTTTTGTTATGGCGTTGTATGTATATCCGGGTCAAAGAAACGTCGTCTGCCCCTTCGTCTGCCAAGTTGCAATGGGCTCGGATTGTAATTTTTGAAATAAAGTCGCTTTTTAATTATGGTGTCCAATTATTATAGCATCAAAATGAAAATAACTCTTTAAGTCTTAACACCCAACATCCTCAAGATAAAGTACCCGTAATAGAAAAACCCGAGGATTCTCAGTACACAATATTAGAAGAAATCCCTGATGCCAATGATACCCAAAAAATATTGTCTTCGGTGTGTAAATTATTACTTATTTTTGTAAATTTTAATTAAATTATGTTCATCATTTAAATATTAAGAGTGAAAATCCAATAAAATTATTGGAAAACTCGACTACAAATCTCATACCGGTGCCAAAAAAAGCAAAGCTCACAGATTTTGAACCTTGTCATGTGAATGATACCCAGATGAATGTTATGGAAGAAGACTCAAAATTCTCTCAAGAAAACCAGTCAGATGAAAACAGTAAAACTATTTTATATAGCCTTCTATCAAAAACAGTGACACCACCATCATTGCCGGTGAACCTTGCACCCTTTGGAAATGAAACTAATCAAGCCGAAGTAAACATTAATAATGGTATCATGTACACTGAGCATTTAAGACAAACTTTCGGAGGGAATCCAATATGTAGTGGATGGGTAGCTTCATCCAGTTCAAATGATGATAGTGTGGTATTTGTAAAACTGGATCCAGGAAATCGCTACGCTATTAAGACTTTTACAATAAAAAACCAAGATAAAAGAGGAACTCTCAAAATTCACGGAAAAGACGTCTCTAATATTCCATTCATAAGGGACTCGCTACATGATATCCAGAGCGTGGTTTCATTACGTATCTTGATAGAAGTAATAGATTCGTTGGATTTGTGTAGCGGAATTTTCAACAGCAAAATAGTAGATCTTTTTGATAGCAAGGTAAAGATGAAAGGGGTAAAAAATGTTTTTACAAATGCAATTCACGCGAATGACTGCCAAATTGTATTACAAAAAGTGTTACAAAATAATGGAAAGAGTCAAGATACGCGTGAATTATGTCAAAACTGTCTGAAATACAGGAGGTCATTAAAAAAGTGCATGGAGCGCTGCAATAAAACAAGTTGGGAAAACCAAAATATTGCCTCTCCGTGTCAAGAAGATTATATAAACTTAAGTATCCAATGAAAACGTTATTATGTTTCTGAGTTGGGGTTTCCCATTTTTGTTGTTGTTTTGAAAAATATATCGCAATGCACGGGCCTTGATAGATATAGGAGGCAATGAATGAAATATATCACAATGCACGGGCCTTGATAGATATAGGAGGCAATGAATGAAATATATCACAATGCACGGGCCTTGATAGATATAGGAGGCAATGAATGAAATATATCACAATGCACGGGCCTTGGTAGATATAGGAGGCAATGATAATCTCTCTCTTTGCACGAGAGGTTTATCTTTAATATTTAAATAAATATAATTATTTTTAATTATTTTAATCTTCAATAATTAACATTAATAATAGTTAAATCGTTTAAAATAAAGTTATACCTATTATCTTCGGAAACTTTGCTAATATTGACGTTTAAAGTGAAGGGTACCCCTCTTGCCCGCTTTTTTCAAATTTGGGGTATATATACGATTCGATTCCATTATAATAGTAAGGAAAAAGCGCAATTGCGAAAACCTTTGGTGGCGATCCCACCTTAGGGAGGCTAGACGTTTCTCGTAACCCTAGCTGATCGCCGCGTATATCCTAAAACCAAACGATGAAAATGGAGTAGAAGCTAATGATACAGATTGGTGTCTATGTGGAATAGACGGAAGACCAGTGGATGGTGGTGTTAGAAGCCAGTGTAAGTGCAGACTGGTGTCAATGTGGGATTGACAAAGAACAGAAGATGGTGGTGATTAGAAGCCAGTAAGAACAGACTGGTGTCAATGTGGGATTGACAAAGAACAGAAGATGGTGGTGATTAGAAGCCAGTAAGAACAGACTGGTGTCCGTGTGGGCTGGACAAAGACCAGAAGATGGTGGTGTGAGAACTCAAGTAGAGGAGCCATTTCCGTGACTGTGAAAGCAGTTCGGAAATGGCGAACACGTTTGCTCCGATACGCAAACTTCGAACGCGGTCACGTGGGTGTAACAACGGACAGACAGACACACACACACAGACACGGCCGTTACAGAACCTCTCCTGGACTACGTCACACGGAGAGGTAAAAAATGGTGAAAATAGAAATAGCTACTTGCCAAGAGCCCAACTTGAAAAAAAGATGAAGCAACAAGCAATTGCGAATTCACAAATGAGGAGGAAGGTGAAAATTATGAAAACTAGAATGGAAAGTCACCTTAAAAAATTTGGAGAGAAATTGGAACCTGAAGACACCCAATTTTTTACAAATATACTAGACCAACAGAAAAAAATGCTACCAAAGAATTCTTTTCAACGCTTATTCATTGAGCAACAATTATCTGTCCTCAAAGCCAAAAACAAGCGCATGCGTAGATGGCATCCCAAAATATTACAATGGTGCATCCATTTCTATCGCAAGTCTCCAGCATCCTACAAACTTATTGCGTCTTGTGGTGTCTTGCAACTGCCATCCAAGAGGACCTTGTATAACCACTCTAGCCATATAGGGCTGACACCTGCTTTCAACAATTTCTCCTTTCAAAAGGCCAAAGACAAGCTCTATCAGTCGTGCCCCAAAGAACACCAGAGATACGTTAATTTAATTTTGGACGAAATGAAAATTAAGGAAGACATCATTTACAAGGCAAATACGGGGGAATTGGTTGGTTTCACTAACCTCGATGATGTGGGAAATGAAATTCTAAGATTGACGCAAGCTGGTGATGATGAAATGCCGGAAGTGGCAACTCATGTGTTACAATTAATGATAAGAAGTGTAACTGGTAATTTCAAATTCCCATTAGCATATTTTCCATGCAAGAATGTAGACAGTGATAACCTTACTACCATAGTTTCAGAAGCGATAAGTCGTCTGGAATATTATGGTATAAAAGTGGTAGCTGTGATTTCTGATGGAGCTAGTACGAACAGAAAAGCATTTAGAAATTTTGTTAAGGATGGATTTAAGTGGAAAAATATTTTTGCGAGTGATGAAGAGAGATTCGTTTTTTTTATTTGTGATCCCCCTCACTTGATAAAAACTACGAGGAACGCGTTCGCTAATAGCAATTTCCACAAAAAAACCAAACGACTTTTTAAAAATGGGCAAGAAATATTGTGGACACACATTTTAAAACTCTTTGAAATGGATTCGCAACGACCCCTTAGACTGGTCCCAAAATTAACGAGGGATCATCTTTTCTTGGATTCCTACTCGAGAATGCGCGTGAGATTGGCAGCTCAAATTCTAAGCGCAACCGTTGCTAATGCCCTGGAGTTTGAGCTAGGGGAAGGTGTCCGTGAAACTGTTCAGTTCATTAGAATCATGAATCAATTCTTTGACCTTATGAATACAAAGAACTTGGACGAGGGAAAGTTTAAGCGCAATCCTAATTTGAATCCATTTAAGATACAAAGTGATCCAAGATTAGAAGTAAGTAAATATTTAGAATATTTATGGCATTGTGGCTAATGCAATTGATTGACTTTTACAGTGGTTGGAACAAACATTTATTAAGTACTTTGAGGTTTGGCAAAATGAAGTATCAACGAAGGCAGTTAATTTAAAGGCAGCAGAACGTCTAAGAATGACTCTAAGTCGTGAAACTGTGGAAGGGTTAATTATGACTGGTTTGTATAAAAATATTTAAAGCAATGGGCTCTAATCGTTGTTTTTCGTGTCATATCTTTCTTTTCTTAGCTCGATCTGTTCCAGGAGTTGTTAGATTCTTATTATCGAAAGGCGCCTCCTTTGTTTTAACATTCCACTTAAATCAAGACTGCCTAGAACAAGAATTTGGGAAGCAAAGAGCTTCCTGCGGAGGAAATACAAACCCTGATGTGCTACATTTTGGGCAGAATGTTGATAGATTTATTAGTTTAGAGAAAGAAATTTTGGCCCCTTTTGAGGGAAATACTTCAATAATTCCAGAAAATAATTAGTTTCAATTAAGATCCTTTATATACATTTAAAATCACAGCGCTGTTTCAATAAAGTATCAACAAGAAAAATCACAATGTGTTTTTATCTGATTCTTTATAAACATAAAAATGAGGTATTGCTCCTTATTTCCTATCACAGAAATGTGTTTTTATCCGAATTTTTACAAACATAAAAATGAGGTATTGCTCCTTATTTCCTATCACAGAAATATGGTTCTATCCGACTCTTTACAAATATAAAAATGAGGTAATAAATTGGTCACATTTGGGGCGTTATTATTAAATTTTTTACCTGAAAAACATGGCAAACTTAAAATTCCAAAACATTATTTAAGTTGTGTTTTTGAGACTAGGATCTCAAGGAGGAACTTCTAAAATCACAATTTGGGCATTTAAAACTATTACTAAGTAACTTTAGATTGTAAAACTATAGGATTTTAGGGCACACTTGACTATATTTTTTACACCTTTGTTGATATATTGTTTAATTCTTTCAAACCTTTTCTTAAAGCTGGGCATGATTTTTGTTTTTTATTTTCTTTTGAAAAATATATACCCCTCAAATATAGTTGGAGACCTTTTCCTCTTATTTTTAAGAAGGTTGAAAATATTTTGGGAAGGATTTTCCTTGATGCGTTAACCTTGCTTGGAACTTCTGAAGTTTTTATCACTGCTTTAAATGCTTCCAAAATCTGGCAATAATCCTCCATATTCTTAAGGGACTTCTCCCTTCTTGCTTCATTGTTTTGCAGTATACATTTTAATTTCTTTCCATTGTAGAATTCTGAAGCCACAGCATCTATGATCTCAAACATATTGAAGGTCGTCTTATTAACGTAGAGTAATCCCCCTCGGTTATTTTGCGTTACCCAGGCAGATATTTTGATATCACTTAAATTATTATTTAAATATTCTTTAACTTCCTGAAAAGTCCCCTTAATTGAGAAGGCGGACACTAAACACCATTGATATGGCAGAGACTGGCATACTGATGTAATCGTTGCACCAGCGACGTAGTAGAGAATTTGCTTGGCCTTTAAATCATTTGTTAAGGTACTGGCAGGCAAATTTGAAAGTTCTTCATTAACTGTGAGAGGATTTAAATTTTCATGGTTGACCTCGTTTTTCACAATATAGCAGTGTACAAGGCTTAGGATGTTTTTTAAAAATCTTGCAGCAATGGCCTTCTGGTCAAAAAATGGTAAACATGTAAATATCTGTAAAAAATTGGCATTCATTAGCATTATATTAAAAATGAACCAAATCCATTAGGATACTAACTGGTGGGGCTGTCTTAGAAATATATTCACGAGCATCAGTTAAAAAGTAATCATTGGAAAGCATCGCTAAGCCAGTGCCCCAAAAAGATTTTGAAATTTTTAAATGATCTAATTCCATATTAAATCTTTCGAGCCCAGTCTCCCACACAGCCGCCCTTTTAGCAATTCCTACTGCTATCAATTCTTCCATTACAAGATTTGTGTAGGTATCTGTGGATTTTCCCAAATCCTGCAATTTTTCTAAACCTTCGTTAATTATCTCTCGGAACTTGTTCGGGGTGAAATCTAAGAGAAGTTAATTTAAATTAGTACATTAACATCTACAATTTTAAAATTTGTATTCAACTTACTACATAGAACTATGCACGGGATTATTTTTCTTATTTTTACTGGAGGCTTTGGAGCAGCAGCGGTTAATATTTTAGAATTTTGAACTTCACAAATATGAGGTTCATTAAGATTGATATGCGATACATCGTTGTCTATATATTCATCCACTATAAGCATTACTTCGGTTTCCTCAGTATCACTTATTCCATAGTAGTTAACATCATGCTTTTCTCTCTCTTTCTGAAGAGATTTCCTACAAAACGACAGCTGATTTAGCCAAGGCTTATGATAAAACTATCTTTACAAGTTTACAATATTCTCGGATAATTTTAAAATCATCAATCCAAATTAATAATACATTTTATTAGGTCTAATTGAAAAATACTTTCCCGTGTACGAATGTTCATTTTTCGACAAGATGAACAAATTTCCCAGTGTTTCATTGTTACTAATGTTCACACGAGCCATTTTCAATTTCAAAGCTTTTCGGCAGCAGACGACTTTTTCAACTGCCGCCTACGATAAACGACCTTGACGGCCCTCAATTTCCGATACGGCCAACTAGCGCGAAGTTGGCCGCAAAGCGACTGTGAGGGGTTCATATTTTATAGGGGTTAGCCTCTCCGTTTAAGATACAGGCTCCATGGTAAAAGTCTTCATAGATATTACAGCAAGAACAGGTTTTAACCAAACACTAAGCTCACAAAACTCCTGACCATTCACTAAGACTTGGTTAACTTCATCAAATTCGTTTACAAAATCATGAGGATAGTAGAAATGATTGGCTTAAGAAAGAATTAGCGAACACTTTTCACCCTTACAGATGTACTCCAAATCCAAAACACCGGCACCAAATTCACTAACTACCTTCTTAATTGCTATTAAAAACAATTCCCGAATAATTACCGGACCCTCGCATTTAGACGGCTCCATTTTGAACTCCTGTGAAGACGCTTATTTGTACAACCATAGCCCACTCGATCCGCGCTCTATAGCTACAGCGCGAGCAGCTTGCGTCGTGACGCGCGTAATCAAGTGGGCTATGGTACAACGCAAGAGGGGTCGTAGTCATGGCGACAAAGGTAAACAGGAATTACGTATTTTTGGCCCTCCTTGTCAGCAACGTCACCAATACGTAGTTTTTGTGAGCCAATAAGATAATTTAATTTTTGGTTACGTGTTGAAGGAAGGGACTATATACTCGTCTATGAGTCGGACTGAAGTAAAGGTCAAACATTGATTATTCCGTCTTAAAAAAGTCTATCTATCCCTGATAATATTAATAGAAATAATTTATCAGAACTCGATTAGGACTTGATAAAATTTACCAGGATTCGACACTGGCCTCGATAACAATTAAAAGACTCGACTCGAGATTCTATAAGATCTTTTTTAGGGCTCGAGACTCGACACGAACCCTAAAATACTGGACTCGCACAGGAGTACTATTGCCATTGCTACAGCCCTTTAACTTCCAGTCCTCACCCTACTTCTGTGGATACTACGGTGATCTCACTCTAACCGCATTAGAAGAATTTAAACTAAGAATCTTTCACGAGATTACAATTAGACGTGTCATGATCTTGTTGTCATAACACGTCGTTCTATTAACCAAAAATAATTCACTATAATGTTTTAACTTTGGGTTCATTCTGAACCGTTAATACCTCTTTACAGAGAACCAGAGAAATTCTAATTTTAATTCATCTCATATCGGACCTGTAGTGTTTACTTTTGAGTTCACAATGATCAACAAACAAACATCAATGGAAGGAATGACATTAAGTAATACTCTTCTTTATACCTAGCAACATCTAAATCAACGTTTAGGTTATATATTAATAGCTTAAGGAATATATAAAGACCCATTTCAAATATTAATGTCAAAAGATGCTCTTGGAATATCGAAATGAAACAGAGCTATATAGCTACAAAACTAATAAAGGCATCGAAATTCCGAAACACATTTTTCTTTTGGATTGGGAAAATGAAAATAATGGGGTTCTATAGGATTCCTTGACATATCAACACAATGCATAATTAGCAGTGGAATCTGTATAATTGCTAGGAATTATGATAGGCGTTCGATTATCTGAACAGCTCGATGTATAAATTTAAGTGTGTCGCACACTAGTTTTCGTTGTTGATTTCTGATATTATCAAAAGAAAAACCAACATTCTCTACCGTAATTGAGTTTTCTGCTTTTGTAACGCAACTATTAATATGTAATGACCTTAAGTGGATCATATTACAGCGCTCTCACAATACAACAGTAGGAAAGGGACAACTTGTCTCCATTCACGCTCTCGCTCTTCTCTCTCACACCTTCCCTCATTGGCTAACAACTGCTTCCGCTCGCTTGCCCCACTTAAAACTTATTTCGCGCCAAAATCATTCCCCTGGTTTAGTTCACAATTTCACATATACCCTTTTCCCTTCAGTGCTGGGTGAAAATGCTGATTTACAAAGATGTTATATCGTCCAGTATATGGTATGACTTCATACGCAATCTTCATTACTCATCCTATATTATCTTTGTCTAAAGAAGTTCCAATTAACAGATGTTAAACTTAATTCAATAAATATAGTTGGTATTAATTATTCCCCATTACCTATTACTTAAACAAATTCTATTTAAATTATTTCAAGAAATCAGTCTAAATTTATTATATTTCTAAACTTCGCTGTTATTAATGTTTGACACCGGAATTCTCGGGGTATAAGGCAGTCGACTCCCATTAAATGATAAGAAAAAGCCCAACGTCATGAGTTTTTGGTGGAGTTTACATTACATGCGGAGGTTGGGCGTTTCTCGTAACATTGGCTGAGAGATGAACTTAGATAATAGAAAATCAAGAATGATTAGTTTATTGGGAAATTGTTTGATCTAAAATGTAAAATGACTATTTTATGAATGACACATATTTTTATTTGTTTTATTTTTCTAGTAAGTTTTTTATCACATTTCAAAATAGGAATGTTACAACAGAACATGGGTTTTTTTTACTTTTTTCAAACAACACTGATTCAGGTTTTTTATAACAATTTAAAAGTAGGAATAATATAGTGCACAATAAAACTAATTTATCCATATTTTCAAAATATGACACTATTTTATTTATATATTTCAAATGTAACACTTTTATATTTCCATTTTTAAAATGTGGCACTATTTTATTTACAATTATAAATTCTTATGTGATAAAATAATTCACGTTGTAACATTCCTATGCGATTAAAAAAACTTTATTTTATAATTTCAATTTAGAAGTTCAAACGATTCTCTATGATTCAAAAAATTCCTGCTTTTCAATTTCATAACCTAATCCCTCAATCTCGAAGTTTTGCTGGGTTTAAAATTTCGCGGGTAATTCAGAGGTTAGAGGTTTGTAACATTCTTTGTAAAAATATATAAAAATAGTCGAGTATATAATTATTTTGAGAAAATATAAGAAATTCTAAGTTTTGAAATAGCTTTAAATCTCACACGTTTATTTTAAATTCGGGCTTCAGCTGTCAAACATGATATATGGGTCGCCACAGGGGCGGACTGGCAAGCTGCACAGCCATCTGCCACCGTTTTGAAAAGGGCCCCCCAAGCCGATCCCTAAAATGAGAGGGGAGTATGTCGTTTTAATGCACAGGGCCGTCGAGAGAGGGGGCAGTTCGGTCCTTTTTCCCGGGCCCATACTTCTCGGGGGCCCGGCCGGGCCTCGACCTTGGTTAATTCTAGTGGATAATGGTTGTAAAAATATAAATATAAAACTTAAAAATAAATTTATCTTCAACCAGAGGTAAACAGTAAAATTCAAAAAGTGATGAAGAGTAGTAGTTTTATAACTTTAACCTTCTCTTAATGTGCTCTCAGTCCCTTGTTTTCCCCTTTTCTCACTAAGCATGAAAGTAAAATATAAACGGAGGTTTAAGTTTTGTTTCTCTCGCGATAGGCCACGGAAAAGCTTCAACATCTTCTGGGCCGTCAAGAGAGGGGGGGCAATTCGGTCCATTTTCCCGGGGCCCGTACCTCTCGGGGGGTGTAACTCGTATCAGCAATTCTCGGAAGAGCAGTTCTCGAAATAGCAACCGCATTTCCAAAAACAGCGGCGTTAATCAAAACTGCTCTTCAAGAAAAAGCAGCTGCTGTTTTAGAAATAGCGGCTGCTATTTTGGGAAAAGCAGTGTTTGTCTTGAGTTTTGAGCATTTCTAAACAATACAGTTATGTTCGTTGGTTTTTATGTTAGTTTATTCAGTGATCATTTCATCAGTAATGTGACCTAATTTTTTATAAAAGGCATATTACTATTATTTGGGAAGTCAATGAAGATAAACACAATATTTTGGAAAAGGCGTAACTATGGTAATGTGACATATTTTTTTTGGAAAAGGCATATTTTTATTTGGGAAGTCAATGAAGAAAAACAAAAATATTTTTGAAATGGCATATTATTATTTGGGAAGTCAATGAAGAAAAACAAAAATATTTTTGAAATGGCATATTATTATTTGGGAAGTCAATGAAGAAAAACCAAAATATTTTGGAAAAGGCGTAACATTGGTAAAGTGATCTAATTTGTTTTGAAAAGGCATATTATTATATGGGAAGTCAATGAAGAAAAACAAAAATATTTTGGAAAAGGCATATTATTATTTTGGAAGTCAATGAAGATAAACACAATATTTTGGAAAAGACGTAACATTGGTAATGTGACATAATGTTTTGGAAAAGGCATATTATTATATGGGAAGTCAATGAAGAAAAACAAAAATATTTTGGAAAAAGCGTAACATTGTTACACTATTTCCAAAATATAACTAACCTAACTCAAAACAAACGAAGAAAACCCTTAAAATCCCAACCCAACCTGACCTGACCTAATACTATTGAGTTCCAATAATCAACTTTAACCAAACCAAATTATCCGTATCTGACCTAGTTCTATTTGAGTTCATATAACCCAGCCTACACCATAATAAATAACTATAGTTTTTCGCATCCCCGTTTTTCTGCTCTTTTGAGAACTGCTGTAACGGTACGCCGCGTTTACGAGAACAACTGTATCGGTAACTGCTGTAACGGGTAAACTGTAATTTCGGGAAAACTGCTATTTAGGGAACCGCTAGTTTGGAATCCGCTCATACGGGAACCGCTCATGTGAGAGCTTCCCCCTCTCGAGGGCCCGGCCGGGCCTCGACCTTGGTTAATTCTAGTGGGTGATGGTTGAGAAAATATGAATATAAATATAAAACTTAAAAATATATTTATCTTCAACTAGAGCTTAAACAGTAAAAATAAAAAGTGATGAAGAGTAGTAGTTTTATAACTTGAGCCTTCTCTTAATGTGCTCTTAGTCCCTTATTTTCCCCTTTTCTCACTAAGCATGAAAGTAAAATATAAACCGTTTTTAAGTTTTGTTTCTCGCGGGATAGGGCAAGGTATAAAAGTAGAGTCGAAAACAATAAGACTACAAAACTATCTCTTTCCGCTTTATAAATTATTAAATGAACATTATCTTATGAGATGCCATTTAGCAATGTCCGATTTATGGATACGTAACTATTTTGAGTTAGTGAAAGACCTATTTTGAAATATGCAAACCCCGAAAAGGAGGGCCCCCATTGACTGGGGCCCAACTGCCACTGACCTGCTGGACAGTTCATCGCCGCCATTCACATTTAGCGACATTTATCTCTATCTGAAGCACGGCCTTGTTCTAAAATTAAACCGTTACACCCTTATTGGGGCTAATCAGTAAATTTATTGAAACAAAATATTTAAAATCCTTATTTGGATGGTTTCTTCCATGGAAGTTGTACGCGCTTAACATTATTTGTGTGCTTACATTGTTTTATGTTATTTGTCGGTATAAAATATTATGGTTCATTGGCAATTCAATTCGGACCCTTTTACTAGTTTAAGCCTACACACAAAACCCCTAGACAACATTTTATAATATTTTTCTCGCTCAACCCAATAGTGAAATTGACGCGAGTTTCCGGGCATTAACTTGTAGCTGTTAGTTAACACAACGTCTATTTCTTTTAGTTTTAGGGAGACTAACAAGAGTCGCTACAGGTTTTCAAAATCGACATCCATGCGTAGTGCCGAAATAAGCCAGGTCTCCCTACTCTGAGTACTCAGGTTTGTTACAATAATTTTGGCGAAGACGTGAAAGATACCATAAATTATCTTTTCTCTATGGTAACTAATGAAATACGAGGTGTGATAATGACCATTAGGTTCCAAGCTTTTCTTAAGAAACAATGTCTCATGTTTAACCAACACTTAGCAAATGTAGCAATATGAAATGAAATTATCTTACTTCCATTTATAGAAGTTGGATCCGGGAGTCGTTGTGTATGAAATATTCAGATCAATTGCTCTGTACTCGTCGTCCATTTCCGAGCCTGTTGCTCAGACAAGTGGCTCGCCAAATACCACTCGTATGTTCTTAATCTCAAAATTCACATTTCGACTTATAAAGTTTGTGGGAAATAAAAGCTGTAGCATATACAAAGCATAGCTACCAAATTGGCACACATTACTTATTTATCTAATACTTGCTTAGCACTTTGATAAACCCTTTATCAAACACGACCGAAAAATAAAGTTTAGATCTCGTTGTTACATATTTCCTTGGAATACATTACTGCAGTTTGTATGAAATAATTTTTTTTTGTTATTTGAAAACAGCAAAACACAAAAACCAAATGTATCAGACTTGGTTATTTGAAGATTCAAAAATTTCAAAAGAAGTTTGAAGTACGTTGCTGGCTGCTTTCAGCAAAAGAAACCCATCAATTGTAATTATATTTGGTCAGAGAGTGTTATATGAAGAGAAAATCTACATTCCTATAACTTTGACTCCGAAGTATTTCCATCATCTTCAAAATTTCGGTAGGGTCGATTCAAACGCCCCGATTTACTCGAAGTTTATGCTATTTCTCGAGTATATGAAATGAGAAACCAATTTCGAAAATTTCCCCAACGCGGCTGCATTAGTCACGCTTTTATACCGAATCTCGAGGTTTTCTAGGAAATATCGTCTACCAAAAACTATTTATTAAAATTTCTCTTCAAAATTAGATTTATAAAATGAACGTTTCATTACGTACTTCGAGAAGAACGGTAAGTTACATACCGAACATTTTTACCAGCTGTCTCCCATTTTTGTCCTTTTAATGTGCTAAGACTACATCTGAAACCTATTCGATATAGTAAAATATTCAGTATCTGATGAAATAAATGTCTAAGCGAGTAAACATTGAAATACGAGTGTATGTAAATGGATTGTTCCTGGAAACTAACAGCTAAAGCTAATTTAATAAAACGACTTTTCTACTTGAAAAACATTGGTATGAATAAATAAAGAAGTGTACAGTACGTTATTTTAGTGACTATATGAAAGTTACGAGGCGCTAGAAAAATGTGTACTTTTTTAACTACAGCCACTTTCAGACGATGCTTTTTGACTTAACTATATGAGTAGAAAAATGGATCCCCGATCAACGTTTTTATCACCTTGTCTTTGGTTCGTGAGTCAGCGCATTCAATTTTAATTCTATACACACCTCTTAACTAGTCTACGAAGCTTATTTGTGTTGAATCATCTAATAAATTAAAAAGAAGAATCATCTAAATAGGCCTTAATTGTAGGCCGAATTTGAGTTTATTTTTTGTTTTTGCCCCTTGGTTTTAGCCTGCAAAATGTCTTCTCTATTTCGTTCAAGTTTTGCTAAGCTGCAAATGTGTCATAAGTGGCACAATAACAACAAATATGGCTCTTTGCGTTTCAGTAATGCTCAGTTTCATAATAAAAATTCGTTTTCACATTATCAATAAAGATTTTGAGTGAAAATGGTATTCGGGAAGTTTTGAGCAAGTCCTAAAACCATTTTATTCATTGCAGTTTAAAACTATTGGTTTAACCACACCAATATTACGAATGTTTTGCTGGGAATAATGTTTTGTTGGGAAAGACAGTTTTATTCGTAAACGCTGAAACCACTACCATTGATATCCCATTTCTGTTCTTAAAGTGATACTCTCAATGTTTTCGGACTAGTACAAGATGAGGGCAGTTCTAGGTAAAAAAATGTGCCTAAAATTATGTGTGCCAAAAAATATATCGAATTGAAACCTTTAAAATTAAGAAAAACACGTTAGATATTTTGAAATTCAAACTAGCCGTGAAATACCGCCCAACTTGTTTTTCACGTAGTGACCTTGCTAATGTCTCTGATTTCATTGGTTATTTGGAAATAGGAGAATGTAGGGAGGTCTAGACCACTGTATAGTAGCTTTTCATCTTCACTGGGGAAGCGGCGCATATTTGAGAAGACCTTTGTAAACATTATTCTGATTTTTATTTTTGCACACGGCATCTAGTGGCGGAGCAAAAATGTTTCTATACCGGACAATTGACGAGGGAGAAGCCACTCTGCAATAAAATCTTTCTGAGGGTGTAAGATGGGAAGCGTATTACGCCGTTTAACGCGGAAATACACTCGGGATTAATTTTTACAGTTGTTATTTCAATATTAGAACGGATTAAAGGCATATCTCCCGAATTTACGGCAATAAAACCACCAAAAGGGTAATACCGGGGGAATACGCCAGTGGCTGATCCCTCGGGCAACAAGTTCGTTTCTTGTTGACGAGGGGAAAGCCGCTCCGTAATAAAGTCTTTCTGAGGGTGTACGATGGGAAGCGTATTATGCTTGTTGCCTGATCTCTCGAACGCCGAGCGCCGAGCGCGACGTGCTGCCGAGCTAAGAAATATTCAGGTAGTATTTATGAAATTTTAATTAAAAGACGCAGTAATTGTCCCGATTAGTGAAATCAATTGTCGGTAAGTGTATACAAATGGCCAATTGATTTAAGTTCCTATATCGAAAATTATCAAATCTTAACTGAATTTCCTACTTAGATTTAAATATCAATTTTTCAAGCTAAGAAATATGCAGGTAGTATTTATGAAATATTAATTAAAGACGCAGTAATTGTCTCGATTAGTGAAATCAATCAAGTGTGTTCAGAAGAACCCTTATGTTTCTACCAAAAGCACTTTACAATTATGACATTGGAAATTATTTTTTATTAAAATAATTATCCACTCTAAAAGTTTGAATTAATATAATATAATAGTTTGTAACACACCTCTCATTAAAATTTTAGGACATTTAAGTATAATTTTTGTGGTCTAAGTGACACCATTTTTGTTCGTAATATATTATTTTACTAATAGCTCCTTAGAAGATTGCGTCACGTGTTCTTTATTAACTAAAGAGGAATTTTAGCTGCGCGAGCTTTCGGCTTTGAGTTTTGACGAGAGAGTGGAGACCGGGAGTCTTATGTACCGTCGGGAATCTCGTATTTTCATTGCCGACGTCAATGCTCTAAGCCTTTGCTTAACTGAATTTTCTACTTTGATTTAAATTTTAATTTTTCAAGCTAAGTATAATTTTTGTAGTCTAAGTGAGACCATTTTTGTTCGTAATATATTATTTTAGTAATAGCTCCTTAGAAGATTATAAAAAAACGTCTTGGTTTGGACCAAGGCCGAAAAAACAAACGATATGTGTGAGGTTTATCAATTGACTGAAGTTTCAGATATTGAAATTTTTTTCTAGTTATTTCTATCCACTCAATCCTTAATCAATATTTAATTCAATCAACTGATTTTACTGTTAATCGATCTAGTCCCTCTAAATTAATTGAAAAAATTACATATCTACGCTTTTTCAAGAACAATTACATTTTCCGAAAACATTTTATCATGAAATTAATTATTTTGAAGGGAGTACGTGCTGAGGGATTAGTATTGAATATTTGAAATGTTCTACTGGATGTCTAAAAAGAGCAAGCGAACTTTGGTATAACTCGAATGGAAAATGTAAATATTTAATAGATGCCAAACGAGGGTGTTGCGCGAAATTATACATTTAATTTCGTATATAGAAATTCTTCATTTCTATTGCCGCCTCTATGAAGGTAAAGTTGCACTAGAACTTCCATTTCCGTACTTTAGAATTTCTTGGTCATAACTCAGTCCTCATTTGAAACGTCACCACCCCTTTCTACATTGTTGGCGCTACTTTTACACCGGTTACGTATTACGCGTAATCATTTTAGCAAGCGCAAAGATCAGGGGCGAGGTGTATTCTCCGTCGCACCAAGGGTCATCGCCAGACGGTGCCAAAGTTCACTACGGGCAGGAGGCTAGTCAACTAGCACTGCCTATAGCGGTGTTTCTAAGCGAGCGAGAGAATGAGAGAAAACACCCCAATGGCGGGATCACACCTGTGTTTTAGTTTCTCTGTATGTAATTTCCAAAATAGTCTACTCACTTACAAATGTACACCGATTACACTGAGTGATCGGTCGTTCGGGCGCTAGCGAGTGTCAAGCCATAACCATAATCATTCATGTACACGAATGTTTTATAGTGTTGGGTTAAAAAGGTTGGTGGGCAAGTCCGGAGTGTCATGTACCGTTTACTAATGTGAAAAGGTTTCGATCTATTGGCTGAGTGTGTTGCGACGGCTCAGATGACCCATACACTGGAACCACTGGTTATTATAAAACGCCATATATTGGGAAAATAGAGGAAGGGAAGGGTGTCTTAGTTAAATGTGACCTTCTTGGCATAACTAGTAATGAATGATGTGTTTAACCATATTATTTCCGCGGGAAATGAATATAACAAGTCATTGGTACTGAGAAGTATTTCTGTTTATGTGATCTTTACCCTTTACCACACAGGATAAACTTTGTTGCTTTGTCTTAAGTAGACGACATTCACTGTAAACGACAGTTATCAACAACTTAAAACAGATTTAAACTTTTTTTGGTGCAAACTTGAAAATTTGTCAAGCCAGCAACAATTAAAACTATGTCGGTCAAGGTGCTTACAAGTTAGTGAGCATCGACACGAAATCCCTTCAAAATAATTAATTTCATGATAAAATGTTTTCGGAAAATGTAATTGTTCTTGAAAAAGCGTAGATATGTAATTTTTTCAATTAATTTAGAGGGACTAGATCGATTAACAGTAAAATCAGTTGATTGAATTAAATATTGATTAAGGATTGAGTGGATAGAAATAACTAGAAAAAAATTTCAATATCTGAAACTTCAGTCAATTGATAAACCTCACACATATCGTTTGTTTTTTCGGCCTTGGTCCAAACCAAGACGTTTTTTTATAATATCTGTCACTTCAGTCTTAATGTAATTAAATTTTGAATAATTATGTTTGCTTTACCGTCATAACATTGCACTCTAAAATATAACGGTTCATTCAAACACCATTTATGCTGTTTTTTCCGGTGCCAAAAAAGACATCATTCATGGTGTACTTTAACCCCATTTTTATGATCAATTGACGCCATTTTCTAATATCATTTGCAAGTATTAAGGAAATATTAGGCATTTATGCACCATTTACAGTGGTTTTTAACATCTTTTTTAGGCAATCTGTTGAACTTCTAATATTACTTAGTTTAATGGTGTTAAAAGTAGGGAAAAAGTACGCTACCTATGTCACATTATTAAACCAAGTGAAGTGAAAAACTGTGAAATAGTTGTTAAATATTTATTTTTTCCATATTTAGCACCACGTTTATGGTGTAAAACAAACCCGTTAATACACCATTTCAAGTCCCTGTTTACCCATTTAAAGACCCTATTTCCCCCGTTTTAAGGCCCTATTGACCCATTTAGGTCTGATTAATTTATAAAGATTGAGTGGTTATGTAAAATGAGCAAAAATCCCATCTATTTTGTAAAACATTAAGCAAAATTTATAGTTTAGAAGAATGAAATATTTTTAAGTCGCAGAAATGGACCGTTATAAAGCGATTCGCTTATTTTAATTTTTAAGTCAAATTACGTAACACTGTAACGAACTTAAACGAAGTTTGAACATAGAATGAGTTCCCAAAAATAATTTTCTAACGTAATATAGTGCCTATATTATTACATATTATTAAAAGCAAATATTTTTATTTTTAAACGCTGTCAACGATAAAACGTTTGTTATTATTGAACTATTTTTTTATTAAATTTATAGCATTTATAGGATAAATACTTCTACTATTAAGAGGCACAATGCTTGAAATTTGTGTCTCAATGAAACGTAACCTAACTAACATATGCCTTACCTAACCCGACCTATAAAACAAGCAATATTTTCAACGTTTTTAGTTGAAGGACCTTGAAAAATAAACGATTTTTTTTGGAAAAGGCCCGCGTTGTTTAGTAATGACCTAATATTAAATCTCGGTTTGTAAAATAAAAATAAAATTTTTATGCCATGAAATATTTTCCAATAAGCAATAATTGAAAGCATGTATTTTTAAAAAATTGTGCATACAAAACTCAGAAAGGTTTTTAAGTGATGTTTTAAAAAGTAAAACATGCTCATTATTAAAACCAATATGACTCCATTAGTTGTTGCCCAAAAGAGTTCATTTGGATAATTTCAACGGCATTAACTTATAATCGTGTTCATTCAGGATTGATATAATAAGAAAGCCTTCAACGTGTACATACACAATAGGAAAGGTTGTGAAGTCCCACTGAACACGACTATAAATATTCCTGTAAATCAGGCGTATGGTCCTGAAATGGGGTGAACATGGGCTTGATATGAGATTAATAGGGGTTTTAATTTGGGACATGAAATGGGGGTAAACATGGACTTGAAATGGGGGTAAATATGGACTTGAAATGGGTGTCAATATGGACTTGAAATGGGTGTCAATATGGACTTGAAATGGGTGTCAATATGGACTTGAAATGGGTGTCAATATGGACTTGAAATGGGTGTCAATATGGACTTGAAATGGGTGCCAATATGGACTTGAAATGGGTGCCAATATGGACTTGAAATGGGTGTCAATATGGACTTGAAATGGGTGTCAATATGGACTTGAAATGGGTGTCAATATGGACTTGAAATGGGTGTCAATATGGACTTGAAATGGGTGTCAATATGGACTTGAAATGGGTGTCAATATGGACTTGAAATGGGTGTCAATATGGACTTGAAATGGGTGTCAATATGGACTTGAAATGGGTGTCAATATGGACTTGAAATGGGTGTCAATATGGACTTGAAATGGGTGCCAATATGGACTTGAAATGGGTGCCAATATGGACTTGAAATGGGTGTCAATATGGACTTGAAATGGGTGTCAATATGGACTTGAAATGGGTGTCAATATGGACTTGAAATGGGTGTCAATATGGACTTGAAATGGGTGTCAATATGGACTTGAAATGGGTGCCAATATGGACTTGAAATGGGTGTAAATATGGACTTGAAATGGGTGTCAATATGGACTTGAAATGGGTGTCAATATGGACTTGAAATGGGTGTCAATATGGACTTGAAATGGGTGTCAATATGGACTTGAAATGGGTGTCAATATGGACTTGAAATGCGTGTCAATATGGACTTGCAATGGGTGTCAATATGGACTTGAAATGGGTGTCAATATGGACTTGAAATGGGTGTAAATATGGACTTGAAATGGGTGTAAATATCGACTTGAAATGGGTGTAAATATCGACTTGAAATGGGTGTAAATATCGACTTGAAATGGGTGTAAATATCGACTTGAAATGGGTGTAAATATCGACTTGAAATGGGTGTAAATATCGACTTGAAATGGGTGTAAATATCGACTTGAAATGGGTGTAAATATCGACTTGAAATGCGTGTAAATATCGACTTGAAATGGGTGTAAATATCGACTTGAAATGGGTGTAAATATCGACTTGAAATGGGTGTAAATATCGACTTGAAATGGGTGTAAATATCGACTTGAAATGGGTGTAAATATCGACTTGAAATGCGTGTAAATATCGACTTGAAATGCGTGTAAATATCGACTTGAAATGCGTGTAAATATCGACTTGAAATGGGTGTAAATATCGACTTGAAATGGGTGTAAATATCGACTTGAAATGGGTGTAAATATGGATTTGAAATGGGTGTAAATATCGACTTCAATCCTCATTTAATTGTAAAGATTAAAAAGGAAAATTGAGACTGGGTGAAAGATAAGTTTAGTTTTAATTTTAATTAAATAACGTATCCATGAATTGAACCAAAAAAATCGTGTTTTGGGTTAATTTCACCTTAATTTTATTTAAGTTTAAAGGTTTATCTCGATTAAGTTTAGTTTAAAGGTTTATCTCGATTAAGTTTAGTTTAAAGGTTTATCTCGATTAAGTTTAGTTTAAAGGTTTATCTCGATTAAGTTTAGTTTAAAGGTTTATCTCGATTAAGTTTAGTTTAAAGGTATTTCTCGATTAAGTTTAGTTTAAAGGTATATCTCGATTAAGTTTAGTTTAATTTAAAGGTATATCTCGATTAAGTTTAATTTAAAGGTATATCTCGATTAAGTTTAGTTTAAAGGTATATCTCGATTAAGTTTAGTTTAAAGGTATATCTCGATTAAGTTTAGTTTAATTTAAAGGTATATCTCGATTAAGTTTAATTTAAAGGTATATCTCGATTAAGTTTAATTTAAAGGTATATCTCGATTAAGTTTAATTTAAAGGTATATCTCGATTAAGTTTAATTTAAAGGTATATCTCGATTAAGTTTAATTTAAAGGTATATCTCGATTAAGTTTAGTTTAAAGGTTTATCTCGATTAAGTTTAGTTTAAAGGTTTATCTCGATTAAGTTTAGTTTAAAGGTATATCTCGATTAAGTTTAGTTTAAAGGTATATCTCGATTAAGTTTAGTTTAAAGGTATATCTCGATTAAGTTTAGTTTAATTTAAAGGTATATCTCGATTAAGTTTAGTTTAATTTAAAGGTATATCTCGATTAAGTTTAATTTAAAGGTATATCTCGATTAAGTTTAATTTAAAGGTATATCTCGATTAAGTTTAATTTAAAGGTATATCTCGATTAAGTTTAATTTAAAGGTATATCTCGATTAAGTTTAATTTAAAGGTATATCTCGATTAAGTTTAATTTAAAGGTATATCTCGATTAAGTTTAATTTAAAGGTATATCTCGATTAAGTTTAATTTAAAGGTATATCTCGATTAAGTTTAATTTAAAGGTATATCTCGATTAAGTTTAATTTAAAGGTATATCTCGATTAAGTTTAATTTAAAGGTATATCTCGATTAAGTTTATTTTAAAGGTATATCTCGATTAAGTTTAATTTGAAGGTTATATCTCGATTAAGTTTAATTTAAAGGTATATCTCGATTAAATTCAATTTAAAGGTATATCTCGATTAAGTTCAATTTAAAGGTATATCTCGATTAAGTTTAATTTGAAGGTATATCTCGATTAAGTTTAATATAAAGGTATATCTCGATTAAGTTTAATTTAAAGGTATATCTCGATTAAGTTCAATTTAAAGGTATATCTCGATTAAATTCAATTTAAAGGTATATCTCGATTAAGTTTAATTTGAAGGTATATCTCGATTAAGTTTAATTTAAAGGTATATCTCGATTAAATTCAATTTAAAGGTATATCTTGATTAAGTTTAATTTAAAGGTATATCTCGATTAAGTTTAATTTAAAGGTATATCTCGATTAAATTCAATTTAAAGGTATATCTTGATTAAGTTTAATTTAAAGGTATATCTCGATTAAGTTTAATTTGAAGGTATATCTCGATTAAGTTTAATTTAAAGGTATATCTTGATTAAGTTTAATTTAAAGGTATATCTCGATTAAATTCAATTTAAAGGTATATCTTGATTAAGTTTAATTTAAAGGTATATCTCGATTAAATTCAATTTAAAGGTATATCTCGATTAAGTTCAATTTAAAGGTATATCTCGATTAAATTCAATTTAAAGGTATATCTCGATTAAGTTTAAATTGAAGGTATATCTCGATTAAATTCAATTTAAAGGTATATCTCGATTAAGTTTAATTTGAAGGTATATCTCGATTAAGTTTAATTTGAAGGTATATCTCGATTAAGTTTAATTTGAAGGTATATCTCGATTAAGTTTAATTTGAAGGTATATCTCGATTAAGTTTAATTTGAAGGTATATCTCGATTAAGTTTAATTTGAAGGTATATCTCGATTAAGTTTAATTTAAAGGTATATCTCGATTAAATTCAATTTAAAGGTATATCTCGATTAAATTCAATTTAAAGGTATATCTTGATTAAGTTTAATTTAAAGGTATATCTTGATTAAGTTTAATTTAAAGGTATATCTCGATTAAATTCAATTTAAAGGTATATCTCGATTAAATTCAATTTAAAGGTATATCTCGATTAAATTCAATTTAAAGGTATATCTCGATTAAATTCAATTTAAAGGTATATCTCGGTTAAGTTCAATTTAAAGGTATATCTCGATTAAATTCAATTTAAAGGTATATCTCGATTAAATTCAATTTAAAGGTATATCTCGATTAAGTTTAATTTAAAGGTATATCTCGATTAAATTCAATTTAAAGGTATATCTCGATTAAATTCAATTTAAAGGTATATCTCGATTAAGTTCAATTTAAAGGTATATCTCGATTAAATTCAATTTAAAGGTATATCTCGATTAAGTTCAATTTAAAGGTATATCTCGATTAAATTCAATTTAAAGGTATATCTCGATTAAATTCAATTTAAAGGTATATCTCGATTAAATTCAATTTGAAGGTATATCTCGATTAAGTTTAATTTGAAGGTATATCTCGATAAAGTTTAATTTGAGGGTATATCTTGATTAAGTTTAATTTAAAGGTATATCTCGATTAAGTTTAATTTAAAGGTATATCTCGATTAAGTTCAATTTAAAGGTATATCTCGATTAAGTTCAATTTAAAGGTATATCTCGATTAAGTTTAATTTGAAGGTATATCTCGATTAAGTTTAATTTGAAGGTATATCTCGATTAAGTTTAATTTGAAGGTATATCTCGATTAAGTTTAATTTAAAGGTATATCTCGATTAAGTTTAATTTAAAGGTATATCTCGATTAAGTTCAATTTAAAGGTATATCTCGATTAAGTTTAATTTGAAGGTTATATCTCGATTAAGTTTAATTTAAAGGTATATCTCGATTAAGTTCAATTTAAAGGTATATCTCGATTAAGTTTAATTTGAAGGTATATCTCGATTAAGTTTAATTTAAAGGTATATCTCGATTAAGTTTAATTTAAAGGTATATCTCGATTAAGTTCAATTTAAAGGTATATCTCGATTAAGTTTAATTTAAAGGTATATCTCGATTAAGTTCAATTTAAAGGTATATCTCGATTAAGTTCAATTTAAAGGTATATCTCGATTAAGTTTAATTTAAAGGTATATCTCGATTAAGTTTAATTTGAAGGTTTATCTTGATTAAGTTTAATTTAAAGGTATATCTCGATTAAATTCAATTTAAAGGTATATCTCGATTAAGTTCAATTTAAAGGTATATCTCGATTAAGTTCAATTTAAAGGTATATCTCGATTAAGTTTAATTTAAAGGTATATCTCGATTAAGTTCAATTTAAAGGTATATCTCGATTAAGTTTAATTTGAAGGTTTATCTTGATTAAGTTTAATTTAAAGGTTTTAGGCTTAATTGAGTTGAAATTAATGAAGGATTATGGTTTGGCAATATTGATTTAGCTTATAAATTGAGCTTGTTTAGATGAGTTTTTAATTAGTTCCAACACATAGCCCCGTGCTAAATTTGCGGTAACGTGAAGATTAACAATAAAATATGTTGTAACGGGGAGCCTGTTACAAGGGATCACTACAAAGATTACAATGTTAATGAATGATGTGATTCCATAGTTTCGCTTAAATACCAGTAATTAAATCAAATACCTAAACAATTCATAGCAATTCTGACAAATAAACAAATGGCAATGAGGACTGTGGAAATAGCGAACGTAACCCTCTGTTTCCCACATGGTTACGTTGAAAAAATCTCCACATGTAATTTATTTGACTAATTAAATTACGTAAAGACAATGTTCTCCTGGATTAACCAGCACCACTGTTACTTATATTTCTGAATTAAACAATCCACTCTTGGAAACAAATAATTTATAAAACGAAATATCATATACGGACTGTTGCAACGGGAAAAAATTGTTTTAACGAATGATGTCGTCCTCTACATTGGTTGAGTTTCAGGAATTGTACCACACACCTTCTGAATTAGTAGCATTTTGGTGAGATTAACAAATACTAAAACCCTGTATACCTCAAAGGAATGTTGAATTAACTGCTATAGAAACAGTTATTGTAACGGTTGCGGAGCTTCTGAAATTTTAATAATACTTCTAAAATAAAATAAAGATAAGTCCTTCAAGTAGTAGCTCTTTTTCTACAACATACTGTTACTATCCTAAAGAGTAAAGATCAAGAAGCATCACTATTATTAAAATTATCCAAGTCTGTAAACCAAAAACGTTGCAAGTTTGCAACATAACCTTCAGCTTAAAAACACGAGAGTGTAGGCCAAACTAGACGACACTGGAGGCTCAGAAGCTGGGTAAGTGTAACTGGGTTCTCCCGAGTCCCGACTCCGAGAATCAAGAATATATACAAATACAATACATAAGAAACCTAAGCCTTGGTCTTAAAGAACATCCAAAAACCAATATCTTATAATTTAATGAAATCAATTACCTTTAGTTTTATACCTGGATTGCTTTATTAAACAAAATTTCGACCTGATAGCAAAGTGTTTCTTAGCAAGAGTGTTACAGAAAATTTATAAAATGAAATAAATATTTTGAGCCGGTAAAATACTAAACAAGCGTCGACTGCTCAAAAACAAGTTTAACCATGGAGCCTGTATCTTTTTAAGATTAAGGCTCCATGGTTCAACTTCCACAGAATGAATCAAACTGAAAATGTCAATTTAACTTGTTATTAGGCACAAAGCTAGGCCCTCCCTTGTTCTCAATATGCTTGAAAATTGAAGAAATGGGTATCAGCGCGCTAACAGGTTAACCTGACGTTTAACTCAAGAGTTGTACTTCCGTAATTAACTAAAATTAACATACTTAGACTTAATTGTTTCTGATTAGACTAGCCGATCGCACACCCTGAATACTTAATTGTTAAATTAAGAGTATTCCGAAAAGTAACTTCGCTCTAGTTTTTCGGTTAGAGGTGGCTAAATATCACGAAAAACCCCATGTTAATCTCCATAGGAAAATTGGCAAAAGCATGTGAATTTTGCTTTAACGTTACAGAAGAGTATCAAGTCATATCTACAAGGGCCTACCGGCCCTGTAGAATTGCGTCAAGTGAGGAATTTTAGCTTGACCATTGCAAGCAAAACTCTGAGGCCATTGCCCAACGTTCACTGAGCCGCTTCGTCACATTATCTTATTACAATATCACATATAATGATAAGTTTAACCACGGATATCCTGTTGAGATTGTTTTAAAGTTCCTAACTCTCGATTTTGAAGTAATATACTGTCTAGTGACACTTGAAGTTCCGATTTAATGTTGTAAACAGACCAGGATCGTTAGCCGATATCGTAAATTAATCGATGTCAATATCAAAGCTTAACTGAAACACGGATACCAATTTTTTTAACTCATTAATCTAAAATAAAAATATAATCTTTCATATTTAAAAAAATATTCAGGTAGTATTTATAAAATATTAATTAAAAGACGTAGTAATTGTCTAGATTAGTAAAATCCATTATCGGTAAGTGTACTCATACAAATGGCCATTTGATTAAAGTTCCTTTATAGAAACTAGTTCAAAAGAAACGAAAATTATATTTATATTTCTCCTTTAATATCACAAAACGTTAACATTTCTATTTTGGAATAGAAAAACTTCGGGAATTATGCAAAGAAGCTGCCAATTTTGGTGTCAGAAAATAATAAAATTCATCTTCTGTTGAAACTTAACCAGAGAAATTTAAATTAAAGAATAGCTTGATATCTTTTCCAGTGGATATTTGTTTGATATTGATATTTTCGTTTCATTGATTTTAAATAAATTGGTATTGACATCGGTTAATTTACGATATTGGCCAATTGATCATCACTAATAGTTTAAATAATTTCAATTAAACGGTTCAAAACCTTCAGGAAAAGCTTAGTTTTATAATGAATAAAATTCTAATTTTAAAGTAATAAATTAATTTATCGTAGGTAATTAATTTACTGCCTTAGTGTTATTTATGCTGAAATAAAATTATGCAATGAAAGTGGAAGTGACGTACATTTGCTTGTTTCGCGGGAGATTCAAATGTCGAATTGGTTTTAAGAAATAAGAGAATAATTTGAGATGGTGAAATTTTTGGCGGGAGATTCAAATGTCGATTTGGATTAAAGAAATAAGAGAATAATTTGAGATGGTGAAATGTTTGGCGGGAGATTCAAATGCCGATTTGGATTAAAGAAATAAGAGAATAATTTGAGATGGTGAAATGTTTGGCGGGAGATTCAAATGTCGATTTGGATTTGGGTTAGAGAATAAGGTTTTAAGCTCTCTTTCCTTATGGAACCAACCCTAATGTTTACATTTGGATTTGGGTATTTAATCATTGAAATTTTTAGAGAATAGTGTCCCTGGACACATTTCAAATGTTCTGCTTATTTCCGCTCTCGCGAATTTCCAGGAGGCTCAAAGTATTTGACTTATTTCCGCCCCTTTTCAACCTTGTCTTGCTGTGATTTATTTCGTCGGTTTTATTTTAAGCAGGGACAGAAGTAAGATAACTTTGAGACACTTATAGGGGTCACTGCCTCACTGGACCAATGTCCTATTATATAAAAAAGGACTTGGTTTGCCCAAGCCTAAAAAACAAAACGATAAGAGTTTTTTCCAGTTGACTGAAGCGCGGATATTTTATTTTTCTATATAATTTTAAAGACAATCCGTATTTTACTACTCTTTAGAATTTAATTCAATCAATCTCCTGATTTTACTGGTAATGGATTTATTTCCTATAAATTAATTGAAATAAAAAATTACTTATCTCAGATTTTTCATGATAAAATTTTACGAATATGGAATTGTTGTTGAAAAATCTGAGATAAGTAATTTTTTATATCAATTAATTTATAGGAAATAAATCCATTACCAGTAAAATCAGGAGATTGAATTAAATTCTAAAGAGTAGTAAAATACGGATTGTCTTTAAAATTATATAGAAAAATAAAGTATCCGCGCTTCAGTCAACTGGAAAAAACTCTTATCGTTTTGTTTTTTAGGCTTGGGCAAACCAAGTCCTTTTTTATATAATATCTGTTCCTTCAGTCTGCATTTGTATTAATCTATTATAAAACAATTTCTTGCCTGAAATGCGAAATTTTTCACTTCTAGGACGAGGTTAAAAATGGTTCTACACTTCTACTAATTCTTATAAGATACGGCTCACAATTCGTTTTAGAACCCGAGTTTATAGTCAACTTCAAAACCAACATCCTGCCACGATTTTTAAACTATCAAAGCCGTATCTTTTACAGTCCACTTTACGATTGCAATTATCCATGACATTGCGTTCACTGCCCTTGTACGTTTACAGTGAGTGGCACCATGGCGCCACCAGTTACTTTAATTAAAATACCTAGGCCAGAGGTCCAGTTTTAGAAAAATCCTTATTTCCAACACTGATCCATCTATCCTTCAAGCTTTTACAATCACCCATTGCATAGACTCACTAAATAGTCTGCCTAAGCATGGATTTATAATAGAAGCTTACGCTTCCTTGATATTTCACTCACCTTAAAACGCGCACAACATTTATTCCTCGTCTGAAATAGTACCAGCCTGGCACGCGCGTTTGTGACGTAGAATTTGAGGCAAATTCAGAGGGGGGTTGAAGTTTTCACATGATCGAGTTCTAATTTATAATAGCGCGCGCGAAATTATTTTTAGAAAAGCGCGCGCGCACGCGCGCCGAAAGAAAAAAGTTTACTAGGTATTTACAAAGAAAAAAGTTTGCCTCAATTTCTACGTCATCAGCGCGAATTTTTATGACATAAATGTGTTTAAAATCAAAATGCCTTACTGAAGGATACAGTGAAATATCCATGAAGTGTAAGCTTCTATTATAAATCCATGGCCTAAGTAAGCCAACTTAAGCCTTGGTTGAAACTAACATCTAAAATATAAATTAAAAAGGTATCTTAAGTATAGAATTTCAACCGAGACACATAATTAAACGAAAATTAGACCCGACAGAGAAATTTTTAATAAATATATTGCTATATGTATTGAAAAATATCAAGTTAAAGTTTCAAGGTGGTGAAATGGCAAATTAGCGTCGTCTACTTTAGAGTAATGAACAATTAGCGTCGTCTGCTGTAGAATAATCTTTTGAGGTAATACATTTTTAATTAAATTAACATACTTAGACTTAATTAATTTTCATGAAACTTGAAAAAGGCACACCTTGAATAGTTACTTGTTAATTTGAAAGTATTCCGAAACGTAACTTCGCTTTAGTTTTTAAATGATTCGATGTACAGGAGCACCAAAAACCCCATGTTATTCCTATGGGAAAATAGGCGAAAATCTCTGAATTTTCATTTAACATTACGGGAGGGTGTGGGATCTTATCTAGAAGGGCCTACCGGCCCTCTAGAATAAATTGATTGGGTGTGCAAAATGTTCTGGTTGCTGGACCAGCTTGTTAAGTTCACGCCTGAATTTCATAGCAATATCAGAGCATTGAGAATTTGAAATCAGCATGCTGCATTACCATTGAATATCTGCCGAATCGTTTCACGCTTACACTCACTTAACATTGTCCAATCACTAATTCAGAAAATATTAACGTTACTACTTCAAAATATAGTTTTCGGCACGCTTTTACAATACAGATTGTGCATCCCTTAACTGCGTGGCAGTTTCAAGATAAAATCTCTATGGAGGCTCAGTATAGTATTACTTTTGCTGTATAGAGCTTATTTCCCACGGTACAGTAAACACTGCATAAGAATCTCTGCTGTAAAAATGTTTCTGCTGAACGGGACCGAAACCTGTTTCGGTCGGACAGAGTTTGTGTTCTGTTTTGTTACGCAGAGGCTGAGGAAAAATTATTTTGATAACCAATAAAATTCGTTAAGTGATGACCCTCTTTTTGACGCCAGAATAGAGAAGTTTTTTTATCCGGCGTTTTAAGTTATTTTTCTAGTTTTGGACTCGCCAGTCGCCATTGCCACAATTGCATGTTGTAAAGTTTGAGTCTGAATTCACTTACCGGGTTTGAACACGAGCTGCGAATGCTTATTTTGCATGTTGTAAACATTTGAGTTTGCTTCTCTCTAACAGCGCCTCACTATGCGTCGCTTTACGATAATCTATGACGTTTCACCGACGTCACTTCATGACAAGGTCTCAGTAACTAGTTAGTAAATTATGGAAATATCTTATGAACTTATGGTTTTGGGTCGTATTTATGAACCGAACTAAAATATTGCCTACGATGGCCTGCGTAAAGGCTATTTTTTGGACGCAACGTTAAGGTTTTCGGTCTTTATTTTTGCTCAAGTGGGAATCAACCTTGTGGTATGTACCTTTCGATGATTTGAGTAACACCACTACGGAAAATAGTTGTGTGCATAACTCACAAATTGTAGTAGGTTTTCCTTAGCAGCGGATCGATGGCTTTTGATGTTGGAAACGCCCATAAGAAACTAAACATGGTTTCATCCGACAAGTGAAAGTAGTGTTCCTTATCAAATGCGGGGCATAACATTCCAACCCAGGAGATAAGCATATTCTGACTCATTATTGTCACAAATTCTCCATGATGGATACGGGGTAAAATTTCGTTCCAATCATTTCCCGAAGTATCAACCAGTACGCGCTTCCAGATGCGTCGATGAGTTGGAGTTTTTGTACTCTATTGTTATAAACACAAAATAAAATTTTTTAGTTACTGGATTCCGACCAATGTATGTAACGCTATAACGGTTTATATTGTAAACATTCTAGCGTTCTAGCCAACGTAAGTATATTTACTTTGGCCTTTTCTTGTTGAACGGTTGCTATAAAGGCAACTAACTTAACTGTCACTGGTCAGATTAAAATTTGAACTATGGTCAGAGTTGTCTAGAGGTTTTTGAAAAGGGGTATTAACGTCTGGAACGTATTTGGAGTTTGCCAATAAAACTTTTAATAAAAACACAAATAAAATAAATTGCAAACACGCTTAAGAAACTGGTAATTAGTATAAGCATGCTAATTTAATCTAATGATAAATTGTGGAATGCACACTTAATAAAATCTTTTTTCTTCTGAAAATGAAGGTATGTAATTTATTAAACATTAAAAATAAAATTTTTTTGTACAAAAAGAGAAAAAAGGTCGAAAAACAAAGTCAATTAAGACACGTCAATGTGGGGGTAAAAACATTAAATAATCCTCCAAAGACGAACCAGTAGGAAATGTGTCTAAAATAGACGCGGCGACCGCGATTTGTTGGATTAAAAACTCGACCGCGCGTTTTTCTCCAGAGACGTTGCGGATACGGCGCCCGATGTCATGGACCAAGTTGAGTCCCTCCTTTCCAAATGACCCCATAGTTTCGATGGCCACCACCGCAAACATAAAACGGTTCTCCAGCGACGAATATTTCACTCTCTTCTTACTCTCAGCCTGGGACGCGGCCCAGAGAAAGGCTGATGCTGAGGAGGCTAGGTATGAAGGCGCGAGAGGGTCAGTGCATGTGAAATCCCAAACGAGAGATTTCCCGCCCGACCAAGGGACTAACGACAACCCGTCCGGGCGCTTTCCGTCGTCCCTGGACAAACCCGGTGGTTCCAGTATGGAGGGCACCTCGGCCGAACGCAAGGCACGTCTCAGGAGATCATTCACAGCGCCGTGTCGTGACAAACGCCCCGCGCTTCTCTTGCAGCTTAAACCATGGGTACCGCGCGACTCAACCTTGGAGCCACACTTACATGTACGCGAGACGCATATCTCGGCGCCTAACCGGAGGCCAACCGCGATACGAAAAGAGGCGTCATCAAGAAGTGTGCCAAGCGAAGAAGAAGGAAGCGCGTTCAACCACGCCCCGGATTCCTTAGAGGCAATAGATGTCCACCGAGCCTTATCCTGGGCATCCAACGGTAAGTCAAGTAAAGACTTGTGTGAGTTCGCGACCAGTGGACGCTCCCACTCACGTTGTACACCCCGAAGGTCCTCAGGAGGGAAATCCTGATGGGATAAGTCACGCCATCTGGTAAGGCCTTCCTCGCACGATGGATCACTGACGCCTTTTAACGCTAACGGCAAGATGTCTTCCACCAGCTCAGCTACACTGAAACTGGAGGCCAGAAAAGCTGGCAACGACAGCTTAGATGCATGGCGAATTCCGAAACCTCCCTTGGATACAGGAAGGGCCACCTGCTCCCACTGGGGGGCCGCTATTAACGTATTGGTCACATTTTGGATAGTCTGTTGCAAGACATCGTCAAAGGCTGCCAGGTCGTCAGTACAGCGCCAGGTAGGCGCACAATGTAGCAAGTACGACAGTTTCGGGATGGCCATTGAGTTTTTCAAGAGGAAAAAACCGCAATGAGAGGAAATATGAGGAAGGTTCTTGGCCATAGTTTTTAGTGCCGTGATTTTAAGGTCCAGGCCTTTGGAGATGGCCTCATCCGAGAGCGGCGCACCCAATAAAAAATACTCCGAACGGGGGACTAGACCCGGAGCCTCCGCTTCAAAAAGGGCCTTAAAAAAATCCTCGTCCTGTTCGGCGGGGTTAACAATCAATAATTCGCATTTCGTTGGATTAAGCTCAAGCCCGACGTCTGCGGAAAGTTGTTTTACCCGAATCAAATCATTCCGTACCGACAGGGGGTCCCCTCCTAACGAGGAGTCATCCAAGTACCAAATGTTTAATTCCGACTCCATGCATGACGCAATCCTATGTACCAAGAGGCAGAAGAGTGCAGGGCCTAGGGGGTCGCCTTGCTGGACCCCGCGCTCAGAGGTGATTAAATTTTCCCCGAAAGCGAGTTGCGACGGCGTCTTGCAACACTGTCTCAGGTATAAATAAAGTTCAGGGACCTCCTTGTATACACATTCCAAGAACCGATCTCTACGAGCCAGATTGAAAGCGTTTAGAAAGTCTATTTTTAGTAGTATTTTAGGGAATTTTGCGGGTGATTGACAAATCTCCTAGCCGCATGGGCAGCAGCTTCGGCCCCTCGTCTAGTACCAAAGCCCAGTTGAATTGGGCGAAAAAGCGGGCCCAGTGTTGGCATAATGCTCTTGCATCCCAGTTTAGAGACCAGACGGCGGATGGTGCTTCCCACTGCTATGGGCCGGATACCACCGTCCTTCTACTTTAGAGCGCACAGAGAGGCACCGTACAGGACGGGGCAAATGTCCTGAGGAACAAGGCCACCTAGCATCAAATTGCAAAGGGCCGTGAGAGATTTTAACAGACCTTCCCCGGCCGCACCCATGCCCGCGCCTGTTAAATCCTTCAAGTGCTGGGGTGTGATTAAGTCCAGACCCCCCGCCGAACCAGCGGGGAAAGAAACCAGCGCAGCCCGAACCTCAGCCTCCGTGGCCATTAAATGTGGTAGCGATGATAAAGTGTCCTCAGTTTCAAAAGAGAAGTCGTTATGGTTAGCGCCTGAAGGATGCTTACCTCGGAGGGTCGAAAGTGTGGCAGCATCGTTTGGGGCGAAAGAGTCATCCGAGCAAACGACCCGGACGGCCCCCGTAATATCCCCGTCAGCAAGTTTAGCTTCTACCACCTTAGCGAAAGCGTGTTCTTGTAAAACAGACTTTTTCGACATTTTTGATCTGCAAGCGACTGTGGGGAGGACAAGGCCCTCCTGAAATGTTAAAATATTTTGTTTGACGCGAGTTGCCAGAGAAACCACCCTGCCATCCCTTTTAGCGGGAATTTGCAGGCATGCTACCGCGAAGCAAAGGAGAGCATGCCAAGACGCAACAGTGTTCTCACGTACCACCTTGTTTAAAACATTGGACAAGGAAACCGCCGCTTGGTTCCTGGCTCCCTTGGGGATACGACGTAGGACACGGCGGCTGGACTTGAGATTAGCGAGAAGAGACACTATATTTACATGGTCCGAGGCAGCCAATGGGTCCAAGATACACGGGTCGGCCGTTGAGGGTTTGGAACACGTCGAAGACTTGCTGTAATGACCGTTAAGACTCTTGAAATGCTTGCCGCACTGCGGACATACACTTAAAGAATTGTTTTGGGAAGCCATATCTAACCTAAAAAACTTATTAAATTACTTTAAATTAGACTAATTTATCAAGAAAGATAAGAAACCCGATAACGTCGCGAAACATTGAAAAACCGACAAAACCGCGGAGCGCGATAAGAGCATGATCGTACTCGACGAAATCAAAACTTGCACTTACTCTTAAGGTCTGTACTAATTAAGTACCATACGTATCTTGCGGACACAAAAGGTGTTACTCTAAATTATAATAAAGCACATACGTTTTCAGCAGGGGATTGGTCACCTTCGGCTACGGGTGTACCTCGTATGAGCAGTTCCCGGTAGAGCAGTTCTCGAAATAGCAGCCGCGATTCCAAAAAAACAGCGGCGTTCTTCAAAACTGCTGTTTTAGAAATAGCGGCTGCTGTTTTAGAAATAGCGGCCGCTGTATTAGAAATAGCGGCTGCTATTTTGGGAAATAGCAGTGTTTGTCTTCAGTTTCGAGTATTTCTTAACAATACAGTTATATTCGTTGTTTTCGAAAACTACCTTATTCTGTGATCATTTAGTCAGTAATGTGACCTACTAACGGATCGTGTTTTTAAAGTACACATAAATATTACACTATTCTTCAGGCTGTATCAGTTTACAATTCTAATACCAGAATAGAAAATATTTCAAGAAAGCTTATTTTATTTCGGAAGTAGATAATTGTAAACAGTATTTTTTTGGAAAAGGCATATTATTATTTGGGAAGTGAAAGAAGATAAACAACAATATTTTGGAAAAGGCGTAACATTGTTACACCATTTCCAAAATATTACTAACCTAAGTCTAACCAATCAAAACAAAACCTAAAAACCCAACCGAACCGAACCCAACCCAACCCAACCCAACCTAACCTAACCTAACCTAACCTAACCAAACCAAACCAAACCTAACCAAACCTAACCTAACCTAACCTAACCTAACCTAACCTAACCAAACCTAACCTAACCTAACCTAACCAAACCTAACCAAACCTAACCAAACCTAACCTTACCAAACCAAACCAAACCTAACCTAACCTAACCTAACCTAACCTAACCTTATTTAACCTAACCTAACACTATTGGGGGTTCAAATAATCAACTTGAAGCAAACCATATCTGACCTAGTTCTATTTAAGTTCATTTTACACAGCGTACACCATAACAAACAACAGTCGTTTTTCGCATTCCAGTTTTTCTGCTCTTTTGAGAACTGCTGTAACGGTACGCCGCGTTTACAAGAACCGCTGTAATGGTACGCCGCGTTTACGAGAACCGCTGTATCGGTAACTGTTGTAACGGGTAAACTGCCATTTCGGGAAACCGCTATTTAGGGAACTGCTGATATGAGGATCGCTATTATGGAATCCGCTCATACGGGAACCGCTCATCTGAGGGCTTCCCTCGGCTACAGCCCATGGTCAGAATAGAAAATATTTTCTACAGTCCAAGTTACAATAAAAATATATATAAACTTTAGAAAATAAAATTAGAAAACCTCATTTTAAGGTTAAGGAACTAGAGGTTAAATGTGTACAAAAAATGGTCTCTCAGGATCAGGAACCCCCAGAGAGAACTGTAAACTATGCATTTGCAAAAGGAAACTATGGCTATTGGTATTTTATTGGCCAGGGGAATTCCTTATGAGTTCACTTGAAGTCGAGGATAGTTCTTGGAATTTTAAAAGGAAATGACTACTTAATTTTTACAGGGTGTTTCTGAAATATTTACAAGATTGGTCAAAATTAGTCGTTATTAGTCTTAACTTAAAAGGGATTGCTTTTATAATTTTGATAACGACTTTTATGTGTTATTAGTCATCTTTTATAATTTTCAGCTCTTTGCATTTACGATTGTAAAGCTTATAATTCTTACGACTGATTTTCTGGCTGGTTACTGTGTATCAAAGGTGGCACGCAAATGTTTATCGAATTTATTTTAGCGAAGTCACTTTTTAAACCACGCCTTAAATTTAACCAGGATTTGTCGCTACTCTAGATGCTTAGCACAAAATTCATTTAGCATAGAGTGTTGATCTATAGCTTTCTAAGTTAGCTTTTTATGTTTAATTGAGAGAGCTTATAAATTGATCAATAGCCTATATAAAATATCTTCAATATTAGTGAATATACTTGTAATTAAATTTCCATACCGGACCCTACGCGTTAGGCCTCTAAATTTGCGAAGAAAACGAAAATAGACTATCAAAACCCAATAGGACAAATCCATCAGGTGGCACTAGTAATCCAATTGGAATTGATAGCACTCTTGTGTCATCTAGAAACAGAAGCCTAGCTCTCAAGATCCAATAAGGAAATTTACTTGTATTTTCTTTAATAACCTAAGTTGGTGCATGGTTCAAATTTGCAATATTCACTATTTTTTACGTTCTTTCAAACGCTACAGTTTAATATAAACGGGTCGGAATCTAGATGTCTTGCTAAGCTTGCAGAAACTAGTTGCGTATGTTTGCGATGCATTCAATATGATTAGTTGATTACTTGGTAATAAGTGTATTCTGTTTGCGAGGTCACCATGGAGATTCTCAAGTTCTCCCGTTCGAGAAGGTCATAAATATTGTTGATAAACGTTGGTTGATTTAAAGTTGTAATTGTTGTTAGCAACATAGTCCTAAACGACAACGATATGAACGAAAGCCCTAACAGGCAGAAATAGCCAAATATCCATGTACGAAAATGAACGTGACCAGCATTTGGAGAACCTAAATTGTTTCAAAATATCTTAGATATCTATTTATTTTTTGGGCCCTTATACGAACAATTTATCACCTTGCCCTGTTACTAAAAAGATTGCGGTCAACCAATGTATGATGCAAAATCTGCTTAACGCCAAATTAGTCGCTCCATATATCAACAGACAAAGCAATGGATACACTAATATAAAAACTCCAATGGCCGTCCATATCTGTCAAGAAAATGTTCGAATAATGCGTTATTTTCTTTGTGTATAAAGGGTTCTGTATACACCAAATCAAATACAAATATAGACAACAGAATCTGAAAGAGTGAGGAAAGAGCTGGAGACAAACGAAAAAAATATGCTCCCTGCTGTAGCATCCGGGTTGCCAAAGGTCAGCGAAAACTTGGAACAGTCAAGACATATAAAAATGTGCCTTAAAGGTCAGAGAAGTTTAAGAATTTCAACAAAGTCAGGGAATTTGATTAAAATTGATAAAATATCTGTGGTTCAAAAGTTTAGATTGGTGACGTTAACTTCGTTTTAGCAACCAGGCACCGGAGTTTGCTCCGAAATAATTTACATTTAATATTTATAAAATACGATTTAAACGAATCACATCTACTTAAAATAATAATAATTGGGCCTAAAAACGTCAGGGAAAACCTGAAAAAGTCAGGGAATTTGAATCTGAAAATTTCATAGCAATCCTGAGTAAGGAAAACTCGCCAATTCGATGTTGCGCAAGCACACAAACTGAATTACATTTTTGAGCTAATATGATAATCTCCAAGAACTGAAAATATTCTAATGTATTCCGGAATGCCTCTGAAGCCCAACTATTTCAGTCAAGGAGAGGAAAAAGGTGACGTAATTTCAGAAGGGAATAATAAGAAAAGGAAGCCATATCGGTCAAGGACGGCAGCGTGAGTGCGACCAACCTCAAATATACCCTGAAAATTAGCGCAATGACACGGCGTAAAACCAACATACACGAAAAGAGTCCCTACATTACGCAACTTTTTCTTAACTTTGTTTGATACCGCATAAATTTCTTGATTCCGATTCACGACGCCAACTTTCGTAATTTTCATTTAAAGAATTTATATTACACTCTGACCTAATGTTTTGTTCTTTACGCGCTCTATTTCAAGTTATTAAACGTTAGATCGACGAGAGAAGTTTTTAAGTCAATCAGGGAAGGGAAGATAATATAAGGATGGTAAGAGTCTCGTTACAATCTTAGAGCTTTATGGATATTTTAAGTATCATATTTCTCTTATTTCTCCTTCTGGTAACATTAAAAATGAGCGCTGATTGGACCATCAAAGAAGCCAGAAATGAAGCGAGAGTTGGTACCATATCGGGCCAAACGCCTACGTTCTGTTATGTCTATTTGTAGTTGCAGTTTAAACCCAATAATCTCACTTCAACATCGAATATGTCTATGATATCGAACATTCCAAATTCTCGATTGATTGGACCTCCGCTCAGTATTTTCGCTTCACCCATCAAGTTTGGACCTTCTACATTAAAGAACTTCAAATCTGATGGATCTTCCAAAATGTACATTGGTACAGCAATATCAGTATCCTTCGCAAAAGGAAAATGTTAGTTTAGCAAATTTGAGCAGCTACATTATTCCAAACAATTCACAGGGCCTCTCTTAACAACATTACAATCTCCCGTGCAATGCAATAGACTCAATCTCCCGTGCAATGCAATAGACTAAGTCTCAAATTAGAAAAAAAATTTAAAACTACGGGGCAATCCCTTGGGCATGTGCCCATTGGACTCAATCTTTAAGGCGGTCCTGACAATACTGACATTTTCGTAAAGTGATTTTACGAATTCACGGTGTTTTCCATTCTCTTGTTTGGAAGTGAAAGATATACCTTCTTCATTCAAAACACGCAACTGAATTTCATAACCACTACGAGACAAGAAAAGTTGTGTTTATAACATATGGCGTTGTTTTATGTCGTGACGGTGATTTACTGGCCTAAGTTTTAAAAAGACTAATATGCAATTGGTTTAACAACTAAAGACGATTTTCAAGTCCATTTTTAAGATTCTAGCGGATTGCGGGGATGAATACTTTTCACTCGTTATTGTTTTTTCTGTATTAAAATGTATACCAGTGATTTTCTACCAATGATCATAATTTCGTTTGAATCGTTTAATTCGTTAATGAGCCGAATAAACTAGTGTAAAAGCGTCTAAGCAGACGTTATTTCTACTGGGTTTCATAAACTTTTACAGTAACATATCTTTTGTTTTAAATTCAAATTTTAAGCCCATTGCTATTGGTGCAAAGTGCATGGCCTATATTAAGGAAATACTGGCCTCCTTTTTAAGGCCTGTATAATTGGATTAAGAACATCTCCAAGTGGGCTACCAAGTATCGCTTCCTTCTCATCATCAACTGTTAGCAAAGCTAACTGTATCGTAGCAACAAATCTGGCAATTTTTGTGATATTCATGAGATTATCTGAAAAATAAAAAAGGGGTACGTAAGTCTCTTATTTTAGTTTGTATATTTCTTTTCACGAGAAAGCTAGAAAACTGATAAATTGACAATGTAAATCACTTTATGGGACAGCCATGCAGTAAATAATAAAGCTAGATTACCGAAAATACAATAGAACTACGGAGTGATATTAAACATATTGTGATTGAACGATAATGGCGTCATAAACAGATCATCTTCTTCTTTGGAGGTTTATGCTCACACCAAATTGTTTTACATTTTAATTTTTTAGATACGCGTTTAGCTCACCCTTTGCTTAAACGGAGTTCTGAGCTGATAACAAGCTATTTAGTGTAATGCACGGGTATAGGCATTACACGAGATTTCATGGATAATTCAATCGTAAAGGAGACTGGTAGAAGAGAAAAAGTGACAGCTTTGATAGTTAAAAAATCGTGGCACGAGGTTGGTTTTGAAGTTGAATTCAAAATTAAGAATTGTGAAACATATAAGAGTTTGCAGAAGTGTAGAATTATTTTTAAACTCATGCAGGGAATGATGAATTTCGCATAGTTTTCTAGTGCCGTATGATTATACTATGTTGTCCCTGACCCGTGGCATTTTACCTAAAACGGACATTATTTTACAGAAATTAGGTATTTTTATTCTGATTCCTTATGTTGATATATGCTGCCTTGAATTTTTTCTGATTTTTTGAAGAGCTATTAATTATTTAATCAATAATTGAAGTTTTGTACTCAAAATATGCTTTTGAATTTTGGTAAAGTGACCTACCGGCAAATCAGCGCCCGCGATTTAGAAGCAGGGTTCTACATAAGGCACTAGTCAAGGCATTTGACTACGAAAAAAATGCCTTGACTACTAAAATAAATCGAAATCTGGGGGTTCACTAGTCAACTTGACTACTAAAAAAAATTGGGATAGGGGCTCACTAGTCAGGCTGACTACTAAAAAATATATCCTTATGTAGAGCCCTGTTTAGAAGAGGCAATCCCCATTCCCCAAAGGTTTTCTCAGTCGAGTTTCATTTACGCCGTCTGAATTAGGTTCCGAAATCTACATTCTACTTTTTAGAAATTAGAACTCGAAAGAAAGACGCGAGTTCGATCGTTTAGGGAATAGCGGACTAGTAACTTTAACAATTAGCAGTTTTATAATTTTACGTGTCACTAAAACTCAAATTACTCTCATAATCTTATTATATTAAAATGTGACGTGTCGTATATGGTTATACATTTGAATGTCTAGTTATTAGCCTTTGGAATGGGAAGATCTGTGTTCTTTGTGACCTTCGACATTTAAAAACTTAAAACCCATCTTTCACAATTTAACAGAGTCAAGCTGCAACACAATTACTCAAACTTTAGCAGACGACGGGCCCCGGGGAGTCACTGGTGACAACTGACAAGGCCACTCTTAAAAATTCCTTATTTCCCTAGCCAGTCTGGGAAATAAGGATGCTTTTTAATCTAGTCCTTGGGACCAGTGACCCGCCTAGTATCCGAGATAATAAACTGGTCTCAGGACTTGTCCTCGCCTTCGTTCTCCAATAGATTTGATATTAATAAACAAGTCCCGAGGACCATTAACCCCAACTTTTTGAATTAAAAAAAAAAGTCCAAGCAATTAATACACTGGTTTTGGACCAGAGAAAGTGTGCTATTTTCCAGACTGATCCTAGTTTTTTCTATTAGAAATAGAAAGCATATGAGTTAATGTTCTCTAAACCTCACGGGATTGGCTGATTTGGCTCAATCCCTAAAGAGGTTTTTATTGGCCGGTGGGAAAATGTGCTAAAATCGAGACCCATTGCTAAGCTTAACAAATTTTAAAAAATTTAATTTTCATTGAAAAAATTGTTTCAAAAAACAGAAAAAGTTAGAGACTCCATATTTATTTGAAATGAATCAGGAAAAAATAAAAAACAGCACTAAAATTTTCAGCTGAGTGTATCCCTGCCTAAATAAGTTAGGGTTAGAGTGTTTAACGGATGACCTTTAAAAACTGGAAATCAATGCTATTTTAATTATGGAGGTTTCCGATAAATACTCCAGTCATAACTTGTTAACGGTGGTCATTGGGGAAAAATCCCATTGAACATTTTCGACTCAAAATCATTCATAGAACTAACTGTACTTTGGTCGTACAACATGTTGATCAGCTCTAAACTTAAGACGTTTCGTTCGTTAACAATTATGCCAAATGGAGTAAGTTTTATTTTTTTAATGTTAACTATTAAAAAAGTAGAAGAACTTGAACCGTGACGAGTGACATATCAGCCCACGTTACAAGTTGAAAGTTGTTGTTTTCCCAGTTCAGGCCCCCATTTGGATATGAATGGTTATTATTTTATATATATTTTTAACTCTCCGAGTAACGATGACATCACGGAGAGGTATTACACTGGAAGTGTCTGTGTGTGTGTCTGTCACCGCGTTCGCTACTGCCAAATCGGAGCAAACGTGTTCGCAGAAAGCAATAGCTTCTACTCCATTATCATCGTTAGGGTTAAGATTTACGCGGCCATCGGCTAGGGCTACGAGAAACGTCTAGCTTCCCAATCACAGGGCTTCCACCAAAGGTTCACGCAATTGTGAGTTTTCTTATCATTTATAGTTAATCAATCGACTTACATACTTTCCAAAAATTGTTAAAAAGAATTCAAACGTCAACAATAGCTATGTTTAAAATGGTTTTAGGAATAAAGTTTCCTAAAACGATTTAACTATAATTAAACTAATTTAATGACGATTAAAATAATAAATATCAATTATTTAAGAAAAACCTCTTAATTGCGTCTCGAACCGGAGAGTTTTTTTTTTGTTTCCCAACTTGTTAATTAAGGCATATCTTTTTAGAGACAGAGTTCAACATTGGAAGGCGCAAACAGAAGTTATTGCCGGGGAAATTCCTAGGCATAAAACTGATTTGAAGTTGATTTTGGGTAAAATGTTTTGAAAGCGTTTCAAGTGTTCTTCGAAGGTATGTCCACGTTTATTTTCAGGATATAAGTTAGCTCAAGACGTTTAGCATTTTCTAAAAGATGATAACACTTTTTTTCCATGTGATAACTAACGCGTTTAATTCAGGTCCATAAAGTAGGATGAAAACGCGTTTGAAAATAATTTTACATTGACCGTTAGTTTTGCGTTGTTGATGTACGATTTGGCAATGTTGATATTTCGTCTACCCAAATTCTATGTGTGCTAATCCATGGGTCTTTATAAGTTTTTTCAAATATGCCTATAGAACCAGTATAATTAACAACTGAAAACATTTCTTCCACGATTTTAACACCTTAACCTAACCAGTAATACACGTGCTTTAAATGTCAAATAAACGGAAAATCAACGTATTTTGGTCATGACCAAAGTTTAAAAGAAGTTAATACGCGTCTATTAAATTTAACGTTAAAACATTGTGCCTACTTGATTTTATTACCTGGGTAGTCCTACTCCCCTACTAGATTATTAAATTATTATTAGTGAAAAGCAGAAACAAAATTATACTTGCTTGCTTCTCTTGATGGTTCTACACACCCAATAAGCGTTGTGATACACGATGCTCTGGAAATTATTAACCATCTGTTTTGAATCTTAATATCACGGAGTTATATTTCTGCTCTAATGATTGTGGTCATTGATCGATCGTAAAGCGGAAAAATAGCCTATGCACACAATATTGCCAACCATTATCCAGTGAAACGTCGATTAACGTTTGAATACAGTCCCTCCCCAATGATCCTAGCACGAGGGGCAAGCCCTGTTCACCAAATGCGGATTACGCATATTCGATTTAGCACTGTCTTTATCGTTTTAGTACAGACAGAGGTACAGCCTTGTAAACCGATTAGTGACTTGCCCCTCGGCCTAGCCACATTTATATAATAATCGTTGAACACTGGACGCCGGAGGATAGAAAATAAATTTCACAGGCGTTATATATAAATTTTATCGAGGTTTACTACCAAGTACGTACACAGCTTAATGTGTTTGCTTACTTTCTACTGAATTATTTTTATCATTATCAAAATTTTTAAAGCACCTACATAGTGAGCCGTCCACATCATAAATATAATCAAAACTGTTTTTGAAAGATAGTTGACGATAAACATAGTATACTGTTTTTGATCATTATCATAAATACTAAAATTTTGATGCATGGTATATTTATTTTTATCGCTCTCAGTGACGATGACGTCATGGAGAGGTATTACATTAGATATTTCTGTCTTTGTGTCTGTCACAGCGTCCGATGAGGTCAAATGTTACAGATTGTGTTCTCAATTTCCGAAGCACGTCGCAGTTCACTGTCCGCAAAAATTCGGAAATTTGTATTTCTGTACGTTATATAGCTATTCGGAACTTACGCAAGAGAAAACAGAACTTGGTATAATACTTCTGCCTCTGCCTGCTGCGTCTCGTTTGAGGGGTTAGATTTCTACGACTCTAGCTTTGAGACCCCCTACAGGAGAGCCTAACTACAGCTTCTATGGAGAAATAAACAGCTAAGAGGCGAGGGACGAGCAGGGCGCCCCTCTCATAATCCCTGAGCAGTGCTATTTTCCAAAAAAAAATCTAACCACTAGCCTCGAGATAGGCTACCCTAAGTTTAAGGGGGTAAAAAACAAGACGACCCTCAAATGAGGTAAAATGCCGGGCTAAAGTTAAAATTTTACCAAAGTATTATACTCCTAAGACCTTTAAATAAGAAATATTGTGGTCGAACATCAGAATCTACTTTACCCCCGACTTTTCACAGATGTCTAATTTGAATGATTTGAAAAAGCATCTTTTAAGAATGTAACTTATTTTAAGACATCATTAATCTTAAAGCCTTTAAGCTAATGGTTTTTTGTTGTTGTTTTTAAAGGCTTCAATCAAATGAACTTGTAAGCGTGATTCTTTAAAAGGAAGAATCGGGTTATTTTGCCTCTTAAGCTTTGCCTTGTTCTTCTCATTCTGGTTCTTGGGAGAGCTGGAGATTGAGTAAGGCAGCGGACTGAAAACACTGTGCCAATATTGTTGTTCTAATCTTGGAGTTAACTGATTTTGCTTTAGCTTATTTTTTTTGGCGAAATAATTCGATTTTTATTTTCTCGAACTCTTATTTTTACCTCTCCCGAGTGACGATGACGTCACGGAGAGGTATCACACCGGACGTGTATTTCTCTGTGTCTGTGTGCGTGTCTGGCCGTGACCCTGTCCTTCTGTCCGTGTTCGCTAGAGATGGAAAATTACCGTAATTTTTAAAAACGGTAATTTACCGATTGAAATTTTGGGAAAACAAAAATTACCGTTCAGTCGGTAATTTTTGGTAATTTATATTTTCCCGTACCTATAGTCCATTAATTTAAACAACGTTTAATTGTGGGTACTATCTTGGCTGCTTTACACGTATTTCCGGCGTTTGATACCAAGACGGCAGCCGTGGCCTTTTAATCTGATCTCTAACTAAAGATTTATTAAAAGACTAATTTCTAGCGCAACTTTGTAAGTACTGGCTAGCGCCTGGCGAGTAATTTTGGAAGTAAACACTGAAATAATTGACCATTTAAGAATAAAATGAACTTTTTAATGCGTAATGAACTAATGATAGGGCGAGCTACATCGATAATGGTTAATGATTAATGAATAAAGAATACGAGATTGGTTCGTCGCATAAATAAATGTATTATGATTTTGAAGGATTCGTTAACTTGTCTTATGATCTGTCACCCGAAAACGGTCAAATGGACGACTCCTCCAAATCAGAATGGTATTGTAATTCATTTTCATGATCTTCTAGTTCCAGTTCTTCAACAGATGAGTGTTCAGATTCTTCTTCGCTGTTTTCCAGAACCTGACTTTCAACTTGATTGTTGGAAGAAGACTTTTTTGCTTTTCTTTTACTTTGTAGCTTTAGATTGTGCTTTATGTATACCAGTTGTCCAGCCCTTTTGTTCGTTAGCCGATTTCTTGAATCCGTGTGAACTTTACTGTATGTACTAAATGTACGTTCTGTGGCCGCTGATGTGGGAGGGCTTTGCAGTATGGCCACGGCCACCTTGCTTAACTTAGAAGAATAACAAATTCCTTTCCACCATGTAACAGCAGTAATTTTCTGCCCATTTGAATTCGGTTTTAGGCAGTTCCACACAAAATCACTTGTCCATAGCCCTGCTCTACTTCGAAAATTTCCGAGATCAGAGATAACATCGATATCAGTAGCATCATATTCTTGATTATTTTCATTTAAACTCTTAGCCACTTTTGATATGAATGCAATGCCTTCAACATCTTCACTCTGTAACAAATATTTACCCATGAAGGTAGGATCCAAAATGTTGGCGGCATAGTGAATGGGTCGGATTGCCATTTTTTTTCTGTATTCTAGACGATTCTTCAGTTTATTCGCCACAGTTTTAGTTAGGCCTGGAAGATTTGATTTTTGAAATGCATATTCTATACTTCTGAATGCTTCTACGACTAGTGAAATTTTGGAGCCATCGCTCTCAAAAATAGTAATCCAATGAGTTATAGGCTTCAGGAAATCGTGAAGCAGTTGAACTTTAATCCAGAACGATTCATTGTCGAGAATAATAGCTATTGTAGAGCTTGTAAGAACATTAATGGTGTCCTTCTGGACGGCCATCATCTGCAAAACATGTTTGTTTGCTAGTAGACTGTCCAGTCTGACTACAACTGAACCCCATCTGGTTTTTACTGGTAACTTCAAAGAAATCTTTCTAAACGAGGCTTCTTGTTCATCTGTAAATGTACTTTTAGTTAAATGAGATGCTTTGATTTCTTTGATTAAATATCCGCTCTCCGTTATTATTTTCTTGAATGAAGGTATGGCAATTATGTCATTAACCAACAGATTTAGGATATGAGCTACACAACCATAACAGGTCAAGGCTGTGTCTGGGTATTTTTCAAACAGTAATCTCCAAGACTTTTGCATGTTGAGGGCATTGTCAGTGATAACAGAAATGAATTTTTCCAGGACCATTTTCTTCCAAGCTTTCTGCCACTATCTGGCTCATGTATTCTCCTGTATGTCTGCTACTTTTAGTCTCAATTACTCGGTAGATAACGGGTTCTGGTGTAGTGATCACTATCTTTACAATAGCTTCATTTCTAGAATAATTAGAAAGTTTCTTTCAAACCCCAAAACCATCTACTTAAGTGTACAGTTTTCATTTTATTACCTATTATTGCTCCATCCATCAAGTTGCATGCTAAGAGTGTCAGCATGGGCGATTTTTAACTGTACAGCACTTCTCACCCTTTCATATTCAGATTCAAGGAGTTTATTGGATAGCTGATACCTTGATTTTTCTAAAAGCTTCTATCCAATATTCATTTTCAGTGAAGCTTAATGGAGTTGCAGTTGCATAACAGGCTCTAGCTAATAGCTCCCAAATCTCTTCCTGAAGAAATGATAACATAACAAAATAAATAAAGTATATTGTTTTATTGTCTTTGGAACTTGCTCCACTATAACTACCTCTTCTTTACTTGGCATACGATCAACAAATGTGTCAATCGATGAACAACTTGAAGACGTTGAAGGTCTTGATGGAAAATCAATATCCCTGGACACAGGCGTTGATTGCGAGTTAGATTTAACACTTTCAGCGTCATTTTCATTTACGGTAGCTTGCTGAGACAAAGAAAGATCAGCTTCAGCCAGAATGAAAGTTCACATTGACTAGGTTCACCAATGCTACTGTGAGCGTAATGAAGCAAAAGAGTTTCAGTCTTGCTTTTTAAATTGCATTATTTCTTGCTTCTTTCGTTTTGGACACTTGGAACATTTTTCAATTAAATGCTTGGTCATTCGCGCCACATTAAAGGCATAAACTTGACCGCAAAAACACACGAATATCGATCAAACTTTCCAAATTTCTTAGCTTGTGTAAAGTATTTTTTAACGACGAGATCCACTGTTTTAACTTTCATCATGTTTCTATACTGGAGGCCTAACACGTAACTTTATAACCCTTGGCCAAAATACAAGAAGCACTAAGATGGGCGTGGGTGTGTCACCCCTTACTCCGGCTGGCTATGAGAGAATCACGATTTCCCACTTAAACTGCAGCGCCAGTGGCTCCACGCGGGCCAAGCGTAGACGAACGGGAAATCGTGAAAAAAGTCTCTGGGCATAAAAATTTTAAAAATGTTTGGTAATTTACCACGGTAATTTACCCGTAAATTACCATTGTAAAATTACGGTAAGATATAAAACGGTAATTTACGCGGTATTTGGTAAATTACCGGTAATTTACGGACGGTAAATTACCGACTCACATCTCTAGTCAGAACCTGGCCAAAGAAAGAGATATCATTGAACAGATCCTTAGTATTCTTCCTCGTAAAAGGAACAAGGACAGTTTTATCAGTATAAACAGTGAGATTGACCGCGTGATACCATTGCTCCACGTTAGAGAGGGCAGATCTCATAAGTGCGGTGACAGTAGCCGGGAACTTCCTGGTAAAAACTATCGCCACATCGTCCGCATACCCGAAGCAGTGGCAGCCCCCAACACCCCCGAGCCTCCCCAAGAGTTCGTCCACTACCTGTCACCACAACCGGGGGGAGAGCCCTCCATCCTGAGGGCAGCCCCTACTGGTAGTTACCCCTAGAGAGTCCCCAAGGAGGGACGCCGACACCTCGCGGTCGGTGAGCATGGACTTGATCCAGCGGCCAAGAGTGTCGCTGATGCCAAATCTCTTAACAGCTTCAGTAATAACCGAGCTAGAGACCTTATAAAAGGCCCCCTCGATATCGAGGAAGATGGCCAGAGAAATTTCCTGAAACTAAAATGCCCTATCCAGGCAATTCGTAAGGCCGTGAAGGGTCGTCTCAGTGGATTTACCTTTTGGGTAAGCGAATTGTGAAGAGAGAGGAGTTACCGAAAGTACCTCGTCTCTAATGTACCACCAGCTTCTCCAGAATTTTGAGGAAGAAGGAGGTCAGGCATATGGGCCTAAATGCCTTCTCCTCGAGATCGGAAACCATCTCGGGCTTGGGAATAATGATGACCCTAGAGCGCTTCCAGTCACGAGGTATGTGACCGAGAGCAATGCATAGTCTATAGCTCTTGCATAACGGAGAGGCGAAGTGGTCTAAGCCACCCTGCAAAAGCAGAGAGAAGACCCCATCGGGTCCCTAAGACTTGTAACAGTTGACAGCCCATCAAAGCTTGGGAATTATAACAACCTGTCTAGCTACAAGCCAGACCTCCCTCTTCGCCCTGTGCAGAACAGGGTAGAGAGAGTCAGGGTTTGTTGGATTGATTAAAGTAGAGTCAGGAAAATGGACCTCCAGAATGTTCTTGAGAGTCTCAGCCCCAGGCTTAGTGTACACACCCTCCTGCAACTTAATAGTATTAAGTCGATGTGTGTTATCGTGCGCTAGGATCTTCATGACCCTAGCCGTGGCAGGGACATTGGAGACTTGCTCACAGAAGGTCCGCCAGGAGTCCTTCTTAGCAGCTCTAATGGCCCTGTTGTAGGTGTTAAGGGACTGCCTGTATCCAGCCCAGTCACCCGTGCGCTTGGCTTTGTTAAAGAGCCTGCGCGTATATTTACGAAGCCGGCTGAGATCCGCGTTCCACCAAGGGACAAGCCTCGAGCGGTTGACGGTCTTAAGTGGGCAGTTCCGGTGGAACGACTCCATGATGGAGCACAGTAAGTCACCAGCAGCCCTATCAAGATCCTTAGGTAAAGTAAGTTTAGGAGTGTAACCCCCTCCGTAGCGTAGGATTAGGTCTTCCCTATAGCCGGCCCAATTGGTTCGTTTTGGATTGCGTATCTCCGTCCCCGCCGGAACAGAGGTAGTCGCGACAGTGAAGCAGATGTGCCAATGATCCGACAGAGACGGCTCATTAGACACATGCCAGTTAGACACGGAGGACACGAGGTTTTCCGTGGCTAGCATGAGATCAATTGTTGTTACTTCTATTAGAAGTAAGAAAAGTAGGTTCATTGTTTTGATTAAGAATGTAGAGTTTACAACCAACTAAATATTCTAGTAAATCATCACCTCTCCTGTTGCAGTCAGAACTGCCCCACGTGATGTGATTAGCATTGGCGTCACAGCCAATGATTAATTTGTCCCCTCTCTTTTCACATTGATTGACCAGATTGATCACCTCAATTGTCGGGAGAGAGTCCGCGTCGTGGGCAAAGTATGCAGAGGCAGCCGTGATAGTAAACTTGGCATGCCCAGTGGCCAGGACTAGCTTCACGGCCGCCGTGTCCTGGGACGTGTACAGCGGTAGAGAGATACAACAAAGATCCCTCCGAACCAGAATACACGCCCTAGGTCTAGCAGCACTATGGTCATAAAATAGTGACCCCGCCGCGTCAAGACCGAGGATTTTGCCATGGCAAATCCACGGTTCTTGTATGAGGGCCAGATCAAGACCCTCTATAGCAAACCTCCTGCAGAGTACCGCAGAGGCCGCCTTACTATGGTGCAGATTGATTTGAATTTCACGTAGCGTCCCCATGGTCCTTAAGAGAGGGGTTCAGAAGGGACCTAGCTACACCTCATCGGTGCCGAGAGGGCTAGTGGCACCTCCCCCTCGACAGACAAGCTCCCAGTCCCAAGATCCTTCCCCTCATCAGGACCGCTAGAACGCACATCGGCTGGTTCCCGAAGGGTCCCATCCGATTCTTCCAGTAGGGTGGACTCATCCATGGAAGAACAAGCTTTCGAATGAGCCACCCCCTCCCCCTCTGTGCCTAGACCGACACCAGCGAGCTCCACAGCGAGATCCCCCATCTCGCTAGTCCCACCCCCTGCCGTTGACTCGGCTGCAGTGGTTTTGGTGGTTTCCGTGTGCTGTAGGAGTTTGAAGGAACTCTTGTCCACTCCAGTGAAGCCCACGAAACCAGCATTCTTAATGGCGTCCAGCGAGGAGCCATCGATGGACAGTACCCAGTACCGCACGACCCTGTCCACGTATGTCCGAATGCATTTCCAATATTCGGTTGCAAAGCCATCGTTAAGGGCCTTTAGGCGCCGAAATAGCACCGCCGGCTCTTTGGTGATCTGGTCCCTGGTGCGGAACATTACCTTAAACGGCTTAGGGAGTTCGCAAGCTCTCATTACTGAGAGCACCGCATCCCCCACCACCGAGTAGGCTAAGTTCTCCTTCACCCATTGACCAGTGAACGTATCCTCACAGGAGTAAACCAGGGCCCCGGCCGTCAGGCTAAAATTCGCAAGGCGCGGTAGACGGCTCCCCGAAGGTATCCCATCCAGCGCCCCTAGGATCGCCTTCTGGATTGGGCCCACGTCTTCCTCCGTGATGACCGCCGTCGGATAGCCTTTTTTAACAATGGCCATCTTTTCTGCGCTGGCGGCGTCACTATAGGACTTAGCCTTTTTCGCCGCCGCCTGCGAGATACTGGGCGAGGGAGTTGAGTCCTCCGTTCTGAGCCTCTTCAATTGGGTGCCACGTGCCACCGCACCCCCAGCGGGGGTTGAGACCGTTTCACACCCCGAGCAAGCTGTCGTTTACGGCGACGTCGCACGGTACGTTTCGAAGCCTTACCAGTCACACGCACCGATAAATCAGCACGAGTATCGCTGGATACAGGCCCTAGCGTAGTGGTATCAGTGTGGGTTCTGCCCTGAGCAGACCCCTGCACCGTTGGTTTGTTAGATTTAGTTTTAGGTGAGAGTTTAGAATCCATAAGAAACCCACTAGTAAGCGGGTAAGTAGGAGGTCACCACCCGGTAGTCCCCCACCCGGGTGGAAGGCTAGATACAACGGGGTGTCGCCTGGTGCCCCGAGGGGATCGTTCGCGATACCGTAGTTTTACTTCCCTAGTACCATGCAGCCCTCGGCACGATACCTCAAGACCTTGGCTTGGGAAGGACGCGTATCCGCTTAGCCCACACAACATTGTGGTTACCAGCTCTCACCACCGAGGAGGTGTGATACATCGCATTGATGAGGACCCAAGCTAGCGTGTATAAAGTTAAGAACGCGAGCATGAAGCCAAAGCAAGGGGGGAAAGAGAGAACACTCCAACTTCGAGAGCTTTTATGAACCATTTCGTGTGCACCAGATACCTAAAAGCTCTTCAAAAACACCGGAGCCTCCGAGATATCTAGGCCCATGCATGTAGCGAAGCATGTAGTTCGCCGTGTTTTCCCGCTTGGTGGCGCTTTCAGCACCGTAAAATAAACAAGTTCAGCCTGATGACCCCGTCGACTGCTACAATATTAGGGCAAGGTATAGACGTAGAGCGGTGAAGCCGAGGTCGCGGATAATTAAAAATGTTTTAGAAAATTTCCGAAGACCTTTATTAAACAATCATTCCAAAGAAGTAAAGGATAAAAATGTTAAGGTTAAAAAAATGAAAGGTTTTGAAGGGGTAAAAAATGCTCTAATGGTATAGGAAAACTGTGAATTAGGAACTTCAAGAAGTTTTGTTTTACTAAAAAAACAACGATGTTAAAATCTCAAAATTACTTTTTTGTCCATACAATCTAACCAATAGATTCAATAAAAAGTGAATAGCCCCTAAAAAATTACGTTAATTTAAAGGTGAAACCTTTCTCTTTCATAAAAGTTTTATAATTGGCCCCTAAAATGTCATCGGTAATTTATGGAAGACCCCGGTCGCAACGGTCATTAAAGCGCCACCTCGTACACACAAAGGGTAAAAATATTTCCACTATGAAACTGGATATTTCCCCACGTAAAAATCGACATGCATGGGCCTAGATATCCCGGAGGCTCCGAAAACACTAATTATTTGTCCCAACACTCCCCTTTACTATCCATTTAATCCAACCGCACAGAGAGCGCTTTACGCTGTGAAAAATGATCGAAATTCTGTCACTACACTTCTGCAAATGGGACACTTCGGGACGTTTTCATTTTCTTCACTATCGCTATCATAGTCATATGTGAAATGGTGGCAATAATTTTATCGCCGCAATTTCGGCAGCAAGAAGCGCGATTACAGGGAACTGATATTGTGTTCACAATTGAATCAAAACGTATCCTGCACTCCATATTTACATGCCCTGTTTGAATTTGAATTTGTACATTTTGCCACGTTTTAGCTGCTCTTCTGTAATCACGCTGTTCTTGAGCTTCACCTAACGATTTTTCCCCGGCCCCCGATTGAATTATACCACCCGCAGCCCGACATTCAATCGGTATGATTGGAATTTCTTCGTCATCAGAAATGTCGAAAATACCTCTTCAGCGATTCCCTGCCATTCAGTACCTGCCGGCCCTTCAGCGGCACTCTGCCCTTCAACGCCTCCCTGCCCTTCAACGCCTTCGTGCTCTTCAACGCCTCCCTGCCCATCAACGCCTCCCTGCCCATCAACGCCTCCCTGCCCATCAACGCCTCCCTGCCCATCAACGCCTCCCTGCCCATCAACGCCTCCCTGCCCATCAACGCCTCCCTGCCCCTCAACGCCTCCGTGCCCTTCACCGGAACCCTGCCCTTCGACGCTCCCTGCCCATCAGCGTCCCGTCTTTCCTGAATTTCTGCTGGCCCTTCTACTTGACCATCGACCTCTACTTCCCGACCCTCTTGTTGAACCGCATCTCCCCGACCTTCTGCCAGCCCTTGCCCTACTTGCGCTTCCCCTAAATTAACCGCACCTTTCCCAACTTCAACTCCGTGACTTTCTCGTCCTTGACCACCTTCCCGTGCTACAGATGTACTATGATGATTCTTAAATTTATAGAGTCTATTTCTAACTTCCAGGTACACTAGATTTGAGTGACTAAACCTGACTTTTTCATGTTCAAATAAATCGGTAGTAGCCATTCCCGGTTCGGCTATTTTGAAGAATAGTACCTGCACCCTGAAATATAATAAAATATATACCAAATTAAAGCTCACACCTTCCTCTATTCATTGCATATCATTATAATAGGCGCAAAAGATAATTAAGGGTAATATATACAAAACGCGCATGCGCGAGAGAAAATTTGAGATAAATATAACCTCAAAAACGAAAGGTTGCAACTACCCGGTAGCCGAGACGTTATAGCCGCTGCAACGTGGAGCAAGCACTCGCAGGTTCGAGCCCATCCCATGGTAAGTTAAAAATATTCATAATTAATTTCATTATTTCATATTAATCTCGTTTATTTACAGGTGTTTCAGGGTGAAAATATACTGGAATTAATGATGGTGCAATGATAATAATGACAATATTAGGAAACAATTTTCAATTTTTTGTTTTGAAAATGTCACTAGAAGGCGTTAAACACATGTATAAACTAGAAATAAAACTAAAACTAAACCTACAAATAAAAGTGAAACTAAAACTTGAGTTATCTAAATTTTTTTGGACAAACACATTTCACTATTACTTCAAGCTTTCTTTTAAAATGTCGGACTCTTTCAGCTCTTCGGAGCGAGATTTATCTGATTTTGCGTCATCTTCATCGGATGAAGATGACCATTTGGTTCCAGAGGAAGATTTGATCACCAGTTTTGAAATACATGATATGTGCAAGGACAAGGCGAATGTAATACGTTGGCTACAAGACAAAAATTTAATTGCCAAATCTACAAAATGTAATACGTGCGGTCAGGAAATGACACTATCTTTGCGAGATAACATTGATGGTTATGTTTGGCGATGCCAGAGATGGCAAAAACTGCCCAAAAAAAGGTTTTAAATCCTGCGACACTGCGACATCCGTACGAGCAAATTCTTTTTTTTTCTAAATCAAAACTCAGTTTTCGTGAAATTTTGCTCGTAGTGCATTACTACGTTTACAATGTAAACCCCCAATCGTATGTCTCTCGCGAGTTGTACATTTCGCAAAAGACACTAGTTGATTGGAGAATGTTTTGCCGCGAAGTCGCGTATGACAGTGTCATATGTAATAGTGAAAAAATAGTGAGGCCCCGGAAAAATTGTCGAAATTGACGAATCAAAATTTGGAAAACGGAAATATAACAGAGGTAAACGGCAGGAAGGACAGTGGATTTTCGGAGGAATCGAAAGGGAATCTTCAAAATTTTTCATGGTCCCTGTTGAAAAAAGGGATGCTGCAACTCTGATACCAATAATCAAGGAATGGGTTTTACCCGGAACAACAATTCATAGTGATTATTGGAAAGCCTATGATTGTTTATCGGAAGAGGACTACATTCATTTAAAAGTGAACCATTCCGTAAACTTTAAAGATAAAGAAACCGGTGTGCACACAAATAAAATTGAGGGAGCATGGGCTCATGCGAAGGCCTCTATGCCAAGCAAGAGGTGGAAGAAAAAAGGCTTTTTATACCGGATATTTAGCGATGTATATGTTTAGAATGTGGGCCAAACATCAGAACAAAAACGTTTTTTTGGCATCTTTAGAAGCTGCAACGAAACTTTATGATCCTGTGGGTAATATTGAAACCCAAGATACGGATGCTGCTGGCCCTTCAACCAACTAAAAACTTTATTTCTTTTTTCCATGTTAAATATACATCTAATAAGGTTTATTTCCAATTGCAATTGCCCATTAATTCACAAATACTAGGTTAGGTTAAGTTAGGCTAGGTTCGGCTAGGTTCGGTTTGTTCAATTCGCAAACATGTCAAATTTGAATTTCCCGCCATTTTTGCATGATTTCTTAATTTTGATTTTCTACCATTAATAGTCATTTGCGCCAAAAACTTTTAGTACCATATTTTTTTTCACGGTCTAACGAGTAAAAAAAAGGTGCAGGTACTATTCTTCAAAATTCCCCACTTTAAATTAAATTTACCTCTTTTTCGACCCCTATTTTTCACGTATGCGTGGTCACGGTACACAAAATCCTTCGAATTGCTTCGTCCTCCATACAAAATCTCCATGTTTTAGTTAATCGCAAAAGATAGAAAATCAGCAGAACCTTTACTCTCGAGCAAAAGTTGCCGAATGAAGGAGAGTCGATAAGACTCAGTAGAGAGAGGCGCTGTTACTACCACCCCAATGCATTCGGTTGGAACGTGATAACCGCGATTTAGCCAATAAGATTCCAGATTTCCGTCACCAATTAGTTCCACCGCGAAACGAAAAAATAATGAAATCAAAAGTGTAGTGTCACTCATCTGTCTTTTGTCTTTGTGAAGATACCAATATAATGTAATATTTATTTATTATTACTGTCACGACAAGCGACAGAAAATGCTAGCCCATTCATTTACAAGGTGCTAGGCTACGTAAAAAATATTTACATGTCCTTTTCATAAATAAAAAATGTTTCCAAGCATTCCACAAAATTTATTTGCTCTTTCATTTTTAATCCAGATTTTAATTATCAATACCATTCGCATAATATAGGAAAACGAAAAAATTGTTTATACCGCTGCCTATCACAGAATTTTCTTAGTTGACTCAGATTTCTACCCTATTGTTTTTTCCTTTGTTATAACCCAAATATCTCAAACAAATGAGGTACCAATTAAGTTTGGTGTGTTAAGTTTCAGTTTTGGGTGTAATGTTATTAGTATGGAGGGTATGTTTTTAACAGTTTGCTTAATTACTCGGCCCCTGTTTGCAGTACTGATTCATTAAAAAAAAATAAAATTATTATTTTTGTGTCCTATATAATCCTATAATTCTGTGCTATAAAATAGTATATTTTTATGAAAAAATACCTATATTCCTACAAATATTTTCAAAATTCGACTGTGGGCCCTGTTAATTCTATTGTAGTCACTTGAAGTCTATAAATTATGTTGAAGTCACTGAAAGTCTTTACAAATTATATTGAAATCCCTTGAAGTTTTTACAAATTATATTGAAGTCACTTGAAATCATATATGAATTACAGTTTGTGTAGTCTTTGAAGTCAAATGAGTTTATTTTTTATAAAACCTGTTGTAAAAGTGTTAATTGAACTTCTGAGGTGAAATTTTATGGAATTAAATTGATAGACGTAAAATTGGGGTAGTTTATAATATTCTACAGACTAAATTGGGCACCCAGGCTTACGGGCATGTTATACGCAACGCTTTCCGGACGGCATTGGCGGACATCGCCGTCTATTCGCCGATGAAGCGATTATCCCATACCGCCGCCGAGGCTTAGCGAGCTATAGCGGCCTACTAATATCAAAGCACCGTTTCCATAAGAACTTAAACAATTTAATTCTTAACTTAGTTTTAATTGTACTATCTCGGTTTTAAATACAAGGCATTTTATTTTATTTTTAAATTTCAAAAAGTTCTCCCACATGTCCATCGTGGTTTAGCTTACGCGTTAACTCCATAGAAGCGCTATAATTCATACCCACAAACAGTGCAACTTCTCATGCATGGCCCTTAGTGTGAATAGGCTAATTGAATTTATAATATATCGGTTGGCCATTTATCCAGAGGATTATAAAAAAAGTAGACATGCGTCATATTCTAAAAATCTTACATTTACATATACAAACGGTCGTATCAATTAAGTATTTGACACAAGTATAGTTAAAATAAAAGACTTTATTTTAAAAATAAATAAATTACAGTGGGAGATAAATTTGAAAGTAGTTAAGTAAATGACTGAAAATAATTTTATTCAGTGATTGTTTGCTTGTTTTTGAAAAAACAGCCATTGAATAAAATAATACCCCCAGTCATTTCTCTCAGACACACTCTCGACTATTACAGTTTTCAATGTACATTGAACTTTTGGAAAATATTTGAATGTTATATAAAATTAAGAGGGTATGCAATATTGCACGTCGCACTCAAGAAAGGTCCAAGAAGACTTCGAAAATCTATGCAACTTTGGTTTTGTTCTATTAGAGGTGGTCCCGACTCTGACACATTCTCAACTATTTCAGTTTTCAATGTACATTGAACTTTTGCAAAATATTTAAATGTTATATAAAATTAAGAGGATATAAAGTTACAGATACATATATTGCACGTCGCGCTCAAGAATGGTCCAAGAAGCCTTTGAAAATCTGTGCAACTTTGGTTTTGATCACTATTTACAAGCTGCCCCGCAAAAGACCGCAACTTCGGGCTAGCTTTAGTTCTTTCGACGCCAGTCTGACGGAGAAAGTGTACAAACTTTATGTGGAGCATAGCCCACTCGATCACGCGCGTCACGACACAAGCTGCTCTGCTCGCGCTATACACCCCGCAAAAAGCCGCAACTTCGGGCTAGCTTAAGTTCCGACTTTCGACGCCAGTCTGACGGAGAAAGTGTACAAACTTTATGTGGAGCACAGCCCACTCGATCACGCGCGCGGAGCGCTGCGTCCCTGAGCGCGGATCGAGTGGGCCATGTTTGGAGCTTCGATTCTCTGAAGGAGAGCGAGACCCTTAGCAGGTACCATCAAATTCTCCGTCCCCCTTAAGTCAACCTCTTACAGTGATTGACGTATTTCTTCATTTGGTGTATAATGCATCTCTCTGAAAACATAGCCCCCCTTAATTCCTAAAAACTAACAAGTCGGTAATACATACGCTCTGAAAAAATTTAAAGTTTAATATAACACATTGAAATAACGGAATTTATTATACAAGTAAATAAATTCATAAATAAATAAATTACAGTGGGATATAAATTTGAAAGTTGTTAAGTAAATGACTGAAAATAACCTTATTCAGTGATTGTTTGCTTGTTTTTAAGAAAAACAGCCATTGAATAAAATAATACCCCCAGTCATTTCTCATTTATGTTTGCCTCCATCTTCTTTACGTGGCTGCCTGCAAAAGGAGAAAGAAATTAGTGTTAATCCTGATTAATACTGTGGCATACCATTTTTTAATGACTGGGGGACCTTTATTGCTTTATGAATAATCGTCGGAACTCCGCACACCTAAAAGCTTTATTAAAACTGCAATGAAACACTGGATATTTACAAATAATGAAATCATGGTTAGCTAAGATTTCTTATTGTTTTTTTTTGTTTCTTATTAATTTTCCTCCCCCCCCCCCGAATTATTTCCTAAAGGCTTAATCTAAAACCGTTTTTTAAAATATATTCCAAACCCTCCCCTTTGACTATTCTACCTTAACCGCACCCTATTTAGGGCACTAAACTGATATCACTAAATTTTATAACTTCACAAGTGCAAAGAGGGCAAACAGGTTTAATGGTATTGTCATTTTCAAGACCTTATGTAATAGTAGAAATAATTATACTATATTTACAACTTTGGCAACACCAAGCGTGATAGCAAGGAAATGCAATTCTTCTTATATTACATTGATGGCATACTCTACACAAAAAATCATTTAGTTTCCCTGTTTGCATTGTATCAGTTATTTGCGGTCCTTCCATAGTTTGACTTGGTAATTCTGATTCGTCATTAGGAATATCTATTATCTCCCCTTCTTGAACTGCCATTTAAATTTCCCTCTTCTTGACCATTAACTCCCGCCAACGTTTTGACTTTCATCAACCTGCTCTTCACCTACTACTCCCCTTCCTTCCACGGGTACAACTTGTACTTCACCTCCCTGAACTCTCGCTGCCCCTTGACCTAACTGCGTTTCAACTACTAACCCACCTCTCTGTCCTTGATCTTTACCCCCAAGACCACCAAGCTTACGTTTCCTAAACTGAATTAAGGTTTCCTTAACATCGTCGTACGAGACAATAGCTTTTGGGTAATTCGGATTCTCATTGAAAAAAATTTTTGAAGGCGTTCTGGCTCTTCAATGACCCTTCTCTTTAAACGCGACAGAAGCTTTAAGTTTTCAACAGCCGCAATATCCGGGCCGTGATTGTGTTTTTTACTTAAGACGACGAAAACATTTTTATTTTAGTTAAAATTTGCTGTCGCATCGCAAAGAGGAAAATCAACCCCATCCTGAACCATATGATCATTTCATTTCCTCAAACACATAAAATACACTATCCCAGCTGAGATCTTATTTTTTAAGTACCCAAAGTCGTTATATACCGACACCTTGGACTTATCTCTTTTTCCATCAATTATCTCCATGTTGTAGAAAATGAATCAAAATCAGTAACAACACCTTTTTTAAAAGTTGGGGAATGCCTTGTTCGATGCCAAAAACACGCACTTTTTCCCACTTAGCCCCCCCCCACACCATCCTTTTACCCAAGCTTTTCATTGAATAATATCGCAGTAATAGTTTTTCCGTTCGTTTCTAGGGTGCGTCATCACAAGCCCCAAAAGGCGGGAACGACGTACTTTCACCCCCTCATCCTTTTAGGCACGCAACAGCTTTTTATCCAATAAGATTGTAGTAAAAGTTTTTTCGTTCGTTTCTAGGAGCATCTACCAAAACCAAAATAGTCGTGAAAAAAGCTGGTTTTTTTAATACTCTAGACGATATTGAAATTAAAGGTAAATTCTGCCCCAAATTAAAGGGCATAGGGACCGTCCATAAACTACGTGACACTCTTATGGGGGAGGATGTTTCTAAATTTTTGACGGTCCGTGACAAAGGGGAGGGAGGGGTTCTTCGATGCGAGACGTCACATTTAGCATTGATTTTGTTACGAAGTCAGTAAGAGGCCGATTGGCTCTCTTATGTTATAGAAGAAGAAACACAATATTCCAAAGTCCAAAGTTACAATAATTTACCAAAACTGTTATTCCATCATCGCTTAAATAGTAGTAAATTTAAGCAATTATCTACTATTTACACCTTTTTATAGCCAATTTAAATAGCGCATTTAAAATAAACAGCGTTAACTCTCTTATGTCTCTATTTATTCGCCCCTATTATTTTTGAGGATGAATCAAATCCCCCTGCCGATTGAAATGGTTTCGTTTCTTTGGCAAATTTTCTAAATCTCAAGCTCGATTAGTCTGTTTTGGGTGACAGTGTCGAAACCTAAAAAGTGTGCCCCTTTAACTAAGCTTTATGGAACTTTTTTGAAGCTTATAAAAAGCACATCCAGACATTAAAATTCTAAAGGTCAATCAGAGGGGAAAAGCTTAAAACGGAAGAGAACTTGAATTTTCAGCCGAGCAAAATATTTCTGAGAGGGCGGCATATCACTCAAGAAATTAATCAAATTTAATTTGTAAATTAAGACAAATCATAGTGCGGACCCAGGTAGCAAATTCACGTTGACACAACGTTTAAACGTAGCATTGAATAAACGAGTGTATTAACGTTTTAAAAACGGTGATCATGTCACCTTGAAACACGGTGTTTCCACACGTGTTGATTTTGTCGCAAATACATGAGAAATCTCGTTTATTTCTCGTTTTAAAAACGTGTATTATAAAGTAGGTTAACGTGGATAAATCGTGCGTTAAACGGTTTCAATTAGGTTTATTTTACGTGTTTCAAAAGTTAATTGAACGAGTGTATCAACTTAATCGAACGTGCACAAAAATTTGTTTAATGTGTTTTATAAGTTAGTTGAACCTGTGTATAACGTTGGTTTAACGTGTTTAATAAGTAAATTACAAGTGTTTAATAAGTATATTACACGTGTTTAATAAGTAAATTACACGTGTTTAATAAGAAAATTACACGTGTTTAAAAAGTAAATTACACGTGTTTAATAAGTAAATTACACGTGTTTAATAAGTTAATTGAACCTGTGTTTTAAATAAATTGAACGCGTTTAATAAGCCATTTAAAGTGTGAAATTCGTTAACTGAAGGCGTCTAATAAGATATTTGAGCGTGCGAAATAGTTTAATTTTACATGTGATAAGACATTAATTAAAAATGTTAAAGACAATAATTTAACGTGTGAAATAAGTTAATTGAACGGGTAAATTTTTAATTAAACTTTTATAATAAGTTAGTTGAACGTGTAAATTTATTTAATTAGACGTTTGTAATAAGTTAATTGAACGTGTGTAATAAGTTAGTTGAACGTGGGTAATTAGTTAATAGCTCGTGTGTAATTATTTAACTCGTGTTCTCAAAGTGGAACCGAAATATTGCCAGTATTACCTTCGACATTTTCATTTATAGATGCAACCCGAACCAACATCACTGCAATGACAGGACTAATACAAAGCCTAGTTTTCAGTTGTTATGTATAAATGTAGTATACCTAAATCAAAAGATAACAAGGCTTTTGAAATATGAAAATTAAACGATTTTCTTTGAGTTTTGAAACAAAACATAGCTTTATAGCTATACAACTACTAAAAGAATCGTAATGCCGAAACATATTTACCATATTTTCATTTTATATTTAGCAAAAACGAAAAAATTACAGTTTTGTAAGAGTTCTGTTCACGCCAATTCTAGGGAAAAAAGCAATAAGGGAGTATTAACCGAGGAGTAGAAACTGAAAACTTCTTATAATTCATAAAAAAAATTATAGCTCAGGCCTATGCATTACATGTCAACACTTTTTTAAATAAGCTCTAATTCCTACTAGGGCTTTCGTTGTTGATTATGAAAATTCAACCGTCTCTATCCTAAATCGACTTCTCAACAATGTCATAAGTCCCTTACTAACTTTGAATAGAATTCCCATGATTAGTATTTCAATGGGAAAACGTCTTAATTACTCGCTTCAGATTAACTATGAAATGCGTAGAGTTCCAACTTCATTACTCGTTCTATATATATTTGACGGATGTCTTTCCGATGAAAGAGGTTTTTCTTAAATAATTAGGGTTATATGAATGATATAAATTATTTTAATCGTCACTATTTTACCTTAATTATAGTTAAGATAATTTAAGAAACTTTATTCCTAAAATAATTTTAAACATAGCTATTTTTAATGTTTGACTTCTAGTGAACACCGTTTTAAGAATTTTTGTAAATTTAGGGTATATAAGGAGATTGATTCCTAGATAGGCGGATAAGAAAAAATGCAATTGCGTGAACCTTTGGTGAAAGCCCTGCCATCGGGGGCTAGACGTTTCTCGTAACCATAGACGCTCGCCTCGTACATTTGAACCCTAACGACAAGCTAATGTTGCAGATTGGTGTCTATGCGGTATAGACGAAAGACCAGCTCACGGTGGTGTTTGAAGCCAATAAGAACTGTATGTGGTATTTTTAACCTGCGAACGCGAGGACAGAGACACGTCCAGTAAAATACCTCCGTGAAGTCATCGAAACTCGGAGAGGTGATAACGATTGATTATAGCTTTTTATGACGCAAGACATGTACGAAATATTAACGTTTCCGAAACCTACGGTATACTCCTATTGGATAGAATCCCGTTGGACCGAATACAGATTTCTACAAATGTAGCCAAATTTAAAACAATTTATAGCCCAAGGAGCGATTTTCTGCTGAATGGGAATATTTATATGGAAGAGCTTTCGACTGAATGGGATGTGTTTACACATATAAAATCATAGCGTTTTCCTTGAGTTGCCAAGCTCCAGTAGCGCAATGGATTAAGTGATTTGGATGATCGAAGAAGTTAAGCAGCATCGAGTGCCGTCAGTACTTGGGAGGGAGATCTTGTTACGTTAGGTAAGGTTAGGTTAGGGTTAGACAATTTCAAAAATGAAAGTTATTTACTGAAATTTATTGAAGAATGTCATTGGTGAACATACATATTATTTGCTGCAATATAGAAGTTTAATAAGAATATCAATTTTATTGTCTGGTTAGGTTAGGTTAGGTTAGGTTAGTAATATTTTATAATTCATTTAACAATGTTACGCCTTTTCCAAAATATTGATGTTTAGTTTCATTGACTTCTCAAATAATTTGCCTTTTCCAAAACATTACTGTTATGTTATGTAATGTTAGGTTTGGTTAGGTTATTTTAGGTGAGGTTAGGGTTAGTAATATTTTATAATTCATTTAATAATGTTACGCCTTTTCCAAAATATTAATGTTTAGCTTCATTGACTTCTTAAATAATTTGCCTTTTCCGAAACATTACTGTTATGTTATGTAATGTTAGGTTTGGTTTGGTTTGGTTAGGTTAGGTTAGGTTAGTTATATTTTATAATTCATTTAATAATGTTACGCCTTTTCCAAAATATTAATGTTTAGCTTCATTGACTTCTTAAATAATTTGCCTTTTCCGAAACATTACTGTTATGTTAGGTTTGGTTTGGTTTGGTTAGGTTAGTAATATTTTATAATTCATTTAACAATGTTACGCCTTTTCCAAAATATTGATGTTTAGCTTCATTGACTTCTCAAATAATTTTCCTTTTCCAAAACATTACTGTTATGTTAGGTTAGGTTTGGTTAAGTTTGGTTAGGTTAGGTTTGGTTAGGTTAGGTTAAGTTTGGTTAGGTTAGGTTTGGTTAGGTTAGGTTAGACAATTTCCAACAATGAAAATTAATTACTAAAATTTATTGAAGAATGTTATTGGTGAACATAAATATTATTTGCTGCAATATCAAGAAGTTTAATTAAAAAATCAATTGAAAAATAGGAATGAAAGGAAAATTCATGATTGGAAAACCGCCCAAATTGCGGTATTCGGTCTAATGGGATTCGGTCGAACAAGACATTCGATCCAATGGGATTCGACCCAATGGTAGACAATCAAACCTACAGTTATAATGCAAAATTAAGGGTAATTTAAAACCATTTTCACACGTGTTGTGAACGAATTTCTTATAAAGACTTGAAAATAAAGCTTTTGTATAAATGTGTTTACAACTTTCTCGAAACTTAAATCAAAAACGCAAAACTAACAGTCCACTTAACACCATTTCGAAACGTGATTTTAACCTAAAATAAACGTATAATCACTTTGTATAATCGTTTTAACAACGTTGCCAAAATATACAGTAATAACGCTAAACTAACGGTCAATTGAACACTATTCTCAAATGTGTTACGAACGTAACATATAGTCCTGAATTAAACGCTCTTGTATAAACGTTTTAACACCGTTGCCAAAAACATACAGTAATAACGCTAAACTAACGGCCAATTGAACACCATTCCCAAACGTGTTGCAAACGAAACATGTAGACTTGAAATAAACGCTTTAGTTATCACTTTCTATAAACGTGATAACAACGTTGCCGAAACATACAGTAATAACGCTAAACTAACGGGCAATTGAACACCATTCCCAAACGTGTTGCAAACGATACATGTAGACTTGAAATAAACGTTTTAGTTATCACTTTCTATAAACGTGATAACAACGTTGCCGAAACATACAGTAATAACGCTAAACTAACGGTCAATTGAACACTATTCTCAAATGTGTTACGAACGTAACATATAGTCCAGAAATAAACGCTCTTGTATAAACGTTTTAACACCGTTGCCAAAAACATACAGTAATAACGCTAAACTAACGGCCAATTGAACACCATTCCCAAACGTGTTGCAAACGATACATGTAGACTTGAAATAAACGCTTTAGTTATCACTTTCTATAAACGTGATAACAACGTTGCCGAAACATACAGTAATAACGCTAAACTAACGGTCAATTGAACACCATTTTCAAACGTGTTGCAAACGTAACATGTAGACCTGAAGTAAACGCTATAATTATCACTTTGTAAAAACGTGTTATTGACGTTAAGAAAATCCTAAACATCTTGAGGTAACTTATGTACCAAAAATAAACGTTTTTCTTACGTGTGAAGTACACGTGAAACGTTTTCAAAACATTGGCACAGAAAATCTACTTTAAATCAACGTTTATTTGCTACCTGGGGAGGGGGGGGGGTTAAAGAAATGTGACGTGGTTTTTAGGGGAGGGGTCTGAGAAAAGCGTGACGAAGCGTGATCTGGGGGGACGGGGGGTCAGAAAATGCTTTTTATCACGTGAAGTAGTTTATGGACGGTCCCAAACTACCTTCTCAGCATTTTGAGGCATCAGCGTCATCGCATCGCCCAAAACTCCAAATCGCGCTGCCATTATTCCAAAAGCGTTTTCGATACAATTACGCGCTCTAGACAATCTATAATTAAAGACCCTTCTTTTTCTAGTCAAATCTTTGAAAGAATATGGCTTCATGTGATGTTTGGAAAGCGGGAATGCCTCATCTCCAACTGAACAGTATGGCACTGGAATTAATAAATCTGCCCCAGGCAAGGATTTTGGAAACGGGAAAAATTCGGAATTTTTTTACAGCGTCTCACAATGAATTAGCGTTGAAAATACCACCATCACTAATTCGTCCAAAGTTTCCAACATTGACAAATGTAAATTTGTAATGGGCGTCACAATTTGCCATAAGGACAATACTGTGGTGCCCTTTGTAATTATAGTACAATGACCCTGATTTAGTCAGGGCTATTATGTTGACGTGCTTCCCATCAGCAGCTCCTACACAGTTGGAAAAGTTCCACTTTTCTAAAAAGCCCTGCGCTGCCACAGCCATATTGTGTTTGTTCATCGGTAGAAGATATTTGATGCAGGGCATCCCATAAGGCTTGGCAAACAATGGGGTTTATTCTTGAAACCGTCGCTTTTCCAACGCGGAAAGCGAGAGAAATGGAGCCGTAGCAATCTCCAGTAGCCAAAAATCTTTATATATAAAAAAGATCAAATTTTTGTTTGTGGCATTAATAAGACTAAATACCTCAGTGTTATGAACAGGCGATCATTCGCTGAAATACTATCCCTCAAGTGCAACTCTTCAACACATATTTTACTTTCTATCAAGCCTAAAGCATATTCAACTTGACTAGGCGTCATCCGACAATATTCCAAAAATAAAGGGTCTTCCCTAATTTCAAAAGCCATTTGAAGTTTTGGTAAGAGATTATGAAAATCTCCGTCTGTGAATCTATCTGCGAAGACTTCTCTCACCCAAATTTGCCTATTTGATTGATTTTTAGCTCTTCTAATGAAAAAATAACTTGCTGAGAAATTATTATTTTGCAAAATTAGGGCAGAAGTCTCTTCGGAGTTCATACTTGTTCGAAATAGGCCTAATTCAATTCAAACGTATTTTTCACTTTCAAAATTTCCCGCCTTAACTGAACAAGCTCCTGATTGGTTCAAAAATCAGAGTATATCTCACTCACTTTTTGGTCGTCACTGTCGTCTGCTATCTTGTCTGAACAGGCAAAGGAACGCTCCGACGCGACCGAAACGATTATAGGGTAGGATTGCACTTTATCTAAATAACTCAACTAACAGCGGTTACAGACTTATTAGACCACGGGGAGTTCGGAAAAAATAGTAAAAAATTCTAAACCCGCCGCAAGTTTGTCAACTATAAGGACTCGCGACGAAAGTATAGCTATGCAATTTTTAAGACGAACTGAATTTAGCAAAACCATTCATTTTTGGTACTGTGATCGAAAAGTAATCTGAGAAATTTTCAAGAAATTGCGTAAAAAAATTCGAAATGCCAAAAATAAGGAAAAGGGGAATATAAGCGAGAAATGGCGAAAACTACATTTGCGATATTTTAGTTTCTAAAAAAAGCTTTAAAATTTTGGGAAATATTTAAAAGTAAACCAATATTTTGGAAAAAAAGGCACTAATTGGTTTTAAGTAACTAGGCTCAATCGCAAACAAAAATTTTGGAAAAGGTGGTAAATTAGCTAATTAGTAACCAAACCTAACCTAACCTTACCTTTAATAGCTTTGAAATATGTGGTTCCCCGCTAAAACTGTCACTGAATCCGCTGGCCGCCCCTTAACGCCTCCCCTCGATTCGCGCCACTTCCCGCCTCGCGGGTTGCCATGGAAACGAGAACTTACTGAGCAGAGACTCGTTGATTTTCAACGTGATTAGACGTGTTTTTTTTTGAAGAGGCTTTCTTGAGAGATAATTATTACTGCTGTCAAATTATATTTTCTGGGGGTTTATTAGGTTTAATTTCTAAATGGCTCATGCTAATTTGGAAAACGAGGCGTATGAAAACCCAAATTTTGGGAATGAGGAACATTTTTTTAAAATGGTTTCCTTGAAGAATTGGGGAGGTTTTTTCCCGGGATGGATGATGGCCTAAAGGCGCGGTCAGAGAGGGATTCCATTGCCCTAGTACTTTCTTTGGAGCTTGTCCCGCGTCTTGAATCCTTCAATGAAGGAAAGACACCTTGCGGATGTGGGAATAAAAACGATGATGGGGAATTAATTGGATATCTTGTTGGGGTTCGCAATGCCCAAAGCCAATTTGGCTATTCGATAAGATGTTCCGCAGCCCAGTCTCGCGCTTACAAGCGCAAGGCCTTAAAAGCATCCAAAAAGAAGGTACCAGAGTATTTGGCAGTCGAGTGCACGAAGGCTTTCGTCTCTTCGAAAAACACCTGGTTTTACAATTAAAACCTGTCGGTTACCGACAATCTCTTTCTCGTGTTCCTGTGGGTTTCCAAAATGAGCGTATCTAACGCTATAATACACAATGAATGTGCCAGCCATACCGTCGTGGATTACTTTTCCATGTGTCGCGAGGTGGCTGAGATTGTCATTTCGAACAGGGCCGACAAGGTGCAGATTGGAGGACCAGGATTGTTCGTAAAGGTGGACGAAACATACTTGCACTCTAGAAAGTACCACCGTGGGGCTCAATTGGCCGGAGAGACCATTGGTATCTTTGGTATTTATTGCAGAGATACGAAAGATGGTCTTTTTTTGAAGGTCAGGAATAAGTCCAGGGCCGTTTTGTGGACCCAAATGGCGAAATACATAGCTCCGGGGTCAGTGATAATGTCAGATGGCGCCCCGATGTCCTGAGGAGTTTTGATTTAGCAGGGCAATGAGGTCGACATTATATAGGTAGGGGGGCCTGCCAAATGAAAACTCCCCAGGATATTGAAGCCGGCAGTAGGCAAGGGGACCTGCCATAAAAAAACTCTACATGAGAAACGAAGTGTGGCCACCTCCAAGTGGTGTTTCTCGGGTAGCGCTAAGTGCCACACATTACTGCATAACCATAAATATATTTGGAATTTCTAATTGTTCTTCCCTGGTAATTTGAAACCCTTTCCAAAATATCGCTTTTTGTGCTTAGATATTTCAAAAAGAATAAGAAGCCTTTTTCAAAATATTGCTGTAAAATTTGACGCCTTTTCCAAAATATTGCCGTAAAATGACGCCTTTTCCAAAATATTGCCGTAAAATATGACGCCTTTTCCAAAATATTGCCGTAAAATATGACGCCGTTTACAAAATATTGCCGTAAAATATGACGCCTTTTCCAAATTATTGCCGTATTATATGACGCCTTTTCCAAAATATTGCCGTAAAATACGACGCCTTTTCCAAAATATTGCCGTAAAATATGACGCCTTTTCCAAAATATTGCTGTAAAATATGACGCCTTTTCCAAAATATTGCTGTAAAATATGACGCCTTTTCCAAAATAATGCCGTAAAATATGACGCCTTTTCCAAAATATTGCCGTAAAATACGAAGCCTTTTCCAAAATATTGATGTAAAATATGACGCCTTTTCCAAATATTACCATTAATTTCCAAATAATTCGCTTAATTTTCCAAAATTTTGCCTTAACGTTCATTTGCTTCCCAAATTATTTGATTTACTTTTCAAATTATTTGAAGCCTCTTGCAAAAACTAGATGATTATTTCATTTACAACCCAAATAGAATGCAACCTTTTCGGAAATATTTCTAAAATCCGCCTTTTCCAAAATTTTGATGCTTACTTCTTTTACAACTCAAATAAAATGAGACCTTTTCCTAATTTTTTTTCTCAATTAAAATCCACTTTTTCAAATATTATTAGCATAAATCTCATAATTTTTGTAGATTTACCTTTTCTTAGTAACATCTAGAATAAGCTATAACACTATTTTCGTCGCGAGTCCATTTGGTAAGATCGAGCTTGACTGCAGACTAATCGAGCTTGAGATTTAGAAAATTTGCCAAAGAAACGAAACCATTTCAATCGGCAGGGGGATTTGATTCATCCTCACAAATAATAGGGGCGAATAAATAGAGATATAAGAGAGTTAACGCTGTTTATTTTAAATGCGCTATTTAAATTGGCTATAAAAAGGTGTAAATAGTAGATAATTGCTTAAATTTTCTACTATTTAAGCGATGATGGAATAACAGTTTTGGTAAATTATTGTAACTTTGGACTTTGGAATATTGTGTTTCTTCTTCTATAACATAAGAGAGCCAATCGGCCTCTTACTGACTTCGTAACAAAATCAATGCTAAATGTGACGTCTCGCATCGAAGAACCCCTCCCTCCCCTTTGTCACGGACCGTCAAAAATTTAGAAACATCCTCCCCCATAAGAGTGTCTTGTAGTTTATGGACGGTCCCTATGCCTTTAATTTGGGGCAGAATTTACCTTTAATTTCAATATCGTCTAGAGTATTAAAAAAACCAGCTTTTTTCACGACTATTTTGGTTTTTGGTAGATGCTCCTAGAAACGAACGAAAAAACTGTCGTCAGTGTGCTGTTTGGAATTTCACCTCACCAAAAGGTTATAACCATCCAAAGAAATCTGGATTTCTAACTCTTCCTACGAAAAGTACACTTAAAAGGTATACTTGTGGAGTTGATGGGGAGACTGGTTATACCAAGTTGGTGAAGGAACGCCTTGAAGCAGAATGGAAACATCTAGAACCCCAAGAAATATTTGTATCACTGATCATTGACGATATGGCAATAAACCCCAAACTAGTTTATGGCAAACGCATTGATAGAGTGTTTGGGTTGAAAGACTTAAAGAAACCACCCGCAGAAACTTCTTCAAATTTGTCAATGGATGACATTGATGAGTGTCTAAGTGAAAGGCCAAAGGAACCTGTAGTTGCAAATCAGCTCCTGTGCTTTGTGATTAATGGTCTTTCTACATCACACACAATACCAGTTTCATATATTTTTTACCAGACAGACAACTAGGGAAGACTTGCATCGCCTAGTTATAATGGTAATTCAGGATGTTGAAGAATGTGGATTTTCAATTGTGAGAGTGATCACTGACAATGCCAAGACAAATGTGGCCATGATGCGCCGAAGTAGCATCAAGTCATATATTACAGAACCTCAGAAATAGATTCATGGACATTGAAACAGATGATGATTCTTCACTGATATCTGGAAAATTCGTAATTCACCTTTACGAACTTCAAAAAAACGAAACGGTCAAGCCAGTTAGACGTTTGACACGAAAACATGTTTATTCATCTAGCTTTGAGCAAATGAATGTCCAGAGAGCAGTTCACATATTTTCTACACCAGTCATCGCTGCCATTGAATACCTGTGCACGCATAGCAACAGTCACCCGCAAGCGTACAAATTTAGATGGGCTGGACCTAATATCGAGTACATGTAAGTGGTGCAAAAGTGGTTCGATTTGCACAACATCTGCAATAAGAGACAATGTTACCAAGCTCGTAATGACAACAAAGCACCATTCACCACCATTGATGACGAGAGGCTGGAGTGGCTCCAAACCACATTTTTGCAATACATTAACGACATAAAATTCGATAAACAGAAATTCATTTTTACAACACAAACTTTCGAGGCATTTAAGGTCACCACCGAGTCGACTGTCGCTTGTGTTGGCTATCTTCTCGAGCAAGGTTTCCACTACGTTTTGACCTGTTAGCTAACGAGTGGCAATGTTGAGCTCTTTTTCTCTAAACTTCGATCTATGTCAGGTGGAAATGGCATGCTTGATGCCAGAGCAACTCTGTTTAGTCTGGAAAAAATTTTGAAAAAAGGGAAAATTAACGCTTCCTCCAGCTGAAAATTTCCCAGAACATCCTGCCCTTTATAACACCGATTTTCATGACCAATTAACTACGTCAGGTACAGTATTAAAACCAAAACTTCCCTTAAACGTTATTTCCATTCTAGATGAGCTATCAGAACACCCAGCTCCGCAGAGCGCAACACTAAACCTGGCTAGCGGGATACATTATCAGATTGATAAAAGAAATCAAATTTTGTGGCTTTTGCCAATTAAATATATCTGAACCACGTCTTTGAACACCTCTGCTTGACCTGATAAGAAGCGCAGATAAGGGTGAACTTCGCTATCCAAGCCCAGCATTTGTCTCGCTAATGTCCAGAGTGGTATCTTTCGTAGACAGAGCAGTACCACATTTGCAAAGCGCTCCTCACATCCGCGCCAATATAACAACAATTTTGGAGAAAAAGATCCAACGTTCACCAGACCTACTGTATGAGTTTAATGATGCTGGGGAGCATCCATTGCTAGTTGCCAAACTCATTTGCGAAAAGCTTGTGCCCACTTTAATGGGCAATATTTCTCGAAAAATATCAGAGAAATAGGAAAAGACCAAAGAATTCGTCTCAAAACCACTATCAAGAAAAATTCATGAAGCGTAATCTTTCACTTAGGCCATGTAAAAACAGAATTTAATAAAATATTTTTGCGTTTGTGGTTTTTATTTAATAATCCTTTTATTTCTCAACCAACAGGTGAAAAATTCGAAACACCTTAATTTTTTGTTCTTGGTTTTTCACTTATTTGCCAAATAATTGTAACCATTAGTTAATGGATACAATAAATAAATAACACATTTATTAGCCTTAAATACCATATTTTATTCAAAGCACTTTTATGTTTTCAAATAAATTATTTTACTTCCAATACTTTAAGTTCTTTCTTTTCACTTACTTTCCAATTAATTGTAACCATTAGTTAATTGAAATAAATAACACATTTACCTTAAATACCATGATATTTGATTCAAAACACTTAAATTTTTCAAATAAATAATTTTTCCCCCAATACTTGTAGTTCTTGTATTTCAGTCACATATTTCCCAATTAGTTTTAACGACCAGTTAATTGTAATAATAAATAAAATATAAGACCTTAAATACAGTATTTTGATGAAGCGGGATTGTTTGGGTCTAGTGTTTATTTTTTACTGAAAAACTATTCACGCTTGAAACTTCAAAATTTGTAGGACTTGAGAAAACGACACTACGCACATCTTCCTAAAATTGCACGACATTTGATTCACAAGAAGCGAAATTACGGCCATTTTACTCCAAAAAACGGCATTTTCCCATAGACATAATGCTAATTCTTAGACTCGTTTGACCAAGGAGTACTAATCGGTCATATTTTCAACTTTTGGCTGTTTGAAGGGGCTTCTATAGCGCCTGCAACTTGCGTGATCGAGTGGCCTGTGATGTAATATAGTGTTTGTAGCGGACTTGTAAATAGGGGGTATCAGGGAGCCCGTGACACTCAAGAAAATTCACAGGACACCCTGAAAAAATATTTTTAGGGGTACCCTGAAAAATTCGGGGCGATGAGAACTCTCCCCCATAATGACAGACGAAAACAGCTCTAAAAAAAGAGAAAAAAAATAAAATGACGAATATTTTCCCTCAAAACTGTGGCAGGAAACCCCGGAATGCATTCATTTCTCCCTCACATTTTGTTTTGGGCTTGCTCCCTTACTCCCTAACCTCTAATCTCTTCCCTCTTTTTAGGCGAGTGTGACGTGGTTTCTAGGATCAAAAGTTCAAGACTCAAAAGTGAAAATAAAAGTTTAAAATACGCCGCTTTTCCTCAACACCAAATTAGTGGTATGCCTCAATATGATATTTAAGTTTTTTTATTTATCTGACACCGGACCTATTGGCTAGCGAAACAAACCACTGGAACCCCGTTAAGCAAGGACAATTAAGATTGGACATGGGATGCGCTAAACCTTTGCCCGAAGCCGCAGTCTGCATTGTATACGCCGAATTTCAAAGCATGATTCAAATCGATAAAAATAGAAACGTAATTGTAGATTATTAAAAATGTCAGCAACTACCACCGTAGACTTGATTCTCGCTTTATCAGATACGCCCAACTTTTTGGGTGTTTTCGCGTCAAATAGGTTACCTAAGGTTACCAGATATCCCGCATCGTTAATTATAAATTTAGATCAACACTATGAAAAGGGGTCTCACTGGGTATCGGTCTTTATAGATGGAGCTCGTGTAGGGTATTATTTCGATAGCTACGGTTTACCACCATTTCTGCCTAGTATAAGAAGATTTTTATCTTAAAACTGCAGAAAATGGACTTTTGGTAAGCGACAACTTCAGAGGCTAGAAAGTAGCGTATGCGGGCAGTGTAGCGCCCTCTATCTTATTCATAGAAGTAAGAAGAAAAGTACGAAAGCTTTCCTTAAAGCTTTTACCGCAAATCGAAACATTAACGATATGAAAATTGCTAAACAATTTCAAAATCATATACGACGACTAAAAAAAGTGTAAAAGGAGCTTATTAACAAACCGTGTGGTTGCCTGGTGGTAATGCGTCCAGCTCTGTGTTGTTTCAACAACATTTGAGTTTCCATTCCAGGGTTCGACTTCCTACCAACGGCGCTTTATTAGTCCGGTATAGAAAAAAAATCTTCAGATACGGCTTGAATCAAGTTTAAGGAGGTTTTTTAAATATTTAACTAACTTATTATTAATTTAACTTAATTATGTATGTTATTATCACGCTAATTAAATGCTTTTTGATTTAAAATCTGATTGTAATATAATAAGCCTAGCATAAGCATATCATTCAGGATCAACCATAGGATAAGCCTACCAGGATCTACAATAGCATAAGCCTACCAGGATCTACAATAGCATAAGCCTACAATAGTATAAGCCTATCCCTTCGGGTACCAGCCACTTGACGTCACCAAAATTAGCCGTGACGTCATCAGGAAAACCACCACCAAGTGGCTCAACAATTCAAATTGCCCGCCAACAACATCACGTGACGTCATCAATCCCCTCCCCCCAATTCCTCCCCCCTGCCAACACCATCACGTGGAGTCATCAATTCCCCCCAACGGCCCCGGATGACGGTATAGAACAGGTTTTACCCCTCCCCCCTGAGGGGGGAAGGAAACGGGGTAAAACCTGTTCTATACCGTCATCCTTACTCTCTGACAACTATACCAATTAGGATCTGGTATTGAAAAATATAAGCGTAATAGTTCCAAGACCAAGATGGATAAAAGTTGTGTAAACAAATTTAAGAATAAACATGTCACAGCAACCAAGAAAGTCTCTAGAAAGGAAAACCAACCAAGAAATTTCCTCGAATTAAAAATGAAAGTGAGAAAATAACCGAAAACAAAGCTACACCAAAAGATGTTCCTCAAAATAAAAATGAAACCAAAGTTCCTATAAGCAAAACGAAAACCATCCAAGTTCCTATTTATAATGAAACCGAAGAAGTCTCAACAAAGAAACATGCAAGCCAGGTAGTACCTGAAATTAAACCTCCAACCTAAGTCGTTCGTAAAAAGAAACCTAAAGCCAAAGAATCTCGTAAAAAGAAAACTACAACCAAGGTAGTATATGCAACATCTAAGAAACCAGTTGCATATCAAGATGAAACCTCGATTATCTCATCACGAGGTAGAGTAAGAAAAACATTTTTATACATTAGGATTTATCTTTGAGCGCAGGTTAATAGGCGGTAATATGTGATTTTAGTCAACCCCCCATAATATGTTACAAAATTCAGTCCCACCAAAATAAATGATAAAATTCAGACCCGCCAAAATATGTGATAAAATTCCACCCCACCTTTCTTAAAATGTGACCTTAAAAAGATATCACTGTGATATTAAGCATATTGAAGCTTTGCAGAAAAAAAATTTAAATAAAAATGCTTTAAACTTATAAAATTATTTTAATTAAATACAAAATTCACAGCTTCCGTAAGATTTTTTCGTTTATTTTTACAAACCCTTATGGTAAATCTAAAACTCTAGAAGTGTCCATTTCAACTCCGCGATAAGAGCTTTCACCAGTTTTAAAAGTTTCTGTATATTTTTGTGGCTTTCCCTGTCTGAACTTTGAAGTAATGATCTTTGAGCAGACTTAAAGTTTGAAATAGTTAGTTTTCCCGCTGTAATGAATCGCATTTGGCTATAATTATATCAAGAAGTACGTAAATTCGTATTTTCGCGCGCCATGTAAGTTTCTCTGCTATTCCCTCTCCATCCCCCTATCCCGCGCAGTTAAATATCACGGTAAAATGGCCCTTAGGGACACGCGTCATAGCCAGACACTTTACTTGTTTTATAGGGAAAGAGTATCATGGTGCCAAGAAAAGAAGGTCCCCGTAAAGCATGTTCCAGAGCTTCCGTGCCAGACGATCGATTATAAGCTATCATCTGCTTTAATATGTTGTTAGAGGGCCCTCGATAGCTAGCCCTAGGCGCTTCGCGTGCGGTTTAAAGTTTCCAACGTCAAAAAGGTAAAATTTTCATTATTTTTATTATTTTTCTTAATTATTCTAATGTTTTCCACTTCGTTTATTAAATAGCTTTTTCTCGATTAAGCATGGAAGATAAAGAAATTTTACGCCCTTTATTCACAGTTTCATTAAATAATTACGAAGATGAATTTTTTAAAATTGATGAGACTGAAGTTCGCTGCAGCATAATTGAACATTTAAACCCGGATAAAAAGCTAGAACATTTAATAAATACGCTAAGTGAAAAATATATTTCATTAAAAGAAAACTGCAAGGCTGAAAAGAGGAGTACCGCCAACTTTCCCTGTGTTTGGAATAGCTGGTTAACGCAGTACTCATTTGGACAGTTTGAAATTGACTTGATTTTAATGAAACTGAAGTTGCCCTCACTGTCTATTGGTTAGCAAGCAAGGTCGTCAAAGAAATTGAAAACTTTGAGCGGGCTAGGACTCTAGCACAATTAATTGCGAACGAATCAGCAAACCAACAAATTAAGACAACTTTTCTGAAAAAACCTTAACTCAATCTTAAAACTGATGAACTGTACTCGTTGTGCAGGCTAGGAGGAGGTTGTCTAACGTAGATGTAGAAGGTAAACAAACAAAACATGCAAGTTTCACAGAAACTTATACGAGGCATGAAACCGCTTACGCAACGACGTGATAAAGCTCACATATTTTATAAAATAAGCCTATCTTTGAGAAATAAAGACCAGTTTCCGGAAGACATTCCTCCCGCGCTAATTCACAAAAAAAGAGGTGGATTACTGATACCACATGTACTACTTATGGAGTACATAAAAGAAGTCAATAACATTGAATGGTTAAAATGGAATGCCATGACGGATCTGTCGAAAAATGTGCTCAGTAAGTCCTTTCTTTAAGATAATAGAATCGATGAAGTCTATTTAAAGTCTAAATAACTTAAATAAAAATTTACTAAATTTCTGAGGAAACAATGGCGTCATTAAAGAGAAATGAGTAATTAGAGATTATGTATCACGAAGCATTAACAAAAAAAAGTGGTTGAAAGAGGTTTCGAAAAAGAAGATTTCAGACAAGTTTGGCAAAGGAAGTTGGGTCACGCCAAGTTAGGGGATTTGTTTCGTCAAAACATTCGGATGCGAAATGACAAAAAAAGGCAAAAGAGGAATTGGAGGACAGAATTTAAGGTGCCACCTCTACAGAAAAACAATAAAGAAGAAAGCTTTGAAAACCTCATCAAAACCAAACAAGCCTACTAATAAACAGACCAAAAAATGTAGTCCTTTTAAAACAAAGTCTTATAGTCGCAAACTAAAAGTACAAAGTCCCACATCAAAACCCAAAAAGCCCACTGTTGAACAGACCAAAAAAACTAGTCCTATTAAAACTAAGCCTTGTAATCGTAAACAAAAAGTACAAAGTGCTAGTCCTGTTAGACCTAAACGATTCATCACTAGAAAAAAATTATGCTTAGACTAGGTTGGTGAAGCTGAGGTTAATAATTGTGATATTTAACTATTTCGAAAAGTATTTCTTGTAACATTTGAGTGATAATTACTATTCAGATTTGTTAAATATTTAATGTTCCAGTGTTTTAATTGAAAGTTTTAATTTCTTGTTTTACAATTTACATCCATTTCGGAGTAATATATTCATAAAATGTGGTCACGATATTTTAGTGAATTAAATAATAATTTATGATTCTTGAAATATATCCAAATCCTCATTGCAATAAGATTGTTCTGCGTTTTGTACCGTTTTGGTAATTTTTTTAGCGGCAACGCTCTTACACCACCAACGCAACGCTCTTATACAAGCTCGTTAACTTCCTACCAGGTGAATAGTTCAAGCTCGTTAACTTCCTACCACGTGAATAGTTGAAGTTCGTTAACTTCCTACCAGAAATATATTTCAACTGACTAAATACGGTTGCGATAGCCGAACCATTTATTCTGACAGGCGCGATCCAGTTATTGGGATGGCGAGAGAGAAAATACTCGGCTAAGTTGGAAAATCCATATACACTGATCCTTAAAAGTTTCCAAGTCTGCCATGCCAAAAATTTGTTTTTATTTCGGCTTTTAAGGGAATCGCCTCACAAAATTCTTTCCGTCGTCCACAGTTCGAAATATTCCAAACCTTTTCTCATTGAGATAATCGGGGAAGAAATCATAGAGTCAGCTCTCTAACAACCCATTTTCAAATATTTGGTTGCAGGCATAAAGTTAATCGTCGCAAGCCATAACTGACACATGATCATGAGAGGTTCTCCCGTATTTCGGATTCGCATAGTTTTAAGGTCTTGCATGATTTTAGGAGGGACAACGTTGAGTTTGATCCAAGAATCTCTCTCAATGTGAGCCAAAGACAACCCTTTAACTTGAGCCAATTCGTTTTTCTCAGCCCGATCAACTTCCCGAGCATACATATCAATGATTTGATTCCAGCCAAATCGCACATCACCCATAACTGTAAAGTTTCTTGAGTGATGTAACCCATTTATTCTGTTTTTCAACTGGTGCGTTGGGCATACAATCCAGTATATCCACCTGTTTTTCTGGAAAGGGTGTTGAAATTGGGGTTTCAACTAAAATCAAAAGAGCCATCATTCTTTTCTGTATAACTGAAAGAAGCCTCCATCCCTAAAAAGTGACGTAACGCTCCAATATTGGAGTTTCCACCATCACAAACACCTCCATATGATGGCCCTAGCTGACGACCCTCTCTGCCGGTCGTGCCGGGAGGAGGAAGTAACTCCCTCTCACATACAGTGTGAGAGCGATTACTTCACCTCAACAAAGATTTGGTCACTTTGATTCACATACTGTGGAACCCTCGCGGGTCTCTTCCATAACGGTGGAACGAATTCTACGTTAGGCCGCGGCCACGGATCTCTTCAAGTTCTGAATATGAGGGTGCACAATATGCCTCTGGCATCGGTGCTAGGACGCGAGCCCCCCACTCCCCCAATAATAATAATCACAAACCAATGCCGAAGTCTCCAAGCCTACAGATTGAAATGTCTAAATGACTTTCTTGAGGGTTAAGCTAGCTCGATTTTGCTTAATTTCTTGTAATCTTTTTCTTCTTGAATTAGGAGTTAACACACTAATTCTGAACCGTGAGGTTACGAATACTTTTTAATTTCGTTCTTGGCGTGACATTTTCGTTTTTAAATATTAAAACTATTTTATTCGGGTGTAAATAATTCCGATAAAATACAGAGAGCTTTCGGCTCGAGAACCTTTATCAATCTGAGATTTATTAAGGCTCTCGAGCCGAAAGCTCTCTGTATTTTATCGGAATTATTTACACCCGAATAAAATAGTTTTTGTTTATATCCATGTGATTCTCTTTATGTTTTAAATTAGTCTTATTATTTTCGTTTTTCTTAGCTAGCTTCAAGATGTATCTTAAAAATCAAAAATTTAATGTCAAACAGCACTTCACATGATCATACTCATACTAACGATCCTATATTCTTATAAATATTTTGACTAAATTACCTATTCAGGTAACGACATTCCCAACATTGATACAATCCACTGCTATATAAACTCTTATTTATATTCTTAGGGTGAATATGCCAAACTAGGCAATCATCAAAAGGGTATTTACTAGTCTCCAGTTTTTTTGTGCTTAAATCCTTGAATTTGTGTTATTCATGCCAAAAATATTTCAAAATATGAGTTTATATATATTTTTGGCTTTTCTTCAGACGCAATTCATTGAGAATTTTTAATAGTTCTCAGCGCGATTGTGCTTGCATCCAAAATAATTTCTCACCTTAGCTTCAATCTCAAACCAATCTCGCAACCCACCTAGTGCTTCAAGTTAATAAACATTTTCATGGAAAGGGTTAGTAAAGTAACAAAAATTACCAGTGAAATACCAGTACAAAACACAAAATCACCTCTCAGTATTGCAAGAGATTCTTGAATAATCTCTAAGTTGATGTCTTCAACTTCCGAATCAGGATCAAAAACGTTTTTTGTTGTTGGAGTTTTAAACATTGTGTAAACCGTTAAGTTCCAGTTATGGAAAATACGAGCTTTACAGACGTGTCAAAAATGTTGAACTGAGCCTAATCGTATCATTTCTAGAGACTTCGATTTGAAATAGAGTTTTATCACGGTTTCTTTTTTTAACAAATTTTGAACCATCTGTGAATGGTTTTGTCATTATGGAAAACTATACTCAAGACACTAGGTCCACTATAAAGTTATAAGAATATAGTTCCTGGTTTTATATATTTTATTTGGTCTTCTGTGGATGTTAGAGCCTTTTCACACAAAGAAATACTGCTAATAGGAATATTTTCTTTCAAAACATTACAGTTTTCGTCATGTACGCCATCTAGAGATGTATATCACAATAAACAAAATTTTAAACAAAAACAGCTGTCAAAACTTACACAAGGAGGACTGATCATTTGTTTAAGTTTCCGTATCTTTCTCACAGATGGTCACGTTGATTTTAAATTTTTGGATTTTTTGGGACTCTAAAATATATTCAGCTTTTCTTTTGGAAACTACATTAACTAAGCTTCCAATTGAAGGGGTTTCTTCAATAAAATCAGTCTGAGATTGTCTTGAACAATGAGGTTTTAAAAAAATCACATTGCGTGAATCAATGATTAACGTAGATTTGTGGTAGCCTTTAGGCTAATATTTGTTGTGGGTGTTTAACAGTTGCATTTCCTAGCAACGTTATTTCAGTTGGTATTGTTTGTGTTGACGAATTTTTATTTTTAGTAACTACTCTGTCAGTTTCAGTTGACACGTTAGACACGAAATCAGAGTTATCATACTGAATTTGTTTTGTTGACGTAGGTTTTAGAAAAAAATTTCACTGCTGGGATTCATTTTTCGATAACAACTGTAGCGGCGTAGGAGTTTTCTTACGAGTTATTTCAAATATTTTACCGTTTATAAGGCAGCTAAATTTAACATGAACTTCCTTAAGTAAGTTAAGTTACTGTTTGACAAAATATTCAGCCAAGGCTTAGCCCCTTAGCAGCAGCATTTACGTGAAATAATATCAACGTTTGTAAACAATTTATATGTTACCTAAATCAATTCACAACTCGCGATTGGAGACGAAACATTTTTCGCTCTAAGGTTTTAACATTAGTTCATTAATAAAAATTTTTTTTATTTGAAACGCAGCTGCATACCTATTATTCCCGCATAATCAACGGTGTCATTTTACTTTTTCATTTGAGGTCAAAGATTAAAAGAAACTACTTTTAAACTACGTAATTTTCCTGCCTATTTATTGTTTGTTACTAAACAGTCATTCGTCTGCTTAAGAACTTTCAAGGAATGCAGGGAAAAATCCTCCAATTAGTCCAATTTACGTACTTCTTGATATACTTATAATCTTCTGCTATTAGCAAATATTTTATTTTTAAACGCTGCCGAATATGTTTCTTATTATTGAAAAAAATTAATACAATTTATAGTATATGAATTGGATTAAATTATAGGTTATGAATATATGCATCGAGATATCTTCATAAATCAAATTCCGGGTTTTGAGCAACGTAGCACAACAACGCATTTTTTACGGTTAAGAAAAGTAATTTAAGGTCTTCAGCAAAGCGAAGGACACTAATATATGACTTTGAACAAAACGTTTAAGAAATTAGGTTTTAATAAATGTACTGGCACCAATTGTATTTATTATATCCCTTATGGTGTGGTCGTTTAAGTCTGCATAGATGATCTAATTGTTATAGCCGTAAATAATGAGATGTTAGTTAATCTGAGACTGAGTACGATCTCATATGAAGTAGGACGGTTCGGTCAAGTTTCATCAGCAGCGTTTTGATTAAGTTTCGAAAGAACCAGTTAGTTTTTGTCTCAGCGCTGGTATAGTTTAAAGTAGTAGATATTGCATAAGTACTACGGAAGATGAGTAAAGAATGCAAAACGTTATTGGCAATCGTCGCGCAACGTACAAGACCAGACATTTTACTAGCTGTTATCGCGTTTTCACAGTATATCTCAAATTTTGGTTATGATCAGAGGCTATGTAAGAGGTAGATACGTTATATCTATTTCAATGATACATACGATAAATAATAGTAATGAGTTGAACATTTATTGCGATATTGTTTGGGCTTGTGATCGGGACACTAGATGATGTAGTTGTGGTTATGTAGCTTTCATCAGATCTGCCCCTGTTATCGGGAAGTCGATAAAACAGAAATGTTTCTTTGTCAACTATGGAATCCAGGTATGCAGCAATGTCGCAAGCTTTTTAAGAACTCTTATGGTTAAATCTTACCTTAAAAGAAATTTAATTATCTTATATAAAACTAGGAAAGCCAATCTTGTCCTGTGATTATCAATTCAGCTGAAAAACAAAAATCTAAACGTAACATCGGGAGAATAAATACAGCTGAGGGTATATTTAAGGAACATTTTTTTAGATCGAAAGATAATGTTGCCAAGGTTTTCACGAAGATTTTACCAATGACTACTTTTATGAATTGTTTTAAAATGTTAAAGTTACGTTCCTAAAGTGTGTCAAAGAGGGAAGTGTTTTCAATAATAAACTTTGACACACAGGAGACTATGTAAGATAAGAAACCGAAACTCAGTCACATGATTTGTGACGTTGCAGTTGGTGGAGACACTCTGTCTTCACTTCGAGTCCCGGTTCCGATGGGGTAAGATCATTAATTGCGTTCGCTCTTTTACTATGGTCTTGATACTGAATTAAAAGTATTGTTTTAATAAGTCCGTGTTATAATTCCGACCGTTTATTAATCCCGATGGCTGTACGCAGTTAGGGTCAACTAACTTGTTCTTCCTAACACTAACAACACCTTGCTTATACGGAAATCTTATATTGCGTGATTTTTTTCCTTCAACATTTGGCATCTCGCTACACAATACATTAGTTATGTCAATCTACCCCAACGCATTTCATGATTTCATCGTCGTTGTAAACGCTGAGTGCAGACAGCTATGACGTATGAAAAATGCGGGAAAGAGCCCCTGCCCCTGCAAATTCTAAGAGCGGCTAATTCAAAAGGGCGGGGCAAAACCAAGTCAGAATAGGGTTTAAAAATATCAATTTTGAAAATACTATTAATTCTTGAATAACAAAATTTCATATTCTTAATCAGCGAACCTATTATTATGGAGATTTTTTTATTTAAAATCTAAATGATAATAGAAATTATAACTGTCAGTTACCCTTTAATATGAAGTTATGTAAGCAAATACTGGCTTTGATTATTTTCTGTATATTTTCTGACCTTCCTTGGATGGTTTTGCGAAATATCCTCCTCCTGGCTGCATAAATCCGAAAAGTGTTCTCTATATTTCTTCGTGCACGGCATAGACAATAATTAAAAATTCTTTGTGTTAATGTTAGACCTCTCCTTCCATAAGGCCTCTTGTTTAGAGGAAACGTTTCATCCGCTGCGATGAAATATAAAAATTTCTCATTTGAATTTGAAAGGAATTCTGGGTCAGGAAGAGTAAGTAGCCCTCTATTAAGCATTATTCCAAATTTGCATCGAGAAAAGACCCCTCCATCATTCTGACTTCCTTAAGCACCAACGTACACCATGGTTAACTTGTAATTTGCGTCGCATAAGGCCATGACTCTTCTCTATAGTTATAATTAACGACTTTTGGCAGGACATAGAATATTGACGTGTTTGCCATCAAGGCTCCAACACAGTGCGGAAGATTCCATCGAGACAGAATCTCGCTGCTTATAAGCTTCCTATCTTCAGGCGTTATGGGTAACATCAAGTTTATTGGTGAAAGAACGATACACAAGGCTCTGCATGCTTCATTAATTATCTTGATAACTGTACTGGTCCCAAGTATATGGGCGAAGGACAGACTTATTTGCATGTCGCCATTTGCTAGATATCTGGTTTTTATTGATGTGAAGGCGGTTATAAATGTGTTTTCTAATGCATGATAAATTAACAACCAAATCACAGTATTGGCACCAAGGAAGTAAACTTACTCCACACTTTTCCAGGGGCCACCACTGTCAATCAAATTTTACCATAACGTTAATGAGAGGATCCCTCCCATTGGACCGAAATCCCATTCTACCGAAGCCAAAGAAGGGAGCTCCCATTGGACCGAAATCCCGCACCTTGAGCGGTTTACGAAAAGTGGAGATAGCCATGAATGGCTGCACTTAACGTTTTTGTACACTGCCTAGTTATCTCCGATAAATACGAAGTAGCAATGAGTTTACCGTGGAAACGAATTTAAAGGCTTATGTAAATTTAAGGGAAAGCTACAATAAGCCGTAAACCGTAACATTTTCTTTAAAGTTACTTTAAAATGATACTTAAAACGAGAGATTTATATTTATATCAAGGTGAATAAATATATTACACTATATCGTTGATTCTAAAATTTTATTTTATGTTTTGTTTGTAATACAAGTTTACAGCAACAGAATCGAGTAATTTTATAGCGGAATACGTTTTGTTACAATTTTGCTTTTCTAAACTTTTAGAGTAAAATGCAACCGAATCTAATTATCTTTGATTCATTTTAAGGTATTTATTTTTTCTATGAATTATACATGTGCCACCATCCCTATCGATTTTAAGGTTACGATATTCAATTTGCAAGCTCATTATGTTCTGAATAAAATTAAACCAAGTAGGTTTCCTTTGAAATTTGAGATTTAGCTTATTATGAAAACCTTCCAAATGATTGTTAGTACGGTACTCGAAGTTTGCAAATTGGTTCCACATTTCAAGCGGATAATGGGAATATTTAAACCAAGTTTGCACGAAGTAGTCGAGAAAACTGGTAACATTCTCATTGCCGGTTGGAAATTGCTCCTCGATGGCAAGCCAGACCTCAGAATGGGTCTCGACAGGAACCAAAGCCAGTGCCATTATACGTTTTAACATCTTTTGCACGTCTTCGTTGGTGTTGTTAAGAGTTGATAATCATTTGGTGTTTGCAGCACGCCATATGGACTGGCAATAGTGAAAGAAACATCCACGAATAGAAGCATTAGGAAATAAATCCTTCAAAGCTGATATCATAGCGGAGTCGAAATCAATTTGGAAGGTCTGCGGTGAAAACCTAAAACCACGGTCACTAGCAGCGTTTTGAATTAGGCGAAGTAATCGACAGTGCACTGCAAAAGAATGCCCAGGAATCAAGGCATATTTTATTGGAAACATATTTCCGTTATACGGTGCGTGAAGAATGCAAACTTGATCAAACTGCTTGGGACAAGCAAAATGAGTCCTATCCATGAAAACTGTAGGCCTCTCTTGAAGAAATCGTCGGTAGCAAATGCAATAATTCTATCGTCTATTCAGTAGAATAAAATTTTCAGAAGTCTGCAATTTTCGTCCAATCATTTGGAGGAACGATATCGCTCCGTTTCGGCGGGTTACTTGGTAGATGTTTCATTTTTCTCGGTAAAAGGTTGACCGTACCTAGGAGGATGGAACTCGTTCCGGGAGAGGAAAAGAGAGCTAAGCGGGTGCGCCATGATTGGCAGTGTAAAAAGGTCGGCATAAGATAGTGGCACCACCTATCGAGCGCTTTGTTAGTTATTTCCAAGGATTGTTTTTTTTTTTTGGATAAACATTTTCTGCTAGTTCGGACTTCCTACGGATCTTTAATTTACGCAATGTCGGCCCAGTCGGGGTCGGAGAGTAATTGTTTGCTAGAAATAATTAATCACGACCATCGATATTCAAAGTTATCTAAAGATTCTAAAGGGATAACGACGTCGAAAGGTAAATATTGCAAACTTTAAATTCTGTTTAATTGATTGAAAATAATATGCATTTACGAAATTAATTCAAAGATGGGCCTGGGCCTAACGCAATGGTCCAAAGTCAAAGTGGAAGCAAAATTAAAAGGAAATCTCAAGATAATTCTAGTCAAGCATTATTAGAAACATCGTATTTTAAAGAAAACAAGGATAAAATTTTGAAAAGTAGCCTGGAGGCAATGAAAAACATTGTGACAGATTACAAGTCCAAAGAATTTGAAGTAAGTTGGGGAAATACATGTATTAGTTCTAGCAGATAAATTTACTTGGGAAATTAGTCTAATATGTTTAAAGTATTTAATTTTCAAAGACATGCATATATGAAATCACCAATTTTCCGGAGAGAGTAATTTTTACGGAAAAAATTTATTCGTATTTGAACCTAAGCAAAGTTAATGATAGGGCATCCTTCATGGTCTTCATGTTTAAATTAATGGCTAATCAGAACTTTATTGATGACATGCAAGAAGTGTTTAAAGATTTTAAGGTAATCTAATTCACTGCTTCATAAATAACACTTATTTATATGTTGTCCTTATTCGCTAAATTGGAATTTTTGTCACTGGCTGAAGATGAAAAATTCATGTTTCTTCAGTGCTTCAACAGAAGATTTTTAAACGAGGGTTTGATTAAGAAAGTTGAAATTCAATCTTCTGTTTTACCAAAAAAGGCGAAACTAGTCCGTCCATATCCATTGATGACAATAAAAGAATCTCTCGAGAAGGAGGAAAATGTAGTTCATCATATTGGAGGTTACATTACTCATGAACTTATTTTGGAGTATGGTTATGCTGCTCGTTTATTCGTGAAAAATTCGGTTAGTTTAGTAACTGATTTAACTAAAGACTATTCTAAATGGATAGAAGAGTTAAGTTATGGAGGTTTAATAAGATTAAAACAAAAAGCTTTTGATTTTGTATTCAAGATTAATGTTTTCTCAAAAGATTACTGTAAAGAATCTAATATTGCCATCCATGATAGAGAAGAAAAAGCTATGGAAAATTTGAAAAAAAAATGATGATATAGAAAATCAATGGTTAGAGCTTTAAGGGGATGGTAGTATGTCACAAGCAGCTAAGAAGCAAGCGTGTAGAATATTTTTAAATTGCATGGGCAAAGGGTTCGTGGGCAAACTCAATGTATAAATTCAAAAAAGAGCTTCTCTTAAATCCGCTAGCCTGCGGAAAGAATTGAAAAGTCAAAAACCCTGCACTAATTGCAAGAATGTGCCAAAGGAAAATAAAATTAAAGTTCCTAGAGTTGAAAAACGGCTTAAAGGCTTCCTAGCTAGTTAATATTGACCTTTATACGTTGAGGTTTTTATATGTGATCTGGTTAAATTTGTGATAAACAAGTTCTTAAGGTTTTCAAATGCGATATGGAGCTTTCCAGGGAAAAAAGCAATATTTTTAAAGATGTCGTTGCTAGTGCTGCCAAATACAATAGTTAACGTTATGAGAATTTTAAAATAACTCTTTGTAACATTGTGATACTAAACTTCATAGTGATAAGAACTTTTTATTAAAAAGCAATTAATTTGAAATGTTCCTACAATGTTTTTTGCGTTTTTAAAATCAGTGAGACATTAAAGCGTTACTTTTTGAAATTAATTTCCTGTTTTAATTCATTATCCCTTGTCATTTTCAATCATGAGCCTTCTAAGTCGTTTAACCTTTTTGGATTTGGCGGAAATATTGCCATTATTAACATAGGGCAAGGTCTTTCCCATGCATTTAATATTTGGTATGTTTTGTTGGATTATCGTTGCACCCCGATGCTGCTCTTTGTTTACCAAAATATCTCTCCAATGGATCTTGGTTAAACTTTTCAGTTAAAACAAAATCTGCTCCCTGTTTTAATAGGCTTTGCGTTGCTTCGATAATTGAATTAACTAAATAAAGAAATAGTTTTAATCAGTTTTACAAATCTACATTGTTGAACAGTTTTCAAATTAAGTTGCTTATTATTAGAATTTCATTACCTGTAATAGTTATGCCATCTCTAGTGTCACGGCTCAAGAGCATTTTGGTTTTATCACAACCTTTAGGCGCATCTTGGTTGTCCACTTCTGCTTCCCAATCATCAAAATATACCAGAAAGGTTTCTTTAAGCCACTAGAATTAAAATAAAAAAATATAATAATGTCCATATCCTTTCAAGTTTAAATTTCACACGAGGATATTACTTTAAAACGCCAATCGTTTAAACTTCTAAAAGGATCTTGGAAACAGTTGCGGTGTCGTTTTCCAGTAGATAAATTTCTGACATTTACAACATCAAAGAAATCGTTGACCATTTCAATAAATGTAATTGTTTCAGACGCTTCTTCTCCTATGAGTATTTTCATTGCACTTGCCATAGTCTTACTTAATACCTGTGCTGCATAACTGACTTTCATTCTTGAAAATGAATTCAGATTTCAGATATATATGATCGTATTTAATTTTTGGGGCTAATTTCAATCCTGATTCCTGCTCGCTATCTTTTTTGAACGCTTCTTCGACATGACGCCACAGCGGATGTTTTCCATTCTTTTTAAGAAGCCGTGTATTTCTGCAATTCCCGCTTGCTTCCAGTCCATTTAGAATAGTTTTAATCAAATGCGGAGGGTCTGATATAAAGTATATGTAATCCCCTTTCGAAAACAGATTCTTGGTTTTATACCAAATTTGTGAAGGGTTTTCTTCGTCATTACAACACATTTTTATAAGCTTCTGATTGATGCCAGCCTTATCGCATACAACAGTAAGAACTTTGAATCCACTCATTTGTAAGTTTTCCACTGCTTCCCACAAAATACTGTAGAGTTCATCTGACTTCATTTTGTCGCAGGGAAAGTAAGCATAAGGGTACTTATAACTCGTAGTTAATCCTCTGCTCATAAATTGCAAAATGTGAGTTGCTAGCTCAGGAGTTTCTTCGTTGTTATTGTTATTCTCCACTTCTTTCGTTAAGTTTTTAATCTTATTTATACTTTCATTTGAGTTAGTTAAACCTACTTTTTCGCCAGTGGTAACTCTGTATATTAAGTCCTTTTTTATGGCCACTTCATCTATCATTATTGAAATTTTTTTTGGTGTTCAGTTAATGTGTCAAATTTTATCTCGTCTTTCATTTCTTTTTTTGTTTCTGGATGAAATCCACTTTCAGCTCGTAAATTCTTAGAATAATTGTAAAGTGACCTTCTGGTTGGTAAAGTAAAAACTTAACGTAGAGCTTCGTAAGTTGTCGAAGATTTGCTCTTTAAATACAAACACCAGTGAACTATAGCTGGGTGCCACTTTTGCGGTCTGCTTGTATTGGAATTCATTAATTTTAATTGTTGCTGAAGAAACAAATCTTTGGTACTTGGATGGTGTTTCAAAGGGATTGTCTTCTATCAATTTTTTTGTATCAATACCTTCTTCAGAAATTAGAAGGATGCCATCTTTCTGTATAAGGCCGTTTATCCTTTGTTTCAAGAATTTGTTTGCTCGAAAAAGGGCTTTGTTTTTCAGTTTGCGGGCTGTTAGATTTCGTCTTATTTCCTCCATATTCAAGTTACGAAGATTAGTCATTTTAGGGCTTATCAGCTTTCTCGATTTCCTACGCACTCGTTTAAGAAGATTATCTCTAACCAAAACCCATTTAGGGCACCAACCAATGCTTTTTCTCTTCAGAAATTCACAGTTTCTAGAGCGTAAGCTATTTGACTCTTTGCAATAATAGGCAACTTTATGTTTCTCATGAAAATATGGTTTCAAATTGGTATCAGAAAGTCCACAGCACACACTCCACCTCTTTTCAAAATTACTTAATACATTTAAAAGATCTTGAAACGATTTTATGCTATTGGTTTCGATATTGTAAACTTCGTGTTTCCAATAAATTTTCTTATCAAATATAAAGACATTGAACTCCAGTGTTTTATCAATTTCAACTCTAACAGTTAGGATAAGTTCACTGCACTTTGATAAAATGAGTTTATCAACTTCGAGAGAAATCGACCATTCAAAAGTGTTCATATTCTCTTGTTGATGCGCTAGAACTTTATGACTTAGCTCCTCTGGGTTTGAAAGAATAACCAATTCGCCAATCATGTCCTCTGAGAAATGTTGTAAATAGGTTGGGGTTTGAGGCTCAGGTTTTTGAATTACTTTTGCCTTTAATTTAGTTAAAGTTTATTTATATTACTTTAAAAGGTTTAATGATTTACCTTGCTTACCTGAGACAGAGGTGCAGGATGTTCGTTTAAAAGGGAAGCGTTGGTTATGTTATGAGGACTCAATGTCTGTTAAATTCAAAATTATTAAGAACCAATTTGTTTTTACTTTTAAAATTTATTACCATCACCATCTCATTTTCAGATTTGCTGGTTATGATTGCAATTTCTTCACTTGGCTTCTTAATCTCCTTCATTAGAAAATAAAACAATCATTCAAAATAAAGCATCGATTTTAAAATTTTTACCGATGAATTTGTTGTAATTAGAGTCGTCTCTCGAAAACAATTCACTTCTTTTGCCATTCTCGAGTAATTTTTGTTCCTAAGTTTGTTTAAGTTAAATTCGATTAATGGCCCACTTTCATTAGAACTTGTGGAATTGTTAGACGCGTTTAATGAAATAGGATGTGGATTTTCTAAAGATGGTCCTCGCAAAATGTAAATCACAAACTCGGTGATGAGGTTTGAGACTATCAACCGTTATATCGGGGCGGTTAATAACACTAATCCATTTAATGCATTTTTCAAACTTTATACCAGGTTTTGGTACAGGGAAAAAAACTCTATCTTTGTGGCATCTAGAGTCACTATTGCAGTTTTGAAAGCAACAATTATTCATTCTTCCACGAAACTATATACTACTTAATCATTAAAACTAAATACTACTTATCATTAAAACTAAATACTACTTATCATTAAAACTAAATACTACTTAATCATTAATACTTATTGAATCGAAATGAAACGAACAGAAGACATCCAAACACTGAACTTACTGAAGAGTGAAGCAGACGGACGGTTAGAATTCCAAATTTTTTTCTCAGGGTCATAGACAAGGGGCGGGGGCGAGTAGGGGACTCAAGAAATATGATTTGATTTTCGTCCACTAGGCAACAGTTAAAGCGTATGCCCACTTTTTCACACTGCCACGCATGGGTGTAAGACTTCTGTACTATTGGCAAGCTATTTTCCCCTCCCGGAACAAGTTCCATCCTCCTAGGTTTCACTTTCTTCTTTATCACCGTTTTACTAATTTCCCTCGAAAGTAGGTGGTTATATCTTAATAATTTGTCAGTATCGTTTAATTTAGCATCGTTAATGATAGATTTCAACTTATCATCCCTCATTTGTAACTGATTAATTGCCTCTCAGAATTTCCTCATTTTTAACTGATTAATTGTCACTAAGAATCTCATCCTTTGTTGTAAATAAACTTTCCATTTGAAAAACAAAACAAAACAAACTAACTCCACATCGAAGTGTCGACTTTGAAACCGCTATTTCAATTTAACCTATTATACGTGTCTTCAGAAATTAATAATATTTTTCGTGCCATTCTATTTTATTGCGCGACTTATAGCCGCACCTGCCACTGAGCTGATGATAGATAGTAAGGGTCCAAGGAGCAAAGGGATGAAGCCCCCGTTTTGAATTAGAATTTTCTTCTTTTTTGAATTAGGGATTTTCGACGTAACTCGTCTTATGGCGTGTCGATGTTTCTTCAATCGCTGCTTCTCGTTTTCTGAAAGAGGGACATTGCCCTGTAGGATATTTATACAACACTCGGCAATAGATTTTATAGCTTCTTTATTAGCATATTTTATTGCAGCATTTCTTTGACACCCATAACATTTTGATATATAGTTTAAAAAATTTAAATGTTCGCGTACTCTCTCCGGTGGAGTAAGACATATCACCCTGCCCATCTAGTTCACAAGAATTAGAAAATTTCAACTAAGCCTTCAATCCAAGAACGTTATTGAACCTTTATCCAAAAGAAATGTTCTGTTAAATGACCAGAAGTCTGCGTACGCTGGTATAGTTAACTCAAAATGTCATTTCTATCCTTTTAAAACTAAAAGTGCGCAAAATGAACGTTAAACAGCGATCTTAGATTGAAGACCACTGAAATTTTTGTCACGTATGTTTATACGTGTCTATTTCTTTGTTTTAGGTGACAATGTTTGGAAGCACATGTCTCTGTAATAATTAATCAAAACGTCTTGGATTTAATCAAGACATAAAAAGTATCGATAAAAATAAGGTTAATCACGTGTCTGAAGGCCCAGATATTAATTTTTTTTAAATTAAAACTTACATGCTAAAGAAAGTTGAACAAAATTAATTTACTGGTAGTCAATTTATTCGCTCTCAATAATTTGAAAACTTTACTTACCTCGCCTTTTCGACCACAATTATATTCTCCGAAAACATTTTATAATTACATTAATTAGTTTTAAGAGAGTACGTGTATGACATTGCGTCGTTTAAAGGTAACCAACATGTCCCCGTTCATGCCCTCTACGCTCCACAGTGAAACCTTTTTTGTGGAAATTTTGAGAAAAGTTAGCAAATTTATTAATGGCGATATGATTTTTACTCTTGGCTGAACTGAATTATGTAGTAGGGAACTTCGCTATAATTAAGAGGGAAAGACACGGGGGTTAAACTTTGCCTTCTAGCTCGCTCGATGGGCGGGTCATAAGAGAGAACAGAGACGGCGTATGTTCTGATACTGAGGGTTGCCATCCTTCTTTTTTGCGTGGAAAGGGTAATCATCCATAACTGACGTAAATCGGCGAGTATCAAGTGAAAACTATTTTTACAGTATATATCAGACCTCGGGGACTTCCGAGAACAAAAAAGGTTTTTTTTTGGTAGGATTTTACTTTATCTAACTAACCCAACCAAACACTTGATTGACAGGAAAAATAGGTTTTAACCCAGAACCAATTGAACAAAAGCTGAAAATTTCAGACCTAATAGTTTTCGGCCACTCTTTAACGTGGTCGGGTTTCCCACACTCTCCCATTGGTGGAATTTCCGCCATATTTGAAAATGGCGTACAAAATCGAGAAAACGTTTAATAACTCTGGCTCTACTTAACCGATTAACACGTAATTAGGCTTCAATTGTCGATTACCTTCAAACACATAATTCATTTCAAAAGATATTTTGCCCTACAACTAACCAGAAGTTCACAATCTGACCCTGAAGATTAGCCTCATATAAAAAATGGGAATTTAAAGAATTTTATGGTTTCTATTTTCAGAATACATTTCCAAAATAAAGCATATAGTTCCCATTACTGACAAATTTTGTTTCTTTTATGACCGGAGCTATAATGTATAGTACGGGAGAGGGTAAAACAGCCTTTGTACCATCATAAATCTAAATGTTTTAATATATACCATTGCTCGCCAACAATAATCAATACGGCTAAAGTTGAGTTAAAGCGTGTGAAACAAAGTTGACATAACCAAGTGTGTACTTTAAATGAAGATTATAGAATTGAGCTCCTAGAGTTAAATTTTTGAATTAGCTTCTCTTCCACCAACAAGTGCGGCAGCAAAGCAGCATTCATATAGAGTTTATCACCAAGTTCAAACGTGGCTTGGACGAAGCCTAAATGCTAGAGAATGGGGTTGGAGGCAGGTAGGATCTGAACTCAAACCAATCGTTACCACTCTACTATCTGCTCCAGATGAGCTTCTGCACTGCAAATTCCAGGATCATTCCAAGAATGGATGAAGCACACATTAAGACCACCAAATTTGGTATCGATTTAAGAACACATTCACTTCAGGATCATTACAATACCACTTTAAAATGTTCTAAAAGTTATGTTGAAATGTTCTTGATATGTTCATGCGTTCTTAAAACATTCTAATCATGTGTTCTTGAAGTGGGTAAACGTTCTTATAGTGTGCCGTATATTGTGTTCTAATGACGCGAAGTGTTCTAAAATTAACTTTTTTAAGAACACTTTATATGATCTTGATGTGGTTCTCGGAAGAGTGCTTAAAATGCTAATAACAATCATTCAGTATACATTTTCACTTTCTTTATTCATTTATTATTGCCACAGTGTTTTAATTTCCTTATCCGGTTTTGCTACTCTATTTCCAAGCTAATAATACGAATGGTTCATGTCCCATTTCGCAAAGAGGGCCATCGGTTGAAGAAACACAATTGGGTAGTCCAATTCTTGAGTGTAATATGCTGAAAGCAGAGTCATCAGTATCGTCGGGAGTTTCAGTTCATGATCCTTAAATATAATTTCGAATCCGTTGCCTACAATCACCGCTTTTGATATTTTACCGTTATCAATCGCCACTAGGCACAGAGGTGGTCCTTTCGCGCGAGTTTTCATTTGCTCAAGTATTTCTGAGTCCTGTCAGATGGGGAAAAGAGTTAAATATTCAAATGAATAGATATGAAAATAAATGATATTTACATACTTTAACTTCTTCAATAATTGACATAGTTTTAATTCCTTTGGTTTGAAAATTTCCTGCCTTTTTAACAAACCACATCCACGCGAAGTACATAAAATCTTATTTATACCTATTTAATTCGTCCCTATCTTAAAATAAGCAAGCCAAAAATAGGTGAAAAAAGGGGAAGAGAAACACTGATTCCTTGTCAGTGATGTTTCGAAAAATGATTTTTATCATAAATTGAACTTTGCTAGGTTATAGGACTATGAAATAAATGTGCATAGACAGAACATTTCTACAATTGCTCGTATACATACCTGAAAAACAATAATCTTGTTTAACCAAGAAGCCTAGAAAAAATAAGAAACATTTTTGAATACCTAGATTTACCGATGGTGAAGGAAAATAGTTTTAACTTTAAAATCTATTTTCCAATAATTACAGCCAAATTTCCCCAGCCACGCTTGCTCTTACCCAACTGCTCTTGTTTACCCGTTTCAATTTCCTTAGCATGGTTAATTACGAAACTGAATTTGTTTGTAGGCCTTTAACTAAGCCTATTGCAGAGACAAAGAGAGCCTCATGTTACCCTAAGCCTAACAGAATTCAAAATTTCATCAGTACATTCTATGTTCTATAACCCCTGTGTTATTGTTATATAGAGTACCTTAACCAGTGGGAGCCGTAACGCTTTATCTTTTAAGTTGCTCAATTATTTTACGTTATTAAACAACAAAAAAGGTACTTACTTATGCTTATTTACTCGTGCAATCTGCCTAAAAACTGGACTACGTTCAACAGAACTTAGTAACCTTAGCCGAAAGCCCGAAAGAAAACTTTCCAAAAGCCGATAATTTAAACTCAACCGCCGGCTTTTCCGCAAGCCCGTAGTCCCAGGGATGTTTGATATATCGACACTCTATAGGGATCGGCCTCTTCCTATACCCGTAATGTTAAAAAAGGGGCAAGTTTTTGAGGCCGACGACAGCGCCATCTGAATTGCCGGAGCATCGTAACTATGTGATGATTCGTCTGCTAGTAGTACTGCCCCTCTGTGAGGCCTATAAAAGCTGAAAACGATGATGAGAGTTAACATGAACGAAAACAACAAGAAGCTTATTTATTTGTATGAAATTTCAAGTTATTTCAGTGAGTAGTAGTTAATTATAATTAAACTTAGTATAAATAGGTGAATGTTTTCTTTTTAGTGTTGAATTTTAACAAGTTTTCTGTTTAGTCTTTTTTCTACTTTCTGTATTGGTTGTACAAATTTTGCTTTTCTAAAGCACTGTGGATTGATAGCTGAATGAAAAACCGCACAAGATCTCTTAAAAAGTCTTTGCAAGTAGAATTTTCAGCCTTAAACCACTTTTCACCTCCATTTGGATTATTTTTAGCATTGTCAGATACTTTGTACATAATGACTCTAGTAAGACGAGTGCGTAATTTGGAAATGTAAATCAATGATGGAAAGACTTCATCAAACTCTTTGCTTATAGCTTGAATATAATTCAGAAAGTTTAGAGTGGGTGTTATAAGTTTTTTGTTATCAGATTTGAACTGGATAAGAATGTTGGAATTGAACTCCTCGTTATTTTTCTCAATTAGTTGCTCCAAACATGGTTGGCATACGTGTTTTTGTAAAACTTTGAAAAGTACATACATATCCTGCTACAAACGCGTGAATGTTGTCTCTGTTTGTTTCCTGACCTACTAATGACTTCTGATAGATTTGAAACTCTTCATCTTTGCATAAAGTTGGAGGATAGGATCCATCATCGAGTATCCTTGGCAAGTTTAAGAATTCTGGATCTACTGAGTTTTTAAATGTGTCAATGTCAAGTAAAAATTGATCCATGTCATAGCAACAATTTGAATTGGAATGTTTCAAGAGGCAGTTTACAGAAGCAGCCCTATACGCTCCTCGAAAGTGATGAGGGGAGTTGTGATCTCTCGCTCTGCCACCTAATCTAATAGACCCAAAAAAGTTTTCTACAAAATCTTGATTTATCCGTCCAGTTAACAGATACTTGAAGTTGTAGTTTTCTTTTAAATCTTTCCAAAGGTTCATTAATGAAGTGATTGATAATTTCAGCCTTCAATGCATGGTGTAGATCGAAATTTACAATCTTTGAATTTTAATTTCCTAAACATTTCGAGGGCTTTTGTAAAAATCTCATGATGTGGAGATACGTCAGTCATCGGGCGTTTTGAAGGATTCCCTTCGACAATTCTTCTAGAATTGCAAAAATAAAACAAGTTATTGATGTTTTCTAAGAACTCTGCTGTGTATACGGCTGCCTGTGAAAGGGTTCCAGTTGCACACGCTGCAAATATTCCAACAGCAACACTTTGGCTGAATAACTGCGCTGCCAAGCTAACTTTCATTTGTGAAAATGGTGGTAATTCTAAATGCTTTCTCTTAAGCTTATGTGCAGCCCTGAATTTTCCCAGTTTTACGTCCATGTCATAAAAGTCTTGGATATGTTGCCATTCTATAGACTTTCCATCAATTTCAAATGTGTAATTCTTAAAATTATTCCGCAGACTTTTTAGCAAATAGGGGTGTCATAGAGGAAATGGATTTTTTCGTCTCCGATGGTAAGGTGTGGATTTTTCTCAGAAATTTTGATTTTTGCATACATAGATCGATTGCAGGTACCCACTATTAGGCCACAACTTTGGAGCCGACTGACGCAATCTTTTAGAAGATACTCCAAATGATCAACAGGAGCAGCATCTTTGCTCAAGAAGTATCCAATAGGTTGCATCCAATTGGTTTTTAAGCCTTTAACCATGAAAACTAATGCTTGGTTTGCATATTGATTAGATCTTCCTAAAAATACAAAATCAATAAAGCCTTCAATTTCGTCTTTTTGTACATCATATGAAAGACCTTCCTTCAAACTAATTTCGTCAAAGGCAAGGATACACAACCGATCATCTTTTGGCTTCTTTTCAAATCTTGCTTTTAACGCTTGCAAAATCTTTTGGTCAAGACCAGGCTGAATTTCACTAGTTGCTAGCCATTTTGGATTGTTCGTTTTGCTGGTAAGCATAATATTGAAGCCCATTGTCTGTATGCCTCAGGGCTATGGTAGTATAGCGAAAGTGCTTTTCAGTTTTGTCGTGTAACGACGACCCTTTTTTTTTTCGCAATCTTAACTTAAATTCTGAATTAAAAATTTCATTTCCAATTTCAGATAAAAATCTGGTTGCTTGGCTAACATCTTTCTCGCCACCAGCTGATTTCTCGCTTAATTTGGAAATCTTATCCTTCATTATTTTTATTAGCTTAGACTGTTTTAGTAAAGGATTTCGTTTCTGGTTTTCAAACCTTTCACTTGCACTCTGCGGCTTATGTAAGTCTTGCCAAATTCTTGGGCATTAGTAGCTCCTTCCGCTTGCGATTTATTCGCGATTTCTTCTTGACAAATGATTGCCTCAAAAAAGGTATTAGGTACTTCATAGTAATTATGATCAATAGTTATTGATGAAGGCTCTGCAATTTTCATAAAAATGGTTTGGCCGTAGTCAACTTCCAATTTATAACATTAAATTTACCGTTAATGACACTTGGAAAAGAGGTGGATTCTGTTGGGCTTGACGCGACTTCATAAAGTGAATCGAACCTCATAATTTTAATATGGTCATCAGCGTTTAAAGTTGGTGATGTTCTTTTCCCGCAGATAGATTTAGGTGCGGCCCGGCCTAAAGTTATTTGGGCTGTTACGCGTCAATTTCAAATGATTTATATAGTTTTATAGGCCTACTATGATTTTCCGATTCCGAAATATCCGCGCAACAAGTAGAGGTTTCACCGAGGTTAGGATCATTTTCCGCGCAACTATTAGAAATTTGCCTGACGGTAGCTTTAATTTCCGACCCTAAATTAGCCGCGGTTGAAGTAGAATTCTCGCCAACGTTTAATTCAGCACCTAAATCTATAATTGTTAATGAAATTTAATTGAACACTAATTAGAGAATATCCTACCAGTTGTTTCAGAAAGTTTTGGCATAAACATTGTTGGTATTGCATTCTGTGTTAATCGGTTTTTAGTTTTAATATTCATAAAATATTTATCCTGGAAATGCATATGGCATATTTTGTGGTTGTGGTGCAGGTAATCCGCAGTTTTTAGGAAAAGATCCTCTCGTCCGATGGCTTTGAGCCATATTAATGAACTACAAAATGATTTTCTTTTTCAATAAGAACCTAACCTAATATTTAATGTTAAAAATCTCACCGATTTTTCTAAATAGGAAACTTAACAAGATGGCCCAAGGGTTGGGCCTTAATAGTAATTTTACACGGCTCACGTGGCCTTCCATATAGTTGATCTCTCTATTCATACTTATTTTGTTACTTATGATTTAATGTACTCAAAAGACACGCGAACCCGACAGGCGCTTGGGCCCTTAAATTTTGTGACACGCGAACCTCCAAAGATCAGCTCAAAATCACTATATAGTTTATGCATTAACTGTATAATTAATATAATGTATACATACGTAGGTTTATAAGACGTTTTCTATAAGTTAAGCATTCATATTGGGGATGTGTCATACTTATGGTTCTTTTGTTACTTATGATATAATGATTTTAAAAACCAATATGTGTCGAATAATGTAGCATCTTGTTTCTTTACTTCCACTCAAAAAAAGTGTAAAAGTAAACATAAACATGATTAAAAAGAGGAAAAGTGAGCTAACAGTTCAAACCTTGCAACGTCATACCCTCCTATCTCTTACTGCCGTTTTATCCCTCCCACTGCTTGAAAACAGCATTCCACGGTTTCCACCTGAAAATACTCCAACCAGTGAGGGTTCTGAATGACGTCACACTACCTTTCCTCCTTGCCTAATACACTCGGGATTACTTTTTACAGTTTTTATTTCAATATTAGAACGGATTGTAGGCATATCGCCCGAATTTACGGCATTAAAACCTCCAAAGTTGTAATACCGGGAGAAAACGCCATTGGCTGATCCCTCGGACGACGACGTTATTTTCTCGTTCCCTCGAGAGCGTCGTTCTGCAGTGCGAGCCGCTCGAGCGCGTCGTTCTGCAGTCCGCGACGTTCTGCAGTGCGGCTGCCGGGGGGGGTCCTTCTGCAGCCTGCATTGATGCCATCGGTCTGCAGCCTGCATTGATGCCATCGGTCTGCAGCTTGCAGGGATGCCATATTGGGCGGGAAAGCCGTCAATTGGGCTGCTTCTCTAAAATATTGGCAGGAAATAGGGTTGGCTGTTTAAAATGATACTGAGAATAAACTAAGGGAAGATTGCCGCGGCGCGTCGGCTGCGTGCGGACGGCATTACGGCAATGCTCTAAGCCTTTGCTTAACTAAATTTTCTACTTTGATTTAAATATTAATTTTTCAAGCTAAGTATAATTTTTGTGATCTAAGTGAGACCATTTACTAAGGGTAGATTGCAGCTGTGAAGAAGACCGCGTGCTATTAGGGGCGCGTCAGCTTCCAGGGAGACGGGAGTCTTGTCTACTATTTAAGGGGAATTTTAGCTGCGCGAGCTTTCGGGTTTGAGTTTTGACGGGAGAGTGGAGACCGGGAGTCTTATGTACCGTCGGGATCAATTGCCGACGTCAATGCTCTAAGCCTTTGCTTAACTGAATTTTCTACTTCGATTTAAATATTAATTTTTCAAGCTAAGTATAATTTTTGTGATCTAAGTGAGACCATTTTTGTTCGTAATATATTATTTTACTAATTGCTCCTTAGAAGATTGCGTCAAGTGAGGAATTTTAGCTTGACCATTGCAAGCAAAACTCTGAGGCCATTGCCCAACGTTCACTGAGCCGCTTCGTCAAATTATCTTATTACATTAGCACATATAATGATGAGTTTAACCATGGATATCCTGTTGAAATTGTTTTAAAGTTTCTTACTCTCGATTTTGAAGTTATACACTGTCTAGTGACACTTGAAGTTCCGATTTAATGTTGTAAACAGACCAGGATCGTTAGCCGATATCGTAAATTAATCGATGTCAATATCAAAGCTTAACTGAAACACGGATACCAATTTTTTTAACTCATTAATCTGAAATAAAAATATAGTTTTTCATATTTAAAAAATATTCAGGTGGTATTTATAAAATATTAATTAAAAGTCGTAGTAATTGTCTAGATTAGTAAAATCCATTATCGGTAAGTGTACTCATACAAATGGCCATTTGTTTTAAGTTCCTTTATAAAAACGAGTTCAAAAGAAACGAAAATTATATTAATATTTCTCCTTTAATATCACAAAACGTTAATATTTCTATTTTGGAATAGAAAAACTTCGGGAATTATGCAAAGAAGCTGCCAATTTTGGTGTCAGAAAATAATAAAATTCATCTTCTGTTGAAACTTAACCAGAGAAATTTAAATTAAAGAATAGCTTGATATCTTTTCCAATGGATAATGGTTTGATACTGATATTTTCGTTTCATTGATTTTAAATAAATTGGTATTGACATCGGTTAATTTACGATATTGGCCAATTGATCATCACTAATAGTATAATTTCAATTAAACGGTTCAAAACCTTCAGGAAAAGCTTAGTTTTATAATGAATAAAATTCTAATTTTAAAGTAATAAATTAATTTATCGTAGGTAATTAATTTACTGCCTTAGTGTAATATTATGCTGAAATAAAATTATGCAATGAAAGAGGAAGTGACGTACATTTGGGTAAGTGTTTCGCGGGAGATTCAAATGTCGAATTGGTTTAAAGAAATAAGAGAATAATTTGAGATGGTGAAATGTTTGGCGGAAGATTCAAATGTCGATTTGGATTTGGGTTAGAGAATAAGGTTTTAAGCTCTCTCTCCTTATGGAACCAACCCTAATGTTTACATTTGGATTTGGGTATTTAATTATCGAAATTTTTAGAGAATAGTGTCCCTGGATACATTTCAAGTGTTCGGCTAATTTCCGCTCTCGCGAATTTTCAGGAGGCTCAAAGTATTTGACTTATTTCCGCCCCCTTTTCAACCTTGTCTTGCTGTGAGCTATCAGGGTTCATACAGACCTGGAAAAATCAGGGAAATAAATAGTTGACGAAAACCTCAGGGAAAACTCAGGGAAATTTAGAATTTTTAGTAAAATTCAGGGAAATCAGGGAACTTTGCGTCAAACAGAGGCCGAGTAATTAAGCAAAATGTTCATGATATGAAATACCCTCCATAGAATTAACATTCCACTAATCTTTGGAGGCTCATAACTCTGGTTTTACTAGAGATACAGGGATGTCCTTCGAGTATGTTATAGTCTTATTTGCCTAACATCCAACGATACTAAAAACTTGGGATTTTGTCGAACAGGGGCCGAATAATTAAGCAAAATGTTCGTGAACATTCCATCCATAGGATTAACATAACACTATACTTTGGAGGCTCATAACTCTGATTATATTAGAGATAAGGGGATGTCCTTTGATTATGTAATTGTCTTATTTACCCTTCCTCCTTCGTTAACATTTGCTCCATAGGATACCCCGTATACGGGAAAAATCTGGGAAACTCAGGGAAGTATATGGGGAAAAACCTGGAAATCTCAGGGAAATTTGTTTTCCAAAGTTGTATGAACCCTGCCTATTGTGTCGGTTTTCTATTTAGCCGGGACGGAAATAAGATAACTTTGAGACAGTTATAGGGGTCACTGCCTCACTGGACCAATGCCCTATAAATTGATTGGGTGTGCAAAAATGTTCTGGTTGCTGCAGCATCTTTTTTTGTAAAGAAATTGTGAAACTAAAAGCTTTATTCACTAGCCTAAACCAACACGAACGACAGTACAAGAAAAGTTAATGAAATTATATATTTATTTTTATATTGTGGGAAGGCTTGCGAAATGAAATTATGCTTCTCTTTCTTCTGAGTCCTTATCGAGTGGTGCCTCGTCTAAACTTTTAAAGGCTCCGAGCTCTTTTCGAGAGGTGCGTTCTTTAAACTCTCAGAGTCCTTTTCCTGTGGTGCGTCGTTTAAAGGCTCCGAGTTGTTTTTGAATGGTGCGTCATTTAAAGGGTCCGAGCCCTTTTCGATTAACGCCACCTTTAAAGGCTCCGAGCCCTTTTCGAGTGACTAGTTTAAAAGTAAGTTAATAAGTTTTACTAGATTAATTATATTGACATTTCAAATTGAGATTGTTTCCTGAAGAAATAAATTAGCTAGAAATTACACTGACAATTTGAGCTTCAACCTTTTCCAAAGACTGGCATAACAACACATCCACGTCATCATCCAAAATTTCTTCGTTGTCGTCCTCAAGGGTAATGACGCGGGGAACTTTTACATTAACCCTAAGAAAGGAAATCAATATGAGTAACATCTACGAGGAACTCATTTTATTTATTAAGAGGCTTATGTTTAAAATGCATGTTAAACTGTGTATGATTTTATTTTTTTAAAGTATTTTTATAAATATTTCATGTGATATGCGTCCTTTGCTAAAACATTAAATTATTTTAAATCATAATGGAATAAAATAGTTACGTGGATGGCGAGTCCTCAATTTGCGGTCCTTTAACCGTCATTCCTAAGAAACAAATAAAGATAAGTAATCTGATAATGGAAGAGAAGTATGGAAGGTCCCATGCTTCTGAAAAGAGGCATTCCTTTTTTGGGCGTTGAAGTCTTCATAGACGACTCCACAGCCGGAAAAATATCAAACTTTTCTTTCACCCTATAAATAAAAGCAATTCATATTTTAAATGCGATATCGGAAATTTCTTGAATTCAAGCACTTTAAAAGCACACTTTGACAGTTGAATTTGCGAATTAATTACATTTAGCTCAAAAAATATAGTGCAAAGACGTATTGTTCCGTCTTCTTAAAAAAGAAATAATTTAAAAGTTGCTTACCAATCTTTTTCCAAGTTTAAAAATTTTCCAATCGGTACGTGAAATCTATACACGGTTCTTCGCAAGTCTCTGCTCAAGTTCCATGCGAAATAAATAGCCATCAAGGCTGCTGACACGTCTGGAAAATAATGGCCGACTTTCGTGAACATCAACGCGCCTATTAGCGTGGTTTCACGCGCGCCGTTTAAATGCCCGAACGCGCAAATTTTCACTAAATTGTCATTGTTCTTCGTCAAGGGTTTTTTCCAAAATAAATCCCTAATGGAATTTGGCCAGGTGCGCAGGTCGCCAATTTCTACTTCAAGTTCACCCCAAGCGTTTTTAGCGTAAAGTGTTTGAGTTGTTTTATCAGTCATCTTGGAAAGAATTGCTTACTGGAGAGCAAGAACGAAAATGAATCTCTAGCCTTCGTAACGACACTGCAAGTTATGATTTAAAAATGGACATGAGGGTGGGGGTTTAGAAAGGGCATAGAAAATGGTACTTTTCCATAAACCAGAGTAAAACCAATGATGTCATACGCTCCGGCAATAGGACATTTTAGCGGTAGAAGGGGTAGGCCACCCAGGTTACGGGGCCGCTACTGCCATTATATTCATAAAGAAGAATTCCTCGATAGAGGGAGGAAAGAAAACTGTTTGTTCATCCCATGAGTCTCCTAAAGGATTAAGGTAAAAAGCTACCTCGACTATTTCTTTTAAAGTAAGAATCTACCGATCAGAGGAAGGATACAACCCCGACCTGTCCATCCCAACTAGGCGCCAACCCTTACCTCCTGCCATTATCACGTCCAGCATGACAATTGTATCAGTAGAAATGGGTATAGCGAAAGACTAGCTTACTATTGAGTTTTACAAAGGGAAACTTTCATATAAATGTTTAGGTTTTTGGATCGGTTGCACCATTTCCGGCCAATACTTGTAAAGTAGCTTCGTATTTACTCTTTTTCTCCGTATATGGCCCCCATCAATTTACATGTCAATCTTACTTCTTAGAATCAAGGAATCACAATGTAAAAACTGTATATTGTCTTTTTGTACTGGAAAATAATGGGTCTTTCGGTTTTGAATCTCTTAAGAGTAAACTTGCTCTCCTTCCTGCACCCGAAGTCCGCTAGTAAATAATTCCAAGTCAGCTCAACGAAATTATTTCCGAGTGAGCTCAACGAAATTATTTCCGAGCGAGCTCAACGAAATTTATGCCTAAAACGCTCGCGAAATTGAATTTGCTCATTAAACTTTGGCACAGAATAATTCCAAGTCAGCTCAACGAAATTTATGCCTGGGCCGGCGAATGTCAGTCGAAATTCATTAAGGCGTGAAAACACAGAAGTAAGACTTATAACCATCAAAACATACAAAGTAGTCCAGGATGGGTAGGGAATTTGCTACGTTCAACGTTCTTCTTATATAAATCCGTTTTTGATATTGTTGATAATTGTAAAGTTACTTTGATTCGGTTTACATTTAAGGGCCTATTAAAAAATATTACTTCGTGTGGTTTAAAGCTAAAACGTTATCGCCCTCTTTTTAATCCAGTAACGTAGAATGTCCATGAAATAAGCTTAGAAAGTGGTAATAGAACCGATAATATTTCAATAAATATAATAAATTTGTTTATTTAGTTAAAGGAGGAAAACTAACAATTTGGAATTAAATTTAGGGGTTAAGGCCAAGTGTTGGGTTAGGGGAAAATGTCATTGGTAATTAAAAACACGGAGTACGTGTTAATGTTAAGGAACTTAAAAATTGAGCTTAAAAAATTTGAGACTGAAATATATTTCTCAAGACATTGACGTGCAATATTTCTTGAATTGTATCGGAAGTAATTTGGCTTGAAATGAAAATTTTTAATATTAAAATAATTCAATTTTAAAACACATATATTGATGTTTACTTTCTTATAAACCTTTGTATCAATTTAAACCGTGCTTTGGGGAATTTTGTCGTAAACACATTTTGGGGGGTATTTTGTCTTGTTGCTGGGGGTATTTTGTCCTCTGCATCCATTCGGGGGATTTTGTTTCAAACGTAAGGGGACTATGTCCTTTTTTCCCTGCTGAGGGATTATGTCCTACATTCCGATTACAGTTCTCTATTGCATTACATAACTTTTTTAACGTTATTAATCTTGCAACACTAAATGTAATAAAAAACTATTCTCAGTGGAATAGTACTATTCCATAGGAGCTCTAGGCTACAAATACTGAAGCCAACCTGTATACTTAAAGCTAGTCTCATCGCGCTTATATCCCATTGGATAGAATCGGTTGGGCAGAATTTCATTGGGCAGAATCCCATTCGATCGATGACGCGGAAGCCCATTCGATCGAATCCCATTCGGCCGAAAATCCCATTCGGCCGAAAATCCCATTCAACAGAAATCCCATTCGGCCGAAAATCCCATTCAACAGAAATCCCATTCGACAGAAATCCCATTCAACAGAAATCCCATTCGGCCGAAAATCCCATTCGACAGAAGTCCCATTCGGCCGAAAATCCCATTCGACAGAAATGCCATTCGGTCGGAAATCCCATTCGACAGATTGTTCATGTGAACGCATCCCATTTAAGCGCGTCAAGTGCAAACCCCTTAAGTACAAGAAGAGAAACCAACCGTACATGGGGCAAGCAGCCATTCTCGTTCTGCCCAGAACCAACGCTAGAGGTAGTGAACGATGAATGGCGTAGCTTTTTGGCCCAAGCTTGAAGCTGCTGTTAACGAGAATTCCGGCTTATTTATGCAATAAATGAATTCGTCTATATCCGATTCCACACACCGAACCTAACCCAACCTAACCTAACCTAACCTAACCTAGCCAACGCTAGAGGTACACTCTTAAAAAAAGGGGTGTAAAGAAGGTGTTATAGGGTGTTTAAGTGGTGTTAAAAGGGTGTTAAGCCTCCTTTAGAGGAATTAAAAAGGTGTGAAAAGGGTCTCATAAGGGAGTCAAAAGGGTGTACACACCTTTACTACACCTTCTAGAAGGTTCAGTATACTCTTTAGGGTGTTAAGTACACTCTTTAGGTTGCTATAATGGTTTATAAATATAACAAAAATATAAGCAATTTATAATCGACTTAGGACTTTGGACGATATTAATTTTAATAATTAATTAAGATCATATTTAAATTATTTAGATAAAAGTAATAGTTAGCTTTGATAATTTCGATGAATTAAAGTTTAATTCTAAAATTAACGAATGTATGCAGGCTATACCAAGGGCGGGCAGGGAGGGGCAGCTGGCATGCCCCCAGATTAAAAAATGTATTAGTCTATTGTTAAAGGGGGGAGGCAAATCCTCCACATATTACCTTGCCTCCCCCTGGGTCATCGGCTGGATACGCTCTTGCAGGCTGTCATGCAGATAATTTATTTAAATCTGTGAACTTTTTATAAATTAAATCACGATAAACTTTTAAACTAGGTAACCAAAACTAAGCTTTTTAACATGAAATCAAAAAGCTTTAAACACGGTAAAATTAATTTAATCGTCTACACTGAAATCTAGTTAATTTCATTAACTATATAATAATTCTTTAATACAACCATGATTTTTTAAATGAAGAATAAAATTTTCTATAAAAATACATTTTATTTATATTGAATCAAATTAAAAGTGATAAACTAAAATTCATTTATATTGAATAAATTTAATTGTGAGAAATTAATTTTTCATTTGTATTGAATTAATTTAATATACATAAGCTAAATTTATTTTATATGGAATAAATTTAAAATTGATAAACGAAATTTCATTTATATTGAATAAATTTAATATTGATAAACTAAATTTCATTTATAATGAATAAATTTAGTAGTGATAAACTAAATTTTACTTATGTTTATTTCAAATTAATAAATGAAATTTTGTTCATTTTCTTCAATATTAATAAATAAGATTTAGATAACTGATTTCAGTTTAGCAATTTACAAGCAAAATTAATTTTCTCTTTTTTTCACTATAATGTTTTTATTATTTCTCTTTTTTTTTACTACAATGATTTTATTATTTTAACTCTTTGTTGATCTTCGATGAGGTTAAAAATACTTTTATAAAATTAGTAAACTCCAAATTTAAGAGGAACGTAAAATTTTTCATTTACATTATATTTGCTTAGCATTTGATAGTTCTTTTCTTTACCAGCTTTCATTATTTTCCAGGAATAATTATTCCCTGCTGAAACAGGAATTTCATAGGCATGCAATCTTTTAATAAAAAATGGCTTTTTTAGTACTATCCCACAAAGTATCAGCTCATTTTTATAAGAAATAATGTGCTTGATTTCAAAAAAAGATGTTATTTTAGAGTTTTCCAAATCATTAACGAAAAGGTTTCCCACACAATATTCTATAGTGTCGTAAATAGCAAAACGCACGGAGTATAGTTTATTTGGTATTTCATTACCTAACAAACCATGTAAATCAATGGGCAAATCTGTCTTGTCAATTAAAATTCCACATGAGGTTTTTTCTATTCCAGGGGATTTTTCTACTAGCCAGTTATAGCATTGATAAAACTGGTGTCTTTTTGAAAGGGTCTGTGTTATGTTTTTAAAATTATTTGTTACTTCGCAAATTTCCTTAAAATAATTGTGTTTGCTTTCGAAACGAATGCAAGAAATGTATCGTAAGGGGCCAAATTTTTTTAAACAGGTAATGTAATGCACCATATAATGAAATTTAGGTGTCATAAAGTTATCGCCACAAATCCTTTTAACATTTTTCAGAAAATTTGTTATTTTAGTATTTAAGAGAGGCAAATGTCCCATTACAATGTTGGAGGCAAACAAGTAGTCACATATCTCTCGAAGTTCCAAGTAGAGTTTACAAACCTCATCATTTTCTGGCCACAGCTCGCCTAACAAAAGCGGTAATAACCTAAAAAGGCAAAACATTTCACTTGCTGTTCCTTTAAGGTTGGAATTGCCAAGAATTGCGCTTCTTATTTGAATTTGTGGACGATTTCTTTCGACTCTGCCGTAGGGAAAATTGATAATTCGTTGATTTATCTTGTCTAAATCTAAGATGCCAATTGTTATTAAATGATTAAGTAAAAACAGGGATAGATAGACTTTTTTAAGACGGAATAAACAATGTTTGGCCTTTACTTCAGTCCGACTCATAGACGAGTATATAGTCCCTTCCTTCAACACGTAACCAAAAAATTAAATTATCTTATTGGCTCACAAAAACTACGTATTGGTGACGTTGCTGACGGGGAGGGCCAAAAATACGTAATTCCTGTTTAACTCTGTCGCCATGACTACGACCCCTCTTGCGTTGTACCATAGCCCACTCGATCACGCGCGTCACGACGCAAGCTGCTCGCGCTATAGCGGGAGTGCGGATCGAGTGGGCTATGGTTGTACAGATAAGCGTCTTCACAGGGGTTCAAAATGGAGCCGTCTAAATGCGAGGGTCCAGGTAATTGTTCGGGAATTGTTTTTAATAGCAATTAAGAAGGTTGTTAGTGAATTTGGTGCCGGTGTTTTGGATTTGGAGTACATCTGTAAAGGTGAAAAGTGTTCGCTAATTCTTTCTTAAGCCAATCATTTCTACTATCCTCATGATTTTGTAAACGAATTTGATGAAGTTAACCAAGGCTTAGTGAATGGTCAGGAGTTTTGTGAGCTTAGTGTTTGGTTAAAACCTGTTCGTGCTGTAATATCTATGAAGACTTTTACTCAATTCTAACTCACTTTTAATTTTCTTGGGTCTTCCCCGTCTTTTTTAGTTGCAAGCCCTATGTCTTGTGTAACTTCCATTTTTAAACAATGTTATTCCAAAAATTACAATCCGAGCCCATTCCAACTTGGCAGACGAATGGGCAGACGACGGGCAGACGACGTTTACTTGACCCGGATATACATACAACGCCATAACGAAAATAAGACCCGCCTCTTCTTTCATACCCCTCCGTCACGGGTAAGGGGGTCGTGGACTAGGACGCGCACCCGAATAACCCTGTTACCCATTCCGTCTTAAAAAAGTCTATCTATCCCTGGTAAAAATTTCAAAATTTTTGGAATAACGCCTTCTTGCAAATCATGCATAATGTCTACTGGTAATTGTTGTGTTATATCAAAATGTTTTAGCTGCAGTAACGGACTTTTTGACCGAACTCCATAAATTGAGCCTTCAGCATCATCCAGCTCTAAGCATTGCAAATGATAGAGATGTCTTTCCTTGGTTCTTAAAATAACATCACTTTCCTTAACGTTATTACTAATTTCTGAATAGTCTATTAAACAAAAGCGACAGATTCTTCCGCAGTTGAAGTTTTGATTGAAGCCTCCGAGCTTGTGAAGCCCCAAATTGTCACTAGAAAATATTGTGGCAAAGCCTTTCACAATCTTATTTTCACTTTTGATGTACAATCCTTTTGTTGATAGTTCGTTTAAATCGAATAAAAGTGGCCGAAAAACTTCGTCCCACCCATATTTATCCACATTGCAAGATTTTGCCAGAAAAACTAACTGAATGTCGCTTAACTTGGAACGATATTTGTTCTTCCGATTTAATAGTGAAAAGTAACATCCGATAAGTTTGTTTTTTCCCCTCTTTGATCCTAGGGGGTTTGCCACTTCAAATTCATCGAGATAAATTTGCAATTGCATGGTATTAGCACCATAATTTGATATTACCTCCTGTGACACGCTTCCTTCAGTAAAGTGTGATATTTCTCCAGGATTATTTAAGTTTTCCTTTGAGTGTCTCGACCGTTCTTCGGGTTGCTCATACATGTGTTCGAGTACTTTCAAAATAGGTACATAATGAAAGTAATGGTTTTTGGCATTCTCATCAGTCGGATGTGTGAATGAAAATTGAACAGGCTGAACCATTCCTAAATTCGACGAGCAAAATGCTGTCATTTTGTATTTTGCATTTACGCTGAGAAAAGCTTCCTGATATTTCCATTTAGTTTTGGAAAGAACGTTTTCATCCAACTCTATATGCCTTTCTCTAAGTATTTCCATTATGTCTGAAATCTGTGATGTTAAAATATCCAGGCAAAAGCTCAAGAGATCATTGGTTAGATTTTCCACCACACTATATGGAAGTAAATGGTTCTCTCTGTATTTTAACAAAAGCTTCATTATAAGCTCTCTTATTTCTGGTGCCGTCATATTTCTCACATCTTCGTTGTGTTGTGCGTCAACATTTTCTTCGCAATTTTCTTCAACATTCAAGAGATTTTCTACTTCTATACCTTCAATATTAACTTGATTAATTTCTTCAAAGCGAGCGTCGTCTCTCAGAACATTTTTGTGTTTTTTATAAACGTGACTACGGTAACTTCCTAAATTCTTATAAACAATTTCACAATTTTCAAGGCCACAACGAACACTAAAATTAGGATCACTTCCATGTTTTTTTTTCATGTGCGCGATTAATAAAGTCAAAGTTTTAGCGTGAAAGATGCATTTTTTCTTTGGGCATTTGTGAAGCTGAATTCTATTCATTTTATATTCAATATCACTGGTAAACTTACTAAGAAACTAAGTCAAAGCAGCCCTTATTTACAGATTATTATACGAAACCTCACTAAGGCCTAAACCAGAACGATACAGACAAGACCAGCTGATCTGACGTGACTGAAAAGCATGGACTCTTTACCCTATCCTTTGGTAACAGCTGACTAATGGCCTTGGCGGCTTGGCCTTCGTTCGAGCTCGTTTCTGTTTTTTTCCTGAAACAGGTCTGCCAGCTTTGCTGACTTATATTATTATTTTACACTGGATAAAAAGAGTAGTTCAGAACTTTAAAATTAACTCAGCCACTACTGCAAAATATTGTATTTTCAAATAGTTAAAACACTTTAATTTTAAGTATTGAACTTTTCTGAATATTGTATCATTTAGCAAAGCACGCTTACAAAAGTCTTGTATGGCAGCCCTGTACCCTCACCAAAAAACCCTTTCGCTTATCAGTTCACTCACCTATACCGCATGGGGCGCCCCCCAGATTTTTCTTTCAATCCGTACACATGGTTCCATGTAACGAAGTAGAACATAGCGGCCGCACCGCCGCCGCTATTTTTTACCTCTCTGCTTCACGTTTATATCTGGATCCCCTTGTTCCCTTATTAAAGGGAACTGCCAGGACTCTTTTCCCCGAAATCTTCCCTTTTTGTAAGTTTTGTTACCATACCAAGTTCCAGGCTCCATTTTGTACAAAACAACGGAAAAGCGCGAATCATCGAAAAACCTATCGGCCCGTGTTCCGTGTAGTTTGGTTTTAAGTTTAAGAAATAATGCCTTCATATATTACGTGTCTTATTTGTGTTGGAAATAGTAAAAAAAAGTTAAAATTAAACAAATTGAACAATGAGGGAGATTCAAGTTTGGACCATTTAAAAGAGTGTATTTTAGAAAATTCCATTTTCAAGGATTTGAATTTAAGCCGAGTCGAATTTCAGGTAAGATTTTATAAATTTATTTCTTAAAAGAGTTTCAAATATATAAAAATATAAGGACTGAAACATCAGAAATAAAATTGTTATTTTATAACTCAAAAGGCCGTTGCTGTAACTGGGCTCCAACTAAAACATGTGTAAACAGATAAATATTTGTTTTAAATAGTTTGCAACTACAACTTTTTTTCCTATACGATTAAACATAATGTATCAATCCGCCTCAATTTTGGCGATTAAGTTAACTCCTCTTGAACAGAGGTAAAGCCCTGGTGGTTAGCTGCGAGAATGATAAACTCGTATTGACGCCAGTTAACTTATGTTCAATCCACGCGGTTTCTACTTCCTATCTCTTACCTCTGTGTAGCCCCCCTACTGGGCACGCGCAGTCTTCCCATATACAACTTCATAACATTCGGGCCATGTTCTTTCCCCTTATTATTTGAACACGTTTTGCATCCTATATATAGTCAAATAATTTTTGGTATTGCAAACTTAGTATGGTACGAACTATTTCATATAAATTTGAAACTATCTTTACTACATTAAATCCGAAACGAAACTATTAAGACTTAAATGTTTGAATATTTTAAGACGTATGATGAAGATTTTGGACAAGACGTTGACTTGGACAGTGACTGCATTATCAGAGATAAAATGATAATAAAAGTTGTGGTACGTAATTAATTTAAAGGAAAGACAATGTTAATTTTACTAGAGCCTAATATTATTCTCAAAGGAAAATGTTGATGTAAGAAGTGAAAACCCAAAGAAAAAACTTTGTCTTGACTCAAGTGAATCTAGGAATACAGATGTAAATCCCAATATCATTAATAATCTCTTAATTTATATAACTGAAATTTGTATATTCATTAATTTAGGTTGAAGAGCTTTCGGATGAGGAACAGCAGGAGTGCTGGTAACTTATTTTTAAAAGATTCAATTTTTATAAGTTATTGAGACTTTTATTTTTAGTGTTGTTAGCAATGAAAAGAAAATAATAGAAGCAGAGAAACTATCTAGATCAAAATTCGCCATTGAATATAAGTTACCGGAAATACCAAAATACTTCATCGACAAGGAGAAATATGATTCTTCAAATGAAGAGGAAAGAAAAAACATGGATAGAGGAATAGTCAATGTTCTCTATCACAGCTTAATTGATGTATATTCTGTGTAAGTGTCAAGCATTAGGTTTAGCATAGTTTAAAAATTAAACAAGTTGATGCCATTTCCAATTTATTAGGTATTCTATTTATCTTCGCTTACAAATAAATTATTTTACTAATATTTTTTTCTAGTTATATACCTTCATACTTAATTGTCGGAGAAAAACTAGTAAGAGAGTATCCACATTTGGGCGAAGGAGTGAGTATGAAGCTGTGGTAACATTTCAATGTAATTAACTGTTTTTTCATGTAGAAAAAATGGCAGAGCCTGTTGAAGAACAAATTTAAAAATTTTCGGAGAAAACTTAAAGACATTCCAGACGTGGAAGAAAAAAGGAAAAAGTATGCGGGAAAGTTGAATGGAAAATCTAAAAATAGAAAAGATACAGCTGATAAAGGTGTTACAACTGCTGCTATAGTTACTGCCACAGTCAGAGAAACCAGTTTAACAGTATCATCTCTTACAGAACTGACTAAGAGGCCACTATCTTTTATTCATATGAATGAACGTGAATTAGACATCGAGGACATGAATCTTGGCTCAGACATTTCTCCTCGCGTTTGTCCATCATTTGGCGTCACAGCTTCTCCAGCATCTGGTGTCACAGCTTCTCCAACATCTGACGTCACAGCTTCTCCAACATCTGACGTCACAGCTTCTCCAACATCTGGCGTCACAGCCTCTCCAGACAAGGCTCTTAATTCTGTGAGTGCTTTTTGGTTTAGATAATGTATTTTTACAAAAGTTCAATAGTTACAGTTAAATTTATTAATATATATTTTCCAGAGTGTACAATTTTTTGAAGATGAAAGGAGTATTAAAGCGCACAAAAAACGAATGATAGAAGAACTTAAAAAAACTGCTCCTGACTTCAGGATTATCAACAGCAAGATGGATAAAACATTTGCTGAAAGATTTGCCGAAATCAAAGAAGGAAAAAATTTAGAAGTAATATTGGAACACTATCCAGCTCTTCAGGATAATAACCAGGTTTGGATATATATATATATATATATATATATATATATATATATATATATATATATATATATATTTTTGGTTTCTTTGCCACGCTTAATCGCGACAGAACCAACTCATAACTCTTTAGTTTAATTCGACCTAAATTACTTATATTTTCATTTGTTTTTAAAATAATTTTTCCTGTGATATAGCTTTTACTGGAGTTTCATCGCATAACCAAAGTTGATATAGAGAAGAAGCTTAAAACGTCTTTGACGGACTTAACTGATAAAATTTGGAATAATTCACCGCCTATTGCAAAGGGTTTAAAAACTTCACTAGTTTCAGAAGTAAATGAGGAAATAGACGAGTCACGCAAGAAACAAAAGAAGTTGATAGGGTCCTTTTTATTGCTTCCTAGCTTTGTCAAGGAGCATCACAATAGGGTTTTTTTTAATCAAAACAGTACTGAAACCCAAATACCGACTGAACCAGTCATAGTTTTTAGGGGTAAGGAAATAATAAGTGCAAAAAAATTTTACATACATATTGATTCAGAAAGGTTTCTTGAAACCAATAATTTTATAACTGCTATTTGCATATGGTTCAGTTCCTATTGGGTGTTCAACATTGCATATGCAAACAAAATTGCTAAGTGCCTTGCATTAATTGAAACTGAATTATTGGGCATGAACAATAGTAATCGTAGTCAGTCATTGCTGACTGCGATTTCTACTTTGCATGGCACGCAATGTAAAGTCAATTTACGAAAAAAATGTAAAATGTAAAAAAATTAAGTGTTTAATTTTGGATTGAATTAAAAAAATCTGATTTTATAAATTTAATTAGTAGATTATTGCCACTTCAAGAGGTGTTAATACCCTCCTTAAAACCGGTACTATTACACTCTAAAAGGTGTTAATAAACTCCTTAAAATAGGTAATACTACACTCTAAAGGGTGTTTTTAACCTCCTTAAAACGTGTTATATTACACTCTTAAGGAGATTTAAAGCAACCCTTAAACAGGTATATATACACACTCTAAAAGGTGTAAATAAACTCCTTAAAATAGGTAATATTACACTCTAAAGGGTGTTTTAACCTCCTTAAAACGTGTTATATTACACTCTAAAGGGTGTTTTAACCTCCTTAAAACGTGTTATATTACACTCTAAAGGGTGTTTTAACCTCCTTAAAACGTGTTATATTACACTCTTAAGGAGATTTAAAACAACCCTTAAACAGGTATATATACACTCTAAATGGTGTTAATAAACGCCTTAAAATAGGTAACATTACACCATTAAGGGTGCTTTAAGTCTTTGACCCTTCTTCAAACAGGCAAATTTACTCTCCATAGGGTGTATATAGCCACACAATGGAGTGTTCTTTTAAGCCTGTAAAGGAATACTTTAATACCAGAAAGGGTGTTATTCCAGAATCGAAAAGGTGTTAATTAAGTACTCAAAAGGTGACGTATTTGTAGCAGGAGAAAGTCCTCATTGGGGTGTCAAGAAACACCCTTTTTTTTAAGAGTGTAGTGAACGATGATTGGCGTAGCTTTTTGGTCCAAGCTTGAAGCTGCTGTTAACGAGAATTCCGGCTTATTTATGAAATAAATAAATTCGTCTATATCCGATTCCACACACCGAACCTAACCTAACCTAGAAAATAAGAATATTTTGGAAAAGGCCCATGTTTATTTTCAAGGACCTTAATAAATATAGCATTATAAAATGCGAAATCGCACCAATGGGAAATTCGCTCCAACGAGACTTCTGTCCAACAGAAATGGGAAGTCTGCTCAATGGGAATATGATAAAATGCGAAATCGCGCCGATGGGAAATTCGCTCCAACGAGACTTCTGTCCAACAGGAATGGCAAGTCTGCTCAATGGGAATTAGGTCCATTGGGAACAGCCGGCTAGCTTCGGTCAATTAGAACAACTTATTTTTATTTCGGTCCAATGGAATTTCGTTCCAATGGAATTCTGTTCAATGGTTATATACCCTCATCGCAGGTGATCATATCCATAAGAATAGAAAAACCGCGCTTGTAAGTAATTTCTCGATTAAAAGTTTTGTTTACAATTAACTTGGGAAGGTTTTTGAATCTCTACGAGCCAGATTTCTCTGTAAGTGTGAACAGGCCCTAGGTTAAACCTAGCCTTATAAACGTTTAAGTCATCGCAGCATCGTAGTACTATACTTTTAGTCTTAAATTAAGACTATGTTAAATGTTTAATAGCCAAACATTTATCTTATTTCTGGAATAAAGAAATATTAAATTTATACAATATTTATTGTTCTACAGAAAATATTCAATTTTCTAAACCCTAAAAATCGATTTTTTAAATTTAAATCGGATTTTTTGGATTTTAATTGAACAACTAGATAGTAAATTACCAACATAAAACCTTTTGAGTCAAATTAAACCAAAAGCAAAATAATCATGACATTTAAGCAGCTATTAGATATTTTCTACAAAGTTATTCTTATTGCTACTATTCAAATGCTTGTATAAAAAGACTAGCTTGACCGCTATTTCATTTCCTAGCCTATCCAGCAAGACAAACTGGAGTTGGGGAAAAACTTAAACTTAAATATACCAAAACCATGATTGTTTTTAATTATAAGTCTTTTCTAGTTAAGTTTCTTTTCTAGTTTCTTAAACTACTTCTTGGAATCTTAGAAAACATTTTTTTAAAAATAAAAATATATTCTTGATTTTAATCAAATGATTTTTTTAAAAAAATCGCTTGATTTAAATAAGTGATTTAAATCCAACTGATTTAAATCAAACAACCCTGCTAAAAAAGAAACGTGGTATATTTTAGGCTTAGAGACGTTACAAGTGTAAAAGTGTTTCCAATGGCAAATAATAGAAAATTTGACGATGTTCTTTTAATATTTATCACATTTATAAAATCTATCGAGAGTGAATTTTAATGATTAAAATTTCGTATTGTTATTGAAAAATTTTCAACAATACCCTAAAATGTCTGAGTTTATCCCAAATATAATCAAAATCATAAATTTCTAGTCGCTAAGCCAAAAAGCTTTTCCGATAAGCCAGTATCAGATTTAACGCGTAAGAACCAGATATTGAAGAAATAAAAACTGAGGGACACCTAAAAACCCTGTCGATTTGCCGGAGACTTTTTACCTTGTAGTCAAAGTCAGAGTTAATTATGTTGATCTTGAACGCTAGATTCAAAATTGAATTTTTATTATTTTGTGATGGACGTCATCTTAAAAACTTTTAGGAAATTCAAAAGTAGGTGAGAGTTCTTTGGTATAGGTTGCCCAAATGGAGAGTGAACTAAAAATAGTTTCTTGTCCTAAAAAAAGTAAGTTTAGTTGGTCAAGTGCTGTCAATCAACGGGTGGTAAGTTTGAGACAACACTCTTTGCAAAGTTTAAACTAGAATAAATATGAAGGGAAAAAACGCTTTGGTCCCATTGAACCGAACTTCCATTCGACAGAACGGTTTTTTGGTGGTGTCCCATTCGACCGAACGTAGCTAAAAGGTGCGATTTTACTTATAATATGGTCCCAATGGACCAAAATTCTATTGAACTGGAAGAAGACATTCTGTAAGGTTTTGCATTAAATATATTTTTAATTTTACAACTTATTTTTGTTGAAATAAATGTGAGTTGAAAATGTATTACTGCACTTATTTTAGCTATGTTTTACTTTCGGCGAACCTCACCCACCCTAGCCTAGCCTAACCAAACCTAACCTAACTAAACGTAACCAAACCTAACCTAGCCTAGCCTAACCTAACCTAACCTAACCTAAACAAACCAAACCATTCCTAACCTCACCTAACCTGGCCTAAACAAACGAAACCAAACCGAACCTAACCTAGCCTGGCCTAATCAATCCAAACCAAACCGAACCTAACCTAGCCTGGCCTAAACAAACCAAACCAAACCGGACCTAACCTACCCGAAACCAAAATATTAAAATTTTAACTTAAAACTTAAAGACATTGATGGAACTACCGTTAAGACTATACTTCATTTTAAGCACAATTTGTTTATTAATTCTAAATATCGCTTGCCTTGAAAGGAATGAAAGTGAGCGTTTAAATTAGTATCACGAAACATTTACTCTTAAAATTATTAACATACCTTTCGTTAATTCGAACCAACAACCTATCGCTTCGTAGTCCAACACCGTATCCACTACACCACCGAATAGTGTTTCATGTTATATTGATGTATTTTTAGGGGCATATTCGAACGATTGGGATTTCGGTCCATCAGGAATATAGGCATTGGGCTGGAAATCTAAAACCATTGAGGGATATTCTGTCGAATGGGATTTCGGTCCATTGGGAATTCAGTTGAAAGGGAACATACCAAAAAGCTTTGAGTAAAATGTAGTTACACGAAAAGCAATTATCGTGATTTAATCGAAATACGTATCCAGTTCCATTTCTCTCAGAGCCCATTCAAAATTTGATTTCTTCGAAGCGTACCAGATTTCACCGATCAAGACCAAGATGGATATCATGTTCAAAGTAGCGAACACTATGAACATGACGCTGACATCATGGAAGGACGTCTTCGAAAATTCCATATTTCTTTTTTCAATCAGATATTTCGAGCACCATTGATTATTGAGAAGGGTATTCGCTCGGATTTGATGTCCAGTTTCCCAATAATTCATAATTCTGCAATCAGAATAGCAGACTTATAGTACCAATGATGCAGAAAGAACCTCAGCGACCTGGCGTCTCATTGAAATCGATTTCAAGAGTACGCTAACTTTCCTTTCACAACATAACATTTTACAATAATTTGACTCACACATGTAATATTGTCGAGCAAAAGAAAAAAAAAGCTCAGCTAGCTAGCTAATTGGACCAAGTCATCTTGCGACTTATTGCCACTTATCTAATGCCTTTACAATGCATAGAGGGGTGGTGGCTAGCCCCTATGCCACAGCTAACCGACAGCGCCCTATACTAACTATTACCGTTAACCTCTGCAAGTTTTGATGGAAAGGAGAAACCGGGTTAGACCGCGGAGGATAACTCCTTTAACAAGCGGGGAGAGAACTTGCAAACTCTACGCAGAAGGATTTCTTCCCAGATTTTTCACCCGGTGCCACAGTCCGGGATCGAACCCGGGATCCTCTTGCTGCGAGGCGAAAGCGCTAGCCGCTACGCCACCCCACTTACGTTATGTTATATCCGTCCCTGTTTAAAAGATAACCGACATAATAACTCACAGCAAGAAAAGAGTGAAAAGGACCGTAAATAATCAAAACACTTCCAAGATATCCAGGGACACTTTCTCTAAACATTTAAATGATTAGGACCCCAAATACAAATCTAAACAATAGGGTTGGTTCCACACGGAGAGGGTACTTATAACCGTATTTTCCTATTTATCTAACCCAAATCCAAATCGACATTTGAATCTCTTGCCAAACATTTACCCATCAGCCATCCCAAATGTACGTTTGGCTTAAAACAGGGTAGAAAATTCATGGAAAGTGTGACTTGGTACCCTTTCGTCCCCTTAATTGAGGCCTTACTTTTAATATATGTATACTTTTGCATCGGGGTATGCCGCGTTCGACCGAGCGCCCTTATCTTTCCCGAAACAGGTTTAGCAAGTACGTTAGGTTGGAGAACTTAGAACGGAAATGTTAACGCATGCTCTGGCTAGCATAAGCCTCACAGCCTAACGATTTCATGTAGTATGTATGAAAGCGTACTGGAATGAAAGATGAAGTCCTTTGCACATGAGATCACCTATATACTTTATTTCCAAATCCTTGCAATAGATCCTTCTAAAAAGGGAGCCACAGTATCCTCTGCTTCATATAGGGTTAAGACGGATAATCCGGTATATTGGTACAAAGACTTTAGCTAGGGCTTTAAATTCACCAGTCCACCCAAGTCCATATGAATTTTGATTGAAGTCGTTTCTTTGGATCGACATATCGGATGGGTAAACAACAGTTTCTGTTTGCCCTTTATTTTTAAACAAGGATATAATCTAGTTATAACGCTGTCGAATAACATTGCGCGCTCTTTCAGACGTTGATTTACAAAATAACTACTTAAAATAAATCATACAAATCATTATTTAAGTATTTTGCTGTTTCAGGTTTAGGTCCAAAAAACCATTTTTGTAAATTTTTTCTAAAGCTTCCGGCATCATTGTTTTGCAGATATTGGTGCGTAAAGTGCACATCTAATGACATACCTGTTCCTTAATAACCAGTGGAAATTGTTACCTCATGTTTATGACGTTTTTGATGAAATTTGATGCGTTGTTTGACATTGCAACACTTTGAAAAATCGACAAGAAAGGATCTTTTCCGTAATGTAATGCCTTATTTTGCTTGTAACCGTTACGACAAAAATATTCCAAATGAGTTAGACTGCTGATATATACTGCGTTTCCTTTGTTGAAGATAGCATCTAAGTCATTTGGGTTGTTGGGCGGGAATTCCTTCAATCTTTTTTCGTATTCTTTAAATATATCCGGACGGTTGGCCTGTTAATAAAGGTGCTTCTTTATACTTAACCATATTTATTTTAAGCTAGGTTGACATGATAATGCTTTCTGCTTCCTCCCCGAAATCGGTGATCTAGTTTTATCTTTATCCCTAGAATCTTACTATTCCCGAAGTAAATAATGAGGATTATGATACCTTCCAGCCTTTACGTCAGGAATAAAAGAATTTAATATTGAACTGCACTTGAAGCCGCTTTTTTAATACCTATATAAATCAAATTCCTGACTGACTGATAGTCAACGCCCAGCCCAAAACGCTGACCCTAGAAGGCTGAAAATTTCCAGGAACGATACTCATAAGTAGTAGGCGCGTACTAATATTTTTACAATTCACCGCCATCTTAATAAATGGCGTTTCAAACGATTTCAGAAATATTTGGTACACTGGTTTTTCTTTAACAATATAGACGGGTTGGATGGTCTTTTGGGCTCGATTTTTTGCCATCTATCTAAATGGCGGCCATAAATTTAAAAATCCTTCTTTATGGAATACTGTCAGAACGAAAAGTAATGAAAAATGTCCTGACGGGCAACGCCGAATGCCTTCGCTCCTAGCGTGCTACAAAAATATTAGTTATCAGTAAAATATACCCATTCGTTATATCATTTTGATGGAAGTTCTTATTACACGCGAGAGACACCCTGGGTATCAGCAAGTACCTCAATAAAATCGTAGCTGTTTTTCCCTCGATGTAAAAGAATACGCAAGTCCGGGTATTTCAAGATATCGTCGAAGTAATTTATGTTGCGATCAACGTGCACCGTTAATTTTGTTGACAGGTTGGCCCTGAAATTTTCTACCAAAAAGAAACAACCGACAAAAGAGATCACACATATAAATTTCTCGGTAGTTTGGCATTTGTTGGCCAAGATAAGAGAGACCCGTCGTAGTCCGGGTACGAATCGATTAGTATAGCCCAACATGAGATTCCAAAGTTTGAAGCTGAACAAGATGAGGAAAAGACTGGTAAAAAGCCAGACCTAAAAAGTCAAAATGTCCACTTAAATGTAAAAACGGTTCGCTTCTTATGAAATGTAAAATTCTGGAACACCGTGGTCTAGTCATATTGAACCACCGGCTGGTCAGTAATAACTAATTTGAGAAGACACATGCCTGAGGATGAAAGACTTGAAGGACTCCGCTCAATGATATTTCGTATTCGGCTTCACGGAAATAAGAAAGCATGTTGTGCTCTGTGAACCAAAATGGGTGCGTGCAAGTTTCGTTACGCTTCGCCATAACATCAATGGGATAAGTGTTAAGTGTACGAGTCCCCATGTCAAGATCGGTGAACTAAAACGAAACAGAAAATCAATATAATTTTTCACAAGAATGTCTATGCTTGTAGAAAAAAGGTATACCGTCGCGTCGCTTTTTTCCGTTACAGGAAAGAAAGTAATATTTACCCTGAAATAGAGAAATACAACAAATTATGCACTACGGTAAAATTGTTCATGTAAACTATGGAAAAAATTTACCTCCCGTTCGGAAACAAAAGGAATTCAATGTGAAGTCTATCCCCCAAAGTATAATGCTTCAATTCGAAATTTTTCGTCAAAATGTTGTATTGGTTCTAAGGAAACAAATGCGTAACACCAGAAGTAAGATAAGGGGACTAGAAGTACTGAGCTAACCAAATTCTTCACTTGGCGAAAGTGAATATTCTTGAAAACACACCAATGGTTGGCCCTCTGGTAGCAGTTTCTGAATTTTCCCTCCAAAACGTGAGACGCTCGCGGCTAGTAGACGGGCAAACTAGATTCAAGCAACCGCGTCCGTGTTCCGCGGCTTTAGGTTGAGGGGAAGGGGGTAGGAAATGTTCTTAGAACTCGACCAAGTTTTATTTTTGCAAACGACATCTAGATGGCGTTTGCGAAAATCTTACTCGATACGGAAAATTTGACGAGGGAAAAGCCACTCAGGCATATCGCCCGAATTGACGGCATTAAACCTCCAAAGAGGAAATACCGGGGTAATACGTCAGTGCCTGATCCCGGGGATGTCGTTCGCTTCTCGTTGACGAGGGGAAAGCCACTCTGTAATTTAGTCTTTCTGAGGGTGTACGATGGGAAGCGTATTTCGCTAGTTGCCTGATGCCTCGAATGCTGTGCGGTGCTCGCAACGTGCGGGTTTGCCAAGTCGCCTCGCTATCACGGCGATTCGATATTATGTACGTAGGTAACCCATCTCGTATTTTAAGCTTAAGATGATACTGAGAATAAACAAGGGGAGATTGCCCCTGTGAAGACCGCGCGCTGTTAGGGGCGCGTCAGCTTTACCGGGAGTCTTATATTATTTACGCGGGAAGCTCCTATTTTCATTGCCGACTGACGACGGCAATGCTTTGCCTTTGCTTAACTGAATTTTCTACTTTGATTTAAATATTAATTTTTCAAGCTAAGTATAATTTTTTTGATCTAAGTGAGACCATTTCTGTTCGTTATATATGGTTTTACTAATAGCTCCTTAGAAGGTTGCGTCAAGTGCTGTTTATTTACTACCTTAGGAGGAATTTTAGCTTGACCATTGACGATGGTCAATCAAAACTGTATGAGGCCATTGCCCAACGTTCACTGAGCCGCTTCGTCACATTATCTTACATTATCACATGTAATGATAACTCAGATATTCTGTTGAGATTGTTTTGAAGTTGCTAACTATCGATTTTGAAATTATCTACTGTTTTGTAACACTTGAAGTTCCGATTTAATTTTATAAACAGATTTGCATCATTAGCCGATATTGTAAAATAACCGATGTCAATATCAAAAATTAACCAATATTTTTAACTCAATGAATCTAAAAGAACAATATAATCTTTAATGTTTAAAAAATATTCAGGTAGTATTTATGAAATATTAATTAAAAGACGAAGTAATTCTCTCGATTAGTAAAATCAATTGCCGGTAAGTGTACTCATACAAATGGCCAATTGATTTAAAATCCTGTATAGAAACTAGTTCAAATAAAACGAAAGTTATATACAGGGTGATTCAGAGGTGTATGCGTTCCTTGCAACAGTAGATTCCTTGCAAAATTTGGAGTCGAATTTTCCTGAGCGGTTTTGGTCTAAACCGAACCGTTACAGAGTTACAAGCCCGTAAACTCCGGGCCCATTCGGGCCCTAATACCCCCTTCAGACGGTTCGTAAAATCTTGGTCTAATAAGAAAGCTTGTTAAATACTCTTGTTACTTTTGAAAAAAAAAACAAACAAACAGGTCGTAAAGCGATTTTGGTTAAACGAAATTCAGGTTTTCTGAAGAAACATGCGATATCTAACATTGCCCCTCACTATTTTTCTCAAGCAAGCGTTTAGTTTTAACGTGTCGTTTGAAGAGGGTATTAAACAAGAGGTGAAGAGAAGTTTAAAATGAGCTATCATCGGTGATTGCCAATTTGAGAAGTTCTTAATTTCAAATTCACATTTGTGCCTCCAAGCTTCCGCTAGAGCTTTCCACCCTCTTCAGACGAAGCATAAAAAGTACTTTCAATAAATTTTTTTGGATATTTCTTTATTTCGATGTAACAAACGATTTAAATTGCAACAAAAGGTCTTCAACGACTTATGAAAGAAGTTGCTCAAAATGAGAACCATTGGCGTTGATGCATGCCTGAGCCCGACGTCTAAAAGACCCTTGCACACTGTTTATCATTTCCGGATGTTCTCGAATGTTCGCCGCATCATGTTGAATGCGCTCCCAAAGAACGTCTCTTGTTGGCACTGGTGAAAAGTAAACCATGGCTTTCATGGTTCCCCACAAGAAAAAATCCAGTGAATTTAAATCTGGAGAATGGGGAGGCCACAGCACTGGTCCAGCGCCTCCTATCCATCTTCCTGGGTATTGTTCGTTTAGAAATTCCCGAACCGCACGACTGTAGTGCGCGGGAGCACCATCCTGCAGGATCCACATGCGTGCTCGGGTAGCCAATAGTAAAGGTAGATCTTGACAAAGAAATTCCAAATACGCTTCACCAGTTAGACGTTGTGGAAGCAAATACGGACCAACGAGATGGTTGCCAACAAGTCCGGCCCAGAAATTTATGGAAAACTGGTGCTGATGACTTCCTTCTCGAGTTAGATGAGGGTTTTCTGCAGTCCTGTAGTGCAAATTGTGAAGGTTTATTATTCCTGTTCTGGAAAAAATTCGCTTCATCCATGGAAAGAATGATTCAATGGAAGGAAGTTCGAGTCGTTTGCGTCGCGTTGTAATAACCAACGGCTGAAATTAACTCGCTGTGGATAGTCATTTAGTGTTCACCAATTAGTAAACGAGACGTTTGTTTCGTTTACTAATTGGTGAAAATAAAAATTTCTTTATTTACGGATTTAGAGGACTCTCAAACGCAATGAAATAGGCCAGTTAGTTTTTTATTGCAATTTTTCCTTGTGAATCCGGTTTCTATTACACCAAAATACCTAATAAAAGTCATTTTGGGCTTATTTTGAAGTATATAAACGCCTTTAGTTTCCCTGCTGAAGCAGTGAAAATTTATTTGTACCCGATAAATTATTCTGAATAGATAGAACTTATTAAAGTCCGCAATGGCGAACCGAGCGTTTAATAACTTAACGAATAACGAATTCGCGGACATGCATTTGTTGTTAGGGGAATGTCGTGGTAACGCGAACGAAGCTGCGCTAAGGTACGCTGAACGATTTCCTAGGAGACGAGCACCAGACCCACGCACGTTCCTCAAAGTTGATCGACGATTACGGGAAACTGGCGCGGTTAATCGTGGCCTAGGCGTTAGGGATCGCGGTATTGTTCGTGATCGCCAAGAAGACGAGATAATGAACTACGTCAGTGAGGACCCAACGGTAAGCACCCGGAAAATCGCTCATTTCACGGGTATACCACAATCCCGCGTCTGGAGAGTTATTAGATCGAACGGACTAAGGCCCTATCATTACCAGCGAGTTCAGGAGTTAACACCAAATGACTATCCACAGCGAGTTAATTTCAGCCGTTGGTTATTACAACGCGACGCAAACGATCCGAACTTCCAGTCAAGCATTCTTTCCATGGATGAAGCGAATTTTTCCAGAACAGGCATAATAAACCTTCACAATTTGCACAACTGGACTGCAGTAAACCCTCATCTAACTCGAGAAGGAAGTCATCTGCACCAGTTTTCCATAAATGTCTGGGCCGGACTTGTTGGCAACCATCTTGTTGGTCCGTTTATGCTTCCACCACGTCTAACTGGTGAAGTGTATTTGGAATTTCTTCGTCAAGATCTACCTTTACTATTGGAAGACGTCCCTTTGGCTACCCGAGCACGCATGTGGATCCTGCAGGATGGTGCTCCCGCGCACTACAGTCGTGCGGTTCGGGAATTTCTAAACGAACAATACCCAGGAAGATGGATAGGACGCGCTGGACCAGTGCTGTGGCCTCCCCGTTCTCCAGATTTAAATCCACTGGATTTTTTCTTGTGGGGAACCATGAAAGCCATGGTTTACTTTTCACCAGTGCCAACAAGAGACGTTCTTTGGGAGCGCATTCAACATGCTGCGGCGAACATTCGAGAACATCTGAAAATGATAAACAGTGTGCAAGGGTCTTTTAGACGTCGGGCTCAGGCATGCATCAACGCCAATGGTGCTCATTTTGAGCAACTTCTTTCATAAGTCGTTGAAGACCTTTTGTTGCAATTTAATTCTTTTGTTTCAATTTAATTCGTTTGTTACATCGAAATAAAGAAATATCCAAAAAAAATTTATTGAAAGTATTTTTTATGCTTCGTCTGAAGAGGGTGGAAAGCTCTAGCGGAAGCTTGGAGGCACAAATGTGAATTTGAAATTAAGAACTTCTCAAATTGGCAATCACCGATGATAGCTCATTTTAAACTTCTCTTCACCTCTTGTTTAATACCCTCTTCAAACGACACGTTAAAACTAAACGCTTGCTTGAGAAAAATAGTGAGGGGCAATGTTAGATTTCGCATGTTTCTTCAGAAAACCTGAATTTCGTTTAACCAAAATCGCTTTACGACCTGTTTGTTTGTTTTTTTTTTTCAAAAGTAACAAGAGTATTAAACAAGCTTTCTTATTAGACCAAGATTTTACGAACCGTCTGAAGGGGGTATTAGGGCCCGAATGGGCCCGGAGTTTAAGGGCTTGTAACTCTGTAACGGTTCGGTTTAGACAAAAACCGCTCAAGAAAATTCGACTCCAAATTTTGCAAGGAATCTACTGTTGCAAAGAACGCATACATCTCTGAATCACCCGTATATTTCTCTTTTAATATCAGAAAACGTTAAAATTTCTTAAATTTCGCGAATTAAGCAAAGAAGCTGGAAATTTTTGTGTCAGAAAATAATAAATTTTAACATGATATATTAAAATTAAAGAATAGCTTGATATCTTTTCCAGTAGATAATTGTTTGATATTGATATTTTAGTTTCATTGATTTTAAATAAATTAATACTGATATCGGTTAATTTACGATATTGGCCAATTGATCATCACTAATAGTTTAAAAAATTTCAATTAAGCGGTTTAAAGCTTAGTTTTATAATGAGTAAAATTCTAATGTAAAATACTAATTTTAAATTAATTTATCAAAGATAATTAATTTATCGTAGATAATTAATTTATCGTAGATAATTAATTTATCGTAGATAATTAATTTATCGTAGATAATTAATTTATCGTAGATAATTAATTTATCGTAGATAATTAATTTATTGTAGATAATAAAATATCATGGTCTTGCTGCACCAGCTTGCTTTCTCTTTAGTGTAGGCGCGATGGAAGCGGCATAAAATCCTCAAATTTGTTCACGAGTGCCAGGATCTATTACCAATGCTAGAGCTCTTTATTTCTAGTCCCCTTATCTTACTTCTGACAACACTAAATATAATGCGTTAAGTTCTACACTAGTCATTCCTGTTCCTTTAGGAATGAACTCAAACTGGAATCTTTAAATCATCAAGCCTGTTTGGGCACTATTGAATCTGGCTCACGGTTAGAAAATTATCTATTTATTGTTGACCACACAATTATCCTCAAATATGTGAAAAACACAACATAACGTTTAAGTATATTGAGATGACAAACTAAAAAACTTATCAAAATATATTGTACTTACCAATAGCAATACGACTTTCAGTAAAGTTTTAGTATCCATGAAGTAAAGTTTTCGTATCCATGAAGTAGGCTAATGTATTAAAATATCAAAGAGGAGAGAAAAATCAAACGTCTCGAAGCAAACACCATACTACCAATATGTGACGGAAAACCTGGATTTCAAAGGAGAAATTGAAAGACAAACAAATAGTATTTACAATGATGCATGAACAATTGCTTATATTTGAAGTGTTGGTGAAAGGCTTGGGAAAGTAAATCATTGTTGTACCATACTATTCTGCTAGCTTGAAACAATCCAAAACAGCCAATTTGGGAAAATTGATAGTCAACGCCCCTTTTTTGAAACCTCTTAAAAACATCGATCTCAAAAACTGAAAACGAGAGCAGCGATAAATTGTATTATTGTTGTACTCACTGGCTACATTACACAGAACATTGTACAATATTGAAGCCTCCGCATGATTATGATAATATAGGAAATATCATAAAACCCTTTATTTAACTTTCAAGGTAAATAAAAAATATCCTGGACGCGTCTGTCTGTCTGTTTACAAATCGGAGCTAACGTGTTCCCAACTTCCAGACCGCATTCCAATTTCTCTGATATTTTTATAATTGTTTTACACTACACTACGCTAGTTATTCCAATTGTGTAACAACCCACACTCTTACTGTCCACTATTCCTCCAACCGCCAGTTGCAGTTTTCGCACATATTTTACTATATTTCAAAAACTATTCAAGCTAGCGCTCTGGAATGAAGCGCGTTATAAAAGTTTTGCATTCCTCTTTCATATTTTACCCGTTCCAAAGTTGTCCTTTGCATACTTATACCGGAAACCGGAAATGTCAAAATTATCAACTTTGAAAATATTGGATTCTCGCGGATATAAATCAAATTTTCGGATTCCTTCGGGTCGATTCATATTTGCAAAGTTTTCACCAAATTCAATTCGGATGAATAGGTCACGAGTAATCAGTCTTTATTAAAAATATGGCAAACTTGGTTAGAGTGGCGATAATTCATAATCGAGTATCGAATCTTTCTCGTAATAATACTTGTTAGACGTTATGGCACTTTATGCATATATATGATTGGTCTTGTAGCGCAATACTTTGAAACAAATCAGACGTTCATTAAAGGGATGGTGAAGTGGAAAATAAAAAACAATTTATTGATTCTTCTATAAGACCAATCTGCATAGTGAAAATCCAGGAAATAACACCGAACGATTTTTAAACTACAATAAGTTTGAAATTTCATGGATAATTTTAAATTAGGACCTCCGACCAATCGCGTAGCGCCGTTTTTTTTATTAACAATCTTCTTGCGCCACGCTCCATGTTGAATAAATTTATCGCAAGATTTGAAAAAATTTGCGCGATGTGACAATTGTGGTGCGTGGCATGGAGCGTGCCACGAGAATTTTGTTAAATAAAAGGCAGGGCGTTACGCGATTGGTCGGAGGTCCTTATTTTAAATTATTCTTAAATATCAACCTTATTTGAATTTTAAAATCAATGGGAGGTATTTCCTGAATGTTTCTTTATGCAGACTGGTCTTATAATTAGTAGAAAAATTTATAAAAAAAATCATTTTAGTTTCTACTTCCCCTCCCTTTAAGAGAAAACTCTCGTCTTTTGAAGAGGAGAAGCGGTTTGAAAATATTGTTTTTGGGCCATAATATCATAATATTTAGAATTCATATTAATTACGTCTGGGTATTCAGCCCGACTCATTGCAGCCTAGTGAAAATCTCATTCTTGATAGCATAGGCGCTCCACGAGATCACTTCAAATTAATAAAAACTGTCTTTTTAGACAAAGACGGGAAAGTGTAAGAGATAAGTGTAAAAAATTAACTGCCTGAAGCAACATATATTGAAGTTTTCACTTTTGAAGACATGATTATAAAACATCAATTATTTTTAAAAAATTCTTATCTTTTTTTCACCCAAATTACTTCAGTAAAATATCTAACAAGAAGCATGAGCATCATTTTTAAAATAGTACGCGTTTATATTTTATTTTCTATCAAAACTTTACAATTAGGTAGAGAATTCGGCCCTATGAAGAGAATAAAATGGACAGAAAATCGTTGAGAGGTGATAAAATAAAAACCGTATAAAAACTTAACAAAACGTATGTTCAAAATAAGTGTATGAATTTTGAATTGATGTGCATTTTTTGAATGTTTTTTTTAAGAATTAGGCCTAATTCCCGCGCACGCAAAATATTCATGTTTTTTGTTTTGTATTCATTTGTGATATATATGTTTTTTGTTAACTTTGAATTATTAATGTTCCTTACAAAAACAGTATAGAAAGCTTTATCTGGATATTTTTGTAAGAAAAATAAGTATATCTGCTTTAAAAAGAATCTTTGACCGAAGGGGTCGGTTCGCTTGAAAAACAAAGCAATAAGACTTGTTAGCTTGGATAGGACAGATCAAAGATTCTGGATATTATATGACATTCACGTGCGTTAGTAAAAAGTGAAAGTTAAGATAAATAAAAGAGAAAATGAGGGGATAGAATAATGAGGGTAAAGGCCGATGCTCTAGCCAAATTTGCAAATTGGTAAAAACATAAACTGAACTTGGACATAAAAGAACAATCACTTGGGAATTGGCTAGCGAAGAAGCTAGACGTCCTTAGTCGGACATAAGAAATAAAAGAAATGAAGCTCAGACCTAGGCAAGGAGCTATAGTCTTCGGACAAAGTAATTAAAAAATGGAACTTAGGAAATTGAATGGTACCACGGAAATAATGAAATAATGGAAAAGGTTTAGATACCAAGGAAATAATAATGGAAATGATAATGGAAAAGGTTTAGATACCTAGGAAATAATAATGGAAATGATAATGGAAAAGGTTAAGATACCTAGGAAATAAAAGAAATGGAAATGGTTTAGATACCACGGAAGAATAATGCAAAAGAAAAGTTAAAGTAAAGAACAGTTTGAAATAAAAGAATTTGAGTTGATTGGAATTGAATAAAGCGTTGAATTCGTCTAAAGCAAAAAACTGAGTGACTTTGTCATTGATTGGAGCGATTTTTATAAGTTACGCGACGAACGGGGACTTATGGTTTCGATTTTTCAGTCGGTCGGAACACTTAAGATGGCCCCGGCCAGATTACACTTTTGCGCGCCCTCTAGTGACTAGAATTAGTATTACTATATTCATTGACCCCGGCAAATTTAAAATTTTAGGTTTTTTTTTCCATTGTTTATAAAATAGCATTCCGATTATGAATAAGACCAATCTAGTAAGAATTTGGTTTACAGTTTAATTAAATAAGTAATTAACAATATCTGTTCTATGAGTGAACTGGAACTTAATATTTGTAGGATAATATATACCCGAGACGAAATGCTTTAAACATATTTTAGTATGTTCTCTTAAGGACTCAGCTCCAAGGCCCTACTTTTGTTACCAAAGCTTACGTCGCTTAGCGGATAATTTGTATGTTGCTTCTCCTTGGTTTTTTAACTGCCCGGTATTCGAAAGAAGCACAAGTTTTCTGTTTTACTTGAGCTTCTACAACTCTTCAAACATCAAATTCTAACCATTTTATTAATAAAAACTGGGTACACACTACACGTTAAACCGACGAGCCTATTTCTACCAAAATGGCTTCGGTACATGAGCCTGGGAATCGGAGTAGGTTTATTGTTAAAGCAGTTTGTTAAACCGAAGTGAAATGAATTTGGGTTGATAGATAGTGAGTTAGTGAATAGTGACTCCCTATTGGATGTATCTGTCGCTAGAAGACGAATTAACAAGCATTTTTCAACTTTCTCCCTTTGCCATCGGTCCTTCGGCTTCAGTATTGTTTTGTCCATGATATTGCTGACGTTGGATTGGAGACTTAATCAAGGATGTGGTGTGTAGGAGTAGAGACTCGTAGTTTCCCCCATTCTTGGCCCATGCTTCCCCTCTACCTTATTTGTCCATTAAAAAGGGGTATGAATTTTGTGCCTCCCTCCAAACATAGACGAGGCTGACGACTCTCGTCAGGAGCCCATATAAACAATAAAGATGGCCGCGAGCTACGGACGCTCAGGAGGTATAAGCCTCGGTCTTAAGTGTATCGGGGTCCGAGTAACGGGAGGTTCTGAAGCGTTTGCAAATCTTATTTAAATTTATATTTTTATTATTATGTTTACCAATTTATATTACTGAACGAATTGTACCTTATAATGTAGCAGACCACCCTAAAAGTTAGGCCAAGGTTTTTCAACTGTTGCTGATATTTAACTAGTTATGCCACCGCATGGATATTTTAAAATCGTTTCCTAACATTAGAATCCTATGAAAAACATTAACATGTACAAAAATGGGCCAAGCCTCGCTTCGTGCCCGCTCCGCCGTAAAACGTTCTGAGATCCCATGTAGAGCCAAGTCTGCCTTTTGTTCTCATTCAATCGCCAATTGAACAATTATGTTATAAATTAAGTCCTTTTCCTAATTAATAACCAATATTCTTTGACTCTATCATTATTATACATCTTTGTTCGTATCAAAAATATCGTGACTTGGCAAGCGCAGGTAATTACCTTATAAATGTGTACATAAGGTTATGTATAACTCACCTAATAAACATGTAAATAGGGTTATGCATAACTCACCATATAATATGTACATAGGGTTGAGCATGACTCATCTTATAAACTTGTACATATCCCCTATACCATAAACGATTTAGTGAACATCCCTTCGATTATTTTAAAATCGGCAACGATTTAGTGACTTCCTTTTAATATTACTTACCTGCGATTGCCAAGTCACGATATTTTTGATACGAACAAAGATGTATAATAATGATAGAGTCAAAGAATATTGGTTATTAATTAGGAAAAGGACTTAATTTATAACATAATTGTTCAATTGGCGATTGAATGAGAACAAAAGGCAGACTTGGCTCTACATGGGATCTCAGAACGTTTTACGGCGGAGCGGGCACGAAGCGAGGCTTGGCCCATTTTTGTACATGTTAATGTTTTTCATAGGATCTCACTTCTTTTTGTAGACCCTCTCGTTATACTTCGGTAGTTATATTAAAACAAGACCCTCTCGTGGTAATTCGTTTGCCAATATAATCGCTAACGTTTCTCCATATTTACGCTGAATTACCCCTTTCGACCCGCAGAGAATATGCAATAAAGATTGTACGCGATATCCTAATATAAGAATGTAGCATCAGTTACGACACATTTCTTTTAAATTACTACACCTATTAGCTTTAATATATATTTAACTTTAGGTTAACTTTGGCCCATTACGTCCTTTCATCAAGAACACACACTATTACTGTTAAAAAGACGGCAGCGCCATCTAGTTTTAAAATAAAGAACTAAAGAACAATTTTATAAAAATTTCGGGATGTTTTAATTTTTCTGTGCTTTATAAAATAAATGAAAACTAAATCCTGAATTTTAAGTTTCTATCTACCCTAGAAGTACCTTAGAATTTTGATGATCGGTGAGTGAGTGAGTGAGTGACAAAATAAGGTAAATTTCACCTGCGATATTTCGAAAAGTATATTGGGTAGGATCTTGAAATTTGGAAACTATAGCTAGAATTGACAGTCCTCGCGGCAAGCAAAATTTCAGACTTTTACCTATACCCATAGCGAAGTTACAGTGGGCTTAAAAGAGCCACGAGTTGCTTCGAGAAAAGGATGTCAGTGCTCGACTTGGCTGGGAGCACTGCCGTGCTCCCAGATAAGGTACACACTTCGACATTTTCGCGTATGAGCCTGAGGTTAGGAAAAAACATTGGCAACCTAGGCCATCGTCACGAAAGCAAACTAACAAAAAACTCTTGGCAACAGAGCTGCCAGAATACAAAGTTTAAGGAAGACAAAATAGTAAAATATTGCTAGTCCCTTCTTAAACAAAATTATATGTTATTTCTGGACTGGTACAGTTTTACTACCCCATTATAGGAAAGGCCTATTAATAATTATCGTAATGTTCTTTTTATTGATGAGGTTAAGTTGTAAATTGTTCATGCCTATTAATAATTATCTTAATGTTCTTTTTATTGATGAGCTTAAGTTGTAAATTGTTTATGCCTATTAATAATAATCTTAATGTTCTTTTTAATGATGAGCTTAAGTTGTAAATTTTTTATTTGATACCTTCATAGTAACGTTAATAAAACCTTCAATACCTTGATTTAACCTCAGATTAATAACCCCTGGATATGAAAGGTAAACAAAACCGGGCGTTTTCAAATAGTATTGTAATGTGGCGCCCTCAGACGGCAAAACATAGAACTTTGTCACCCCATGCAGACAACGCAGTTTAAATTGTACGGTTGTACCGGCAAGGCCTAGCAAACGACAACAGTAAACAGTTTTTTTGTGTCTTCGAAGACCATTATTGCTTTTCTGTCATTTGATTTATCAAATTTATAGTTTAATCTTTACATAAATAAAAAACCAAAATCCTACCGAATTTAGTGACCAACACCTCCGGACCAGGTACCGGGATGAGAAGATAAAAAGAAACGGGAACAGCGGATAAAAAGTAGCCGAGGCTTAAAAAAGCATGGAGTAGCAAACGCGGTCACGCGCTTACTGAGTCTGTTTGGGGTAACAAGTTTTGACTAGAGGGGCGCTATAGAGATGCCGATGCCCTATACAAAAATGCCTCCCTATTTCCTTTCATATCCAGGGGGGTTATTAATCTGAGATTTAACTTTTCATTTATAGTCCTTATTTAATTTAAGGATGATGTCAGTTTGTAAGTCTTGTTAATTTAATTCCCCCTTTCCCACAGAGAGGGTCTGAAATTTAAATCACTTGGCAGAGACTGGAGGTCTTCAACATTCAGTGACAGACTCTCATTCTCAATGGGCATTTAAACAAGACGGCCCAAGGGCTCGTAATAGTAGCCACATCGTACGAGTGAATAGCCCCTCTATACCCTACCCTAATAAGTGGATAATCCCTCTCTACCTTACGCTAATGAGTGAATAGCGCTATCTTTTTCAATGCTTAAATGATTTACCGTGCATAAAATCAGAGTTAATAGCCCCTCGATTCCCTACTCTAAACAGTGATAAAATTATAACCGTATAAATTCACTTATGCTGTAATTCTAATATTCCGGCAAATCGAAGAACAAATAGTTTTAGTGATAATCCCCTGGATGAGTTTACAATATAAACTTATGCCGGTGCACACTTATCGCATATTATAAATTTCTAACAAGGACTTATGCCCAGAAACCTTCTAAAGAGAAAGTTTAGTTATAGTGATTACCCATTTTAGTGATTATCCCTCGAATTACCTTTAGCAATGCTAAAATGATCAAACGCACAACGCTCATTTAACACTATGTTAGCTCTATCTAAACCCACATTTGAATTAACCGCCAAAACGTTCCAGTCAAGCATAATATAGATGACGATAGCTACCGAACGATAACGAAAGACATGAGGAGCGAGGTAGGAAACGGGGAAAATCGTTATCTATTTAATTAGCACATAAATAAAAAGGAAATAAATATAAAAACCCCAAACATACAAATTCATAAGTATCCGACCCCACAGATAAAAATTCAAAAGTATCCGACCCCACAGATTAGGAGGTACCCCACCCCACATCACCCCGACATTTTAGGGATAAAAATAAATAGTAAAAATCTTGGGGTTTCTATCAAGACTCTATGGCTCTGTGGTAGAATGTCTGTCTACTGCGTGAGCAACCCGGGTTCTATTCCCGGCTGAGACCTGAAATTAGAGACTCGAAAGTGTGACTTTAGACATTTTAAGATATAAAATATGATATGAAATTAAAGCTGCCTATACCCTTTAAATACCAGTCGTCAGTAATCTAGCTTAATTACCAGTCTTCGGTAATCTAGCTTCCAGCCGTCGGTAATCTATCTTCATTACCAGTCGTCGGTAATCTAGCCCAATGATCAGTAGTCGGTAATCTACTCCAATGATCAGTAGTCGGTAATCTAGCCCAATGATCAGTAGTCGGTAATCTAGCTTAATTACATGTCGTCGGTAATCCGGCTTAATTACCAGCCGTCAGTAATGTATCGTAATTGACAATCGTCGGTAATTCGGCTTAATTACCAGCCGTCGGTAATCCTGATCAGTTACCAGTCGTCGGTAATTCGGCTTAATTACCAGCCGTCGGTAATCCTGATCAGTTACCAGTCGTCGGTAATCTGGCTAGATTTCCAGCCGGCGGTAATCCGATTTAATTAACAGTCGTCGGTAATCCGATTTAATTACCAGTCGTCGATAATCTATATTAATTACCCTTAATTGGTAATCTAGATTAATTACCCTTAATTGGTAATCTAGATTAATTACCCTTAATTGGTAATCTAGATTAATTACCCTTAATTGGTAATCTAGATTAATTACCCTTAAATGGAAATCTAGATTAATTACCCTTAACAAGTAATCTAGATTAATTACCCTTAATAGGTAATCTACTTTAATTACCCTTAATAGGTAATCTAGATTAATAACCCTTAATAGGTAATCTAGATTAATTACCCTTAATAGGTAATCTAGATTAATTACCCTCAATTCGTAATTTAGTTTATTTATCTTTAATTGGGAATTATCTTTATTTGATAATCTTGTTTAATTATCTTTATCTGATAATCTTGTTTAATTATCTTTATCTGATAATCTTGTTTAATTATCTTTATCTGATAATCTTGTTTAATTATCTTTATCTGATAATCTTGTTTAATTATCTTTATCTGATAATCTTGTTTAATTATCTTTATCTGATAATCTTGTTTAATTATCTTTATCTGATAATCTTGTTTAATTATCTTTATCTGATAATCTTGTTTAATTATCTTTATCTGATAATCTTGTTTAATTATCTTTATCTGATAATCTAGTTTAGCCATCTATAAAAGGTAATCAAGTTTAATTAGTTTTAATCTGTACTGAGAAAAGTTAAAATGTCCATTAATCTATCTTTTTGTTCTAAGAATTTGACTATATCCGCGGTAAAAGTCCAATAGTGGCTTCGTACGCTACATAACTCTTGCTAAAAAAGTCGCAAGTTCCATAGTTTCAGGGTAAACACGTAAGTCAGGGCATGTAATTAAAACTATGATAAACAATACCTGATGAAAAAAAATAGGCGCTTATTATGGATTAGGGCTTTCATATAAGACCGTTTTCAAATCTATCTAACGTATAGTTATTTTTTTAATGTAAAATGGGTAAGTTTGGAAAATTTCCCATGTTATTTTTATGGATATTTTCCAGATTTTTCCCAAAATCTGTGATTAATTTTATGGAAATGAAAACCACACTTATCAACTATATTTTTTATAAAATAAACTAAGTAATGGATCTCTTTGAAATTTTAGCCAAATATTCAGGGCCCAAATTGTAGTTCTATGGAATTTTTTAAAAACAGTTAATACAATACAAAAAAATACAACCAATCAAAACCCTCCTTATACATTAAGAGCTCTCAGAATAGACAAATTCGACTATTCCATATATGAAACAACTTCAGAGGAGATGGCTTCTATGCTAGGAACACTCGCTACGCGATTAAGCTTTGCTAAACGGAGCCTGGGGTTGCCTATAGCATCCCGCGTTTAGTGCAAAGGTGGGGCTTAATATTAAAGCCGACCGTAACCAAAGCATGGGCAATGGTGTGTTTCACAACTGACATTCAAAGCCACCGATGGAAAAGCCTAAAAATTAAATGAAACAAGATAGACTAGCCCATAATTAAGCCACATCGTTTACGTACTCTCGCTATCCCTATTACAATAAATATACTTCTAGTGAAATATCCCCTAATATACAGGTCAGGGGGAAAAATTTTTAAATGGATGCTTGGCAACGTGAATCACATGTCGCCAACGCCCGTAACTAAATTACTAATACTACTACCACCACTACTACTCACGGAAAACTATTAGCCCCATCGATACCTTGTAGCGAAGAAGAAACCAAAAAATTTCCAAAGCGCGCTTCAATAAAATCCTCGCCCGCTTGGAGCGTTTCTCTCTATCTCGGACCGTTCCTATATACTTTAGTTTTCTCTCCTACTATCTCTGCAACCCGCTTTCAACAAGCGACTGTAGAAGAAGCAGTATAGTATCAGGCTGGCATGCCGTAGGTCCCTGGTTCTAATCCCGGTTGTGGTGGAGATGAAAATAAATATTATAAATTTAAAAATCGTTGACCAAAAAATAATGGAGCCAGCGCCACCTAGAAGTGGTTTTACGAAGTACAATTTAAAAATAATGAACGAAACATCTTCTTCTTCTTCTGCTACACACCAAGTCAAACTAATAGCCCAGCATGAAAGCCGGTAACAATGTTCACAACTGAAAATAACAGCTAACAGCTAAAACGAACCCAAACGGTAAAAACTTGAAGTTGGTCTCTCTGCGCTGCTGGTCTACTACTCCATTCGCTTATTTTTTATGGCAAAAACACAAACTTAGGGAGGTATTAGGATATAAGGGCATTTTGTGTTTTAAGACTTGTGAAGGAAGGAAAACGAGCCTGTTTAATGAAATTTTAGATAACTTTGAAAGAAATTTATAAGATGCCATAAGTGTGCATCGGCATAAGTTTAAGTTGTAAACTCATCGAGTAGATAGTCATTAAAACTATCTGTTCTTAGATTCGCCGGAATATTACAATTACAGCATTAGTAAATAATTTGAAATGAGAAATGACAGACTGTCAGACAACACATTTTCTGGTTATCCAGAATTTTCCTCTAATATATTTTTTCCTAACCTTTGAAAAGGTCCATTTTCACTTTACCAGACTTTTACCTGACTTTCTAGGACCATTTTCTTCCATGACTTTTCAGGCCCATTTTGAATTTACCAGACTTTTCCCTGACTTTTCCTTGACTTTTTAGGCCCATTTTCAATTTCCCAGACTTTCTCCTGAATTTTTAGGCCCATTTTAAATTTCCCTGATTTTCCTTTGAATTTAAATAATTAGAAATGAGAAATGTCAGACAGTCAGACAACACATTTTCTGGTTACCCTGATGCTGTTATCCAGACTTTCACTCTAATATATTTTTCCCTGACCTTTAAATACGTCCATTTTCACTTTCCTAGACTTTTACCTGACATTTTAGGACCATTTTCAATTTCTTAGACTTTTCCCTGACTTTTCAGGCCCATTTTCAATTTCCCAGACTTTCCCCTGACTTTTTTGGCCCATTTTCAATATCCCAGACTTTTCCTTGACTTTTTAGGCCTAATTTCAATCGAAAAAAGTTATTAAATGAATAAATCTATATGGTTATATTTATGTTGAAATGAAAGCCATTAAATCCATCTCTTTGTCATTTGGCTCCGTTAATTTCTGAAATTTACCAAAAACTAGTGTATTACATATTTAACCAAAATTCATGTTAATTAACCATACAAAAAACGTTATGAAATAAAGAGCCTGAGAATGGATCCCCTTAAAACAAGAACCAAGACCTGTGAGTGTTAGTTTGAAATAATTTTTGAAAATGAACACTTTCGTTTCTTTGATATTTACCTACGATAATTTCAGAAACTTTGAAGGCTAAGTTGGAAAACCACTGTAACACTGAACAGTCTGTTACACATTAAACATAAACCAAAATAAATATAATATTAATTATACATGTTATAAACGCCTTTAAAAAAACGCGCCCTCAAAATACAAAAGCTACGTTAGTATGTCGAAAATTAAGAAAACATGTTAGAGAACCAATGAACAGCAATCTTTTGCACGTTTAATACAAAATTTAAATTTAAATAATGCAAATGTAAAATGTTATTAAACGAAAGACTATAGAGTAATTTCTTTCCCAAATAGGCAACGTCATAACCCTCTATCTCTTACCTTAGTTATATCCGCCCTCCCCTTCCCTTTCGGGGGCAAATAGTATTCTCTAGTACAAAGTTGCCCCTAACGTAGGGGATACACAGATCACTCCCCCTCTCAACCGAAATTACTCTATATACAGTTCTGTACGTCATTATTTCCCTTGAAAAGTTGTCGCTAGCGTTCAGCCAGCGGCGGTTTCATCATCAAGGTGTAAAATTTACCTCTACAGCTGATTGATGTGTCCTAGCTGTCACAGATAATAATGTAGTAATTAATTGATCTTCCAATAAGATTAATAATTAATTTGAACATACAAACAGTATTCGTAATGTCTGGCTTAGTGGCTTTTATCCCAACCGAAGTTAATGTTGCCTATTCCTATAACATCAACATAACGCTACCTTGACCGAGGCTTAGCGAAATTAGTTAATAATGAAATATTCTGTTGGCTTTTAAAATTAAAATTAATTTTAGTAAATTTCATTGACGTTTTTTGTTGTGAAAACAATAAAAATCATACCTTATTAGCCACCTCTTTAATTCCAATTCCCAAATTTTAGTTTTAACCGAGAGCTCAAACGCCATGTTTATCTAGCTAAAGTCCCTCTAACGGCGTGAATCACGACAAAAACGCCGTAAGTCCAATTTAAAAAATTAGGGCTAAAATGCGTCTCTCTAATAGTGCTAAAACGCCGTAACTTGAATACCCAAAACAACGTAACTAGAAGTATGTGTTTATAATGATAAGAATCAATACTTAAACTTAATTGATCTTAATGAAACTAAAAAAAGGCGCTCCAATGAACTGTTCTCTTTCATTTAAGATGGTTCCCAAACGTATCGAATGAATAGTTTTCCTTATATCCCTGCGGGGTTGACCCCCACTTTCTATAAAATTCCCATGTTATGTCTATGGAAGAATATTGTATCTTTCACCAATTGTCGGATTAATTTTATGAATTCTAAAACCACCCTTAACAACATTTTTCTTTATAGAATTAACTATTAGAAATTTTAACACAAATTAGGGCCTAAATTTTAGTTCACTGGCAAAATTTCAAAGCAGCAAACACAATACGAAAAATGTTACGGCCAATCAAAGAACCCTTCTTTAGCATTAGAGGCAGTATCAAGTCTTATCAAAGAGAGCGACCGCTTTCCTAGAATTTGTACGAGTAATAATTCTATCACTGTTTAGGGTAAGGCATCGAGGGGCTATTTACTCTGATTTTATGCAATGTAAATCATTTAAGCATTGTAAAATGTAGCGCTATTCACTCATTAGGGTAAGGTATAGAGGGGTTATCGACTCTAAAGGGTAGGGTATAGAGGGGCTATTCACTCGTACGATGTGGCTACTATTACGAGCCCTTGGGTCGTCTTCTTCATTTTAAGTTGATAATTTTCTATCTAAATCCAAGACAAAATCCTAAAAACGAAATGAAAATCCTAAAAACCAAATGAAAATCCTAAAATCCATATGAAATTCCAAGTTAAAATCCTAAAATCCAAATGAAAGGAAAACGAGCCTGTTTAAAGAAATTTTAGATAACTTTGAAAGAAATTTATAAGATGCCATAAGTGCGCATTGGCATAAGTTTAAGTTGTAAACTCATCGAGTAGATAGTCATTAAAACTATCTTTTCTTCGATTCGCTGGAATATTACAATTACAGCATTAGTAAATTTATACGAGTAATAATTCTATCAATGTTTAGGGTAGGGCATCGAGGGGCTATTCCCTCTGATTTTATGCAATGTAAATCATTTAAGCATTGTAAAAGGTAGCGCTATTCACTAATTAGAGTAAGGTAGAATTAAGGTAAATTAATGACGATTATTAAGTTTTTAAGAAAAACCTCATAACTGGCTCTCGACTCGCAGAGGTCTATTTTTGTTTCCCAACTTGTCTTATCATTTAATATGAACCAATTGCCTTATAAATTTACAAAATAAGTAAAAAAGATGGTCGCTAGAAATTAAACGTTTCAAATAGCAATGTTTTAATTTATTTTAGAATAAAGTTCCTTAAAACGACTTATCTAGAACTAATGTAGATTTCCGACGATTAAAATAATTAATATCAATTATATTTATTTAGTTATTTAAGAAAAACCTCTTAATTTGGTTGTAGCCCTCGTCTCGCCTCGGAGAGGTTTATTTTGGTTTCGCAACTCTTTTTATTATTCTACAGATAACTCTCGGATAGGTTTCTACTTCTTAATTGTTTCAACATATTGCGATGAAAACTAGTAGATAGGCCGAGTGTTAAAAGTAATAAAAATCAATTTAATTTTAATAGTTCTAACGGTCGGCTTATTTGTTAAAGAACCCACTCTCAAATTTTTTCCCCTTAAAAAAATGGCGGCCGCAAACGGGGTGAAAATGGGGAAAAGAGCTATCCAAAAGACGATTTGGCCGGCCATTTGGCTTGCCAAATGTTTGGATAGGGTTTGAACCAAATGAAAAAGGATTTGGAGTTACAGTATACGGATTAGTGTCATTTGGGCATGAGCCGACCCCAAATCCAAATCATTTGGATTAGGAACGATCCAAATGTAGTTAGAGAATAGGGTCTCTGGTCAAAATTCTAAAATCATTTTGAAAATCCCAAAATCTTGAAATCCCGTACACAAAATCGCTCCATGTCCGGCCGCTCGATATTCTGAAAGTTATGTTAGCCCTTATGCTCTCGTCAAGGCTTAAGGCATTATAGTGCATGATTATAAATGAAGCCAGTATGAAGTTTTTTTAAATTTTAAATATATTTTCTGCATTTATATATACAAATATATTTGTCCTAGATTTGGTTTTAAATTATCAATATGTTTCTGTTTAGTCCAAAGCACTAAAAAAAATGAAATGCTAAGTATAGACTTTTATGATCTCGGAGAGAGTCGTTACGTTACAATAGACTATACTAATATGATATTTGTTTGAAATTTAAATATTGAATATAATGTATTTAAAAAAAATAGAAAACCTAATGATAGTTTTCAGGTTACCCTGAATGATCTGGACAAATAATGAATTGTTTATCTCTGTAGGCGACGATACCATAAAATATACATATAAATCCAATACCACCATCTTGATGTTAGGTTAATATTATAATTTTGTTACTATGTTTTCAATTAACATAATGAAGAGCGTAATGATCTCGGCAATAATATATGATAACAACAGAAATGAATTTGAGGTTAGTTTTATATTTTAGTAATGTTTCCGAGAGTAATCAAGAAAATGAAAATTATCTGTTTCACTTTAATGATGTGAGAATAGGTCATGATATAAATATAATAAAACAAGTTGGGAAACCAAAGAAACCTCTCCGAGTCGAGACGAATTTACTTTCCATTCACAGGTCCACCATGGACGAACCAATACTGAAGGACGGATGGCAGAGGGAGAAAGTTGAAAAATACTTGTTAATTAGCCTTCGAGCGGCAGATGGTAGCAAACCGGATAGTGGGGGAATCAATGTTCTAGCGAGGGAAGCAGCTAAAGTCTTATTTTGTCTAGATGGCGCTAGCGTTTTCCGGGATTTGACTCCGCATTTTCATAACCCCCGCCATTTTGGCGCTGAAACGGGGGAAGTAAGCTTTACATTGGTTGTTTAGTCGCTTAGTAATGGGGGCAGTATTGGGCTGCCATTGGTTCTTCAGTATAACTTCGTCCATGGGTCCACCAGCCATTGAGAAAAACCGGAAATACGTAGCTCAAATTGGCGGGATATTGCGAAGGTCATTTGTAAAGGTTTGATCGTTTAACATTTCCCTGTGTATTCTCATAAGTCTAATGAGGACCTAATATCTACCACTTTAGTGTGTATTTAACTTTCGGCTCACTCTGAACCGTTAACACCCCTTGTAAGAGGACACGAAACAAGGTCAATTCTGGTTTAAATCTAGGGTATCTTATTTCATAGACCCAATCGCTTCAACACTTATAGAGAGACGAAGTATTAAAATCCATATAATGTAGTGAAATTAAAAGTTGCGTTTGCACTATATATAAATGTAGTAAAGCTGAATTAAACAGTAAACACCAAATTTGAAATGTTAATATCAAAAGATGTTCTTGGAATATTGAGATGAAACAGAGCTTTATAGCTACACAACTACTAAAAGAATCGTAATGCCGAAAATTATTTAAAATATTTCCATTTAATATTCTGCAAAAAGGAAATGTTATCGTTTTGTAAGAGATCTTATCATCCTACTCGCTTTATATTAACTTTGATATGCGTGTAGTGTTTCGATTCAGATGCAATCTTCATTACTCGTTCTATGTAAACTCTCACTTGTGTCACTTCAAAGAAATAAGTTTATCTTAAATAATTAATTAAATATAAATGATATTAATTATTTTAATCGCCAGTAAATAACTTTAAAAATAGTTAAATCGTATCGTTTAAAATAAAGTTGTTCCTATTCTCTTTCGAAACTTTGCTAATATTGACGTTTAAAGTGAAGGGTACCCCTCTTGCCCGCTTTCTTCAAATTTTGGGGTATATATACGATTCGTTTCCATTATAATAATAGATAAAAAGGCATTCGCGTGAACCGATGGTGGAAGCCCTGCCATTGGGAGGCTAGACGTTTTCCGTAACCCTAGCCGATCGCCGTGTATATCTTGAAACCAATTGATGACGAAGGAAAAGAAGCCAGAATGTACTGACTAGCGTCCATGTGGAATGGACAAAGACCTGAAGATGGTGGTTCATAGAAGCTGGTGTCAATGTGGAATTGACGAAGAACAGAAGATGGTGGTGCTTGGAAGCCAGCAAGTACAGACTAGTGTCCATGTGGAGTAGAATAGCCAGAGGAGACAAACACAATTTTCCAAATTTCCGTGAACTGTCAATGCAGTCCGGAAATTGGGAACACGTTTGCTCCGATACGCAAACTGCGAACGCGGTCACGTGGGGTGTGACACACACACACAGACAGACAGACAGACACACCCACACGTCCAGTGTAATACCTCTCCGTGACGTCATCGTCACTCGGAGAGGTAAAAAGAAAGGGAACTTGAAATTGCTTTTGGTAATACACTTGTTTACATATAGCCACATAAATGATGTGAGAATAGGTTATAATATACGTATATTAAAGAAGGGAACTTTTAAAATTGCTTTTGGTAATACTCTTGTTTATATATATAGCCACAAAGTAATCAACAACATGAAAATGCTTAGGAAGACGTTTATGTTCTCGAATATAAACGATGCGAATAAGATATCACTACAAATGCAACTAACTTGGAATTGATTAAAATTTTCAGGTAGACCTTAATTATCTGCAATTGATTGATTTCTTAAAATATATCATTACAAACTAATGATTTGATATGATTACAAATTTATATTTCATGAAGTCCAAAAAAAAGAAAAATTATATGCGTTATGAGAAATGATTAAAATGGAACTATATAGAGGCCTTAATTCTGTAAAACGTATTTTGTGCAAGAAAGTAAACTATATATAGATTAAAATGTGCGTATAATAAGTGCTGCTAGTTTTTATGTGGGACATATTATAATTGGATTATTTTGGTACAGGAGAGTACCTTTAACGCTAGGATATTCTAGCGTAGCATTCTCGTTTTCATAATATATGACCCTGAATAATTACCACTCCTCCTATACTTCACAAGCTTAGAAAATGGACATGGTAAAACTGTTATTCAATACACTAAGTCAGTTTAAGATGCTAGCTAGTTCTAAGCTATTGTCTCTAGTTTACCAACCGCCTATCAATGGTGAATTAACTTACCACCCTCCTACCAAGGGTGAGTTGCGTTACTATCCGCCTGCTAAGGCAGAATTGCGTTACCACCCCCCTACAATGGTTAAATTATGTTACCACCCGCCTACCAATGGTGAATATAGTTACCACCCGTCTGCCAAGGGTGCATTAAGTTACCAAGAGCCTATAAATGGTGGATGAAGTTACCAACATTCTACCACTGGTGAATTAAGTTACCAGCCACCTACCAATGGTGAATTAAGTTATCAACCGCCTTCCAATTGTTATATTATGTTACTACCCGCCTACCAATGGTGAATGAAGTTACCAACAGCCTACCGATGGTGAAATAAGTTACGACCCGCCTAACAATGGTTTACTAATTTATCACGCGCCAATCAATGGTGAATTATGTTACCAACAGCCAACCAATTCTGAGTTATGTTACCAACCTTCTACCAATGGTGAATTAACCTACCACCCGCCAATTAATAGTGAATTAAGTTACCACCCGCCTATCAATGGTGAATTACGTTACCATCCGACTACCAAAGGTGAATTACGTTACCACCCGACTACCAATGTCGAATTAAGTTACCACCCGCCTACCATTGGCGAATTAAGTTACCACCCGCCTACCATTGGCGAATTAAGTTACCACCCGCCTACCAATGGCGAATTAAGTTATATGTTAAAAAAATCTCCCCTTTTCGTATTCGAATAGACCGCTTATAATATGTTTTTAATGAGAGCATTATTTGAAAATTAAAACGCGTTCTCCCTTGAAAAAAATAAATTTCATGATAATAGGTTTCGGGAAAATGGAATCGTTGTTGATAAATCTGAGATATATTGTAACCTTCCGTAGTAATTAGGGAACCTCCTGAGTTTCTACTCCAGGGGTGTAAGGTTACATACAGGATTAACACCCTGTGTTACCTCTGACCTTTCCCCGTACTATATAAGCATCGACTGCTTATCCTATTAAGTCAGTCATTCTCCACTACTAGAATGTAGTAGTATGCTCGAGCATAGGGCGTCTTGCCCTGGTATTGGACTTCATCGTAATTAGTAATTATTATTTAATTCTTTAGTTGTAATAAATGCAAGTCGGTATTTAATTATCGTTTAATAATTAATTTAGTTAAATAAAGTATGATTGAATCTGAGGAACCAGAGTCGTTATTCTTAGTTATAGCCAAGGCTTTTATGGCCACGTGGGGCGAGTTTAGTAATCTCGCAAGCGTGGTTACATAAATGGCGAACTTGCCAGGACACGAAGAATCCTGGTCCATTTAGATTTTGCTTTGGCTATGCTAAGCCTTAGTGTAATCGTGGTTAGTGATTATTAATTGTTAGAACTTAAGATAAGGTAGTGACTTGCAGACTTGGACTACCCGTGACAAGCACTATTGAGTTTGTAGGGAGCTCAAAACCTTTCTTTAAGCATTAATTCACTACGATCACGATGTTCAACTCATACTCAACTTCTTCAAAAGCAAGTTAATCACTTGGCTTATATCAATGGGACACTCCCTAAAGAGAAGACACTACAGTCAGCAATCAACGCCTACAGAGGACGATTCTGAGCCAAGTTCTTCAACGAACGGTGGAACTGCAGGCCACCCTACTACGGAGACTTCCTCAATCACATCGTCTGATACGGCAGCTCAAGATCTGACTAGCCTCATCCAGGAAGCGTAAGACGTATCTAACCTGGGAGGACGAAAGCTAGGACGAGCCATCCGATGCCATAGTTCCTGCTTTCATCGAATTCTTTATAACTTAAATAATTAACCTAGTATGATAGTTCACTGGAGTCTTTTAATTATCGGTTACATTGTTTAAAGTTAATTATTATTATATTCTGTTTAAGTTAGAAGATTTATTTATTTAAATTTTCCGTCGATGAAGTCCAATCTTGTCGTCTGGGGGGATGTAACCTTCCGTAGTAATTAGGGAACCTCCTGAGTTTCTACTCCAGGGGTGTAAGGTTACATAGAGGATTAACACCCTGTGTTACCTCTGACCTTTCCCCGTACTGTATAAGCATCGACTGCTTATCCTATTAAGTCAGTCATTCTCCACTACTAGAATGTAGTAGTATGGTCGAGCATAGGGCGTCTTGCCCTGGTATTGGACTTCATCGTAATTAGTAATTATTATTTAATTCTTTAGTTGTAATAAATGCAAGTCGGCATTTAATTATCGTTTAATAATTAATTTAGTTTTATAAAGTATGATTGAATCTGAGGAACCAGAGTCGTTATTCTTAGTTATAGCTAAGGCTTTTATGACCACGTGGGGCGAGTTTAGTAATCGCGCAAGCGTGGTTACAATATTATTTTTTATTTCAATTAAATTATAGGAAACTAATCCATTAGAAGTAAGATCAGGTGATTGAATTAATTTCTAAGGAGTAGTAAAATACGGACTGTCTTTAAAATTAAATTTAAAAAAAAAGATATCCGCGCATCAGTCAACTGGAAAAACCCTTATCGTTTTTTTGGTTTTCTTTGGCTCGGCCAAACCTAGTAATTTTTATGTAATACGCATTATGATTATATAAAGGCAATTGTAAAAGCCTAGCATTTGTGAAATTTTAAAGTCTCCTTTTTTACCCTAATCTAGCAACTTTCGAACATCTACTTTCCATGCGAATTCATGTCTTTAATTTTCATAAACATTTCGTGTAAAATATTATAATTTCAGATATGTTTAAAAATCGATTTTTTTTGGGTGTTATTCGTTTAAGTTCGAATGTATTTAATAGGTTTCTTTCAATGCAGTGTATTAAAGTACATGCAGTAGTGATGAAATAATGATTTGCAATTGTCAGTGAAAATAATTAAATTTAACGTACTAACTTTTTATTACTCTCAGCCGTGGGTTCCTTAAGTGGTGCAGCAACAGTTGGAGCAAACACGAATATAATAAACTCTCTTTATTTATTTAAGCTATAAAAACCATTATCTTCCTCTAACCTTTAAATTCCATATCGATTATTGCATTTTCCGATTTTATTTTTACTCAGTATTACGCATAATGTAAGTCCCGCTTGAACGTTAACTGTTTACTTTAATCTCCATTTACTAACACCAACTAAGGGTGAGCCAAGACAAAGAGCCCTTTAAAACTTGTTCCAACAACCAAGTAGTGTTATTGACATTTTTACTTTTACATTTAATCTAGTAGAAAGTATACCTAGCTAGATTATTCTCGCTATTTTGGTCAGTATGAGCAAACAACAAATGGATCTTCGGGCTTGATTAATCTCGCTCTTTTCCGCAGTATGCGTGCAAAAAAATGTATCATCGACCTTAATTATTCGTAAGTTTGTAAAATGTCGAGAATTCGGCCCTATGAAGAGAATAAAATGGACAGAAAATCGTTGAGACCTGATAAAATAAAAACCGTATGAAATCTTAACAAAACGTATTCTTCAATTGTAAAGTTTCGAATTACGAGATATTATCGTGCTGTATAGCTCTCAAAGATAAGGATCAATCTACAGATATTTTCAACACTAATAACTCGTTCACAATATTCCCAATTTTAAAATATAAAAATTTAAACTTTTCAAGAGATATCTTTTCAGATATCAAAGTATTTCAAACTTCTGCTAATAGCAAATGTTAGTCGAAAGTAAAACCTAGTATCAAACTAGTATCCCTTAAATTCTTCTACGTGACATTTTTACTTGAACAACTATTGAGAACAAAATACATGGGTAAATATTGTTGAAAAATATTTCAAAAAATGAAATTTTGGTTAAAAAAGTAAGATAAGAATTTTTCTAAATAATTTATGTTTTATAATCATGTCTTCAAAAGTGAAATTTTGAATATTGCAACGCGTGACGGTTGGAAGTATGTACAAGACAGGGAGAGTTTCGATTAATAACTGAGTTTAATGTTGTTGTATTACGGAAAACATAATTGATAAACAAAATAAGAGTAAAAAAAGTATACGGTGACAGGGTGACCACAACAAAGCCTTCAAAAAAATATAGGAAAATAGGAAATTTACAATTGATTTATAGGAAATTATAGGAGATTTTTCATTAAAATAATAGGAAAATATAGGAGATGTTTCATTAAAAAAATAGAAAAATATAGGATATTTGCCATTGAAAAAATAGGAAAATATAGGTTTCAAATGATTTGGATTAAATAAGACATGATTTTCAACACAAACTAAAACAGTATGAATCAACTTAATTTAAAAATATTAAATACAATTCGTTAGCCAGATACCTCGTGGAAATGACGGAATACTAAACTCAGGGCCCGATTAAGCAATTTTGCACCCGGGCGCCAAGATAATGTGCGCCCCCTTAAGTTGGAAAAAAAGAACAGCAAATGTTGCTAAGGGGGAATAGTTTAACTCAATGCGACGGCAACAAGTCTTGCGCCCAGGGGCCATTACCCACTCGCCCCCTTTAATCCGTCCCTGACTATAACATATTCAAAGGGCATCTCCCTATCTCTGGAACAACCAGAGTTACGAGCCTCCAAAGTAGTGTAATGCTATTCTTATGGAGAGGGGTATGTTTGTGAATATTTTCCTCATTTACTTCACCCCTGTTTTCTCGATCCCCAAGTTTTTAGTATGGTTAGATGGTGGGGGGCAAATAGGACTATTACATAATCAAAGGGCATCTCCGTATCTCTAGTAGAACCAGAGTTATGAGCCTCCAAAGTTGGCTGTAATGCTATTCCTATGCAAGGTGTGTTTATGAACATTTTTCTTAATTACTCAGCCCCTTTTTACTCGACCCCCAAGTTTTTAGTATGGTTGGATGGAGAACTCAATGCGCCCCCAACAAGCCTTGTGCCCCATCGGTCTCCCCTTTAATCCGTCCCTGGCTAAACTAAAACACGATCTGAAGCAGACAACAAGTTTTTTTAACTCTTATTTTTTTCCGTTTCCCATAACATTTTCATGGAGTAATTTTATCGGCGTGAGAATTATGTTTCCTTAAAAGTGCCTTACATTGCATCTAAGTCTCCTAAATTATAGCTCCATGGTCGCAGGCTGGCAGCAAGGATTTATAATACAAGCTAAACGTTAGCTTATGTTATTAATCCTTGGTTTCAGAAATGCAAAACTGCATTCATGTGTGTCACACTTTATATTTTTGAGTGCCATCTACTAAAACCAACAGTGAGAGCGCGCAAAGTATCAAAAAATTTCGAAAAATAGGAAAATATAGGAAAATTGTCTAAATTATAGGAACTAATAGGAAGGTATCGAAAAAATAGGAAAAATTATAAAATATAGGAATTGTGGTCACCCTGCGGTGAGCTTAGCAGGCGCGAGGAAGGACTCGAGGGGTTACTAGTCGAGGGCGAACTGCTCGTCGAGAGTCCACAAAAAAGGGCGCGAGAGGAAAAGGGTTGTTATTTTGGATAAAACGTATTTGTCCAAGGGAGTGACGTCATGGAAAAATAACGGAGGCCCGGTGGTCTTCTTAGGGTTAGAAAGGTAGCATAAAGTAGTGTAAAGGTGAGTGTGTGTGGGGAGGGGATGCGGCTAGGAAGATGCTTGCAATTCCGGCCCCCAAGGAAAAAGCATGTCCTCATGCGTCATCGCTAGTCTTGGCAGGTTCGTCGTCGTCACTACTATTGGCAGTGTCTTCCGAGGCAACAGCAAGGTCTTCAAGATCGTCGTAATGACGGCCCGCGAAAGGTTTCGCGTTGGACAGGTGAACGGGAAAGATGCGGTGTGTCCGCCGCGTCCGGAATGCTGACGGGTCTTCTACTTGTAGCGTGGTGAAGCCAACTAGTCGCACTACCTGGTATGGGCCTTTGTATTTGGCCAAGAGTTTTTCGGACTTTCCGACCTGTCGGGTAAAGTTCCGGACTAAGACAAGGTCCCCGGGACGGTACAAAGGACCGAGAACGCGTTGACTGTCGTAGACTCGTTTCTCGCGAGCCTGTTCGCGAATTATCGCAGTACGGGTAAAGCCTTGTTTTCACGGGACCGAAATTTGGCGCAAAAAGCGGCAAAATTCCGCTTTCTCGCACCGAAATTTTGCTTATCACCGCGGCGATAGGTTTTCACAGAGCCGTTTTTACGGCGAGCAATATTTTTTTCTCCCTCTTTTCTGTCGTCTGCTCTTTAGTCTGCTTCATTTTATTTTTTATTGAACTTCCATTTTTAAAGAGTTCCGTATGTCTGGCCCGTTTTTTCCTCTCCTCTTTCAGTAGTCTGCTCTATGGTCTGCTTGATTATTTATTTATATTCCCAAAAATAAAATGGATAACAATAGCCAAGCATTAATTAGAGCCAATTTAGGAGTTATTAACCTTGCGGTTATAATATTAGCTACTCAGGTGTTAAATAGGAATAATCGCAAGTATAAAAAATCCATATGGGTAAGAAATATATTTCGAAAGAGAAAAGAACAAGGCTGTTTTTTTAATCTCATCAGAGAAATGAGGGAATCTGATTTGGATAGCCACTTTAGGTAAGAGGATTTGCAACATATCATAAATTTATAACCAATATTAACTTTATAATTGATCAACAGATTTTTCCGAATGACTTCTGGACAATTTAATGAAATATTAACCTTAATCAAAGATCGAATTTCAAAGAATGATACTGTCATGAGAAAATACATCTCCGCCGAGGAAAGACTGGCTCTCACACTGCGGTAGGTATGGATAGCTGATATAGTATTGTATTGCCAACAATATCAATTTAAAATAAATTTGATATTAATAATGGTATAAATTATTTCAGGTTCCTTGCAAGTGGTGACATGCAAGTCAGTATGTCTTTCGCCTTTCGATTGGGCAGAACAACTGTCAGCAATATAATTAAAGAGACCTGCGCTGCCATTTGGGATATTATGTCACTATCATACGTTAAGTTTCCCGAATCTAAAAATGACTGGGTGGAAATTGCTAAAGGATTTGAAACAAGACGGCCCAAGGGCTCGTAATAGTAGCCATATCGTACGAGTGAATAGCCCCTCTATACCCTACCCTAATGAGTGGATAACCCCTCTATACCTTACCCTAATGAGTGAATAGCGCTATCTTTTTCAATGCTTAAATGATTTACCGTGCATAAAATCAGAGTGAATAGCCCCTCGATTCCCTACTCTAAACAGTGATTAAATTATAACCGTATAAATTTACTTATGCTGTAATTCTAATATTCCGGCGAATCGAAGAACAGATAGTTTTTAGTGATAATCCCCTCGATGAGTTTACAACATAGACTTATGCCGATGCACACTTATCGCATCTTATAAATTTCTAACAAGGACTTATGCCCAGAAACTTTTGAAAGAGAAAGTTTAGTTATAGTGATTACGCATTTTAGTGATTATCCCCTCGAATTACCTTTAGCAATGCTAAAATGATCAAACGCATAACGCTCATTTAACACTATGTTAGCTCTATCTAAACCCACATTTGAATTAACCGCCAAAACGTTCCAGTCAAACATAACATAGATGACGATAGCTACTGAACGAGAACGAAACACATGAGGAGCGCGGTAGGAACCGGGGAAAATCGTTATCTATTTAATTAGCACATACATAAAAAGAAAATAAATATAAAAACCCCAAACATACAAATTCATAAGTATCCGACCCCACAGATAAAAATTCAAAAGTTTCCGACCCCACAGATTAAGAGGTACCCCACCCCACATCACCCCGACATTTTAGAGATAAGAATAAATAATAAAAAACTCGGAGTTTCTTTCAAGTCTCTATGGTTGAGTGGGTAGAGTGTTTGTCTTCTACACCAGCGTCCCGGGTTCAATTCCCGGGTCTGACTTGAAAAAATTTTAATTAAAATTAAATCTCTAACCGAGCCCAGTAACCCCTATGGGTGGGTTGTGGTAATATAAAGTTCCTTTTAAGCTAAAATCTGACGATAACGAAGCGACAACCCCGGCCACTACTACTACTACTACTACTACTACTACTACTACTACTACTACGGACGGCTCGGGTCAAACTAAGAGCCTATCGTATACTACGATATGGCTAAAAACTTGGAATCTGCCCCATTGCTTGGGTGCTCTCGACGGAAAGCATGTAGTAATCGAGTGCCCTTCAAATTCTGGCTCAAAGTTTTTTAACTACAAGGGAACTTTTAGTATCATACTTATGGCCCTTTGCGACTCGAACTACGTTTTTCGAATGTTGGACATAGGGAGTTTTGGGAGCCAGAGTGATGGTGGTGTTTTTTCTAAAACCTCATTTGGAGCACGGGTTCAAACCAATCCGGCATCTTTGAATATTCCACATTCAAGCCCTCTAGTCAATTCACAAATAAATTGCCCTTATTTTTTGTTGGCGACGAGGCCTTTTCTCTACTAGAAAACTTTCTACGACCATACCCAGGAAAGGATCTAAGCCATGAAAAGAAGATAATCAACTATAGATTGAGCCGTGCGCGACGTATTATTGAGAATACTTTTAGTATAATGGCAGCTCGTTGGCGAATATTCCGGAAGCCAATAAAGGGAAAATGTGAAAACATAGACCAGATTGTAAAGGCATGCATAGTGTTGCATAATTTTTCAATGACCCACGAGACCAATACCTTATCCCATAAAAGAAGATACAAGACACCCAATTTTGCAGATACCGAAGATGCAAATGGTAACATCATAGGAGGAGGATGGAGAAATATTGTAGCCGGTGGAAATTAGGGTGGGGGTGTCAGGGGTGCAAATAGGCATGGAGCACAACCCGCAGAACCAAGAAATACCCTGGCCAACTATCTTTGCAATGAAGGTGCGGTTGAATGGCAAGACGCTTCCGTAAACAGAGTAAACATAAATACATAATTGAAATTCCTTATCTTTTTTCGAGTTTCGCAAGTAAAGAAAAAATTAACTGACAAAAGTTTAATTGTTATTCTGTTTGGTTAAACTTTTCAAATAAAATTTGTTCAAACTTAAAACGCACAACTGCTTTATCTGTTTCGCTTAATTTTTCAAAAGGTTTCTCCACACTTCGGAAATAATAGTAACTTTCTGTGTGTTCCGGAGATTTGTTTTGGGGCAAAAGTTGTTCCAAGTTTGACGTTGCTTTTTGCAATATATTTATTACTTTCTTAATTATTCCATTATCTTGTAATTTCTTCTTTTGTTTTGGTCCTTCTGTTTCCGTCGTCTCCTTCTTCAGATGACCCCACGCTCTTGCCACAATTAAATTCAGTGTCGGTGGTTGATGACCTTGAAGTTGAACATTGTGGGTCATTATTCAAAAGATTTCCTTCATATCTGAAAATATATTCTTATTTAAAGTTCTGGATTACATACTAAATAGATAAAAACCTACAAAGAACAATCTTGGTTTTCTTGGATGACAATTTCGCTTTCGTCAATTATTATTCCTTCCTCTTCAAAATTACTCGTAGTTCTAAAATTATAGTATTATAATTTTGATCTCACCTTAATTATGTAAAATTTCAATCATACTCTCTGTGGGCGACAGAGGTTTCCAAGAACCCTACCAAAATCCCATAGAGGTTAACAACATCTTTCGAGCCGCTACCACTCTTGAGTTTCAAATGGAAAGCCCTTCTCTTTTTCATATACCTGTCTCTCAAACCCTTCCATTTTGAAGCTGCATCATCTCCTATTTTTAGACAAAGCTAATTAGCAACATAAATTAAAAAAGACACACCAGAACCGGTTGGAAATATGATTTCTATTCACTCAATGAAAACTACTTACTAGATAGCCTAAGTTTATCCCCTATAGATCTCCAACAATAGTCTTTCTTGACATTATCCTTGTAGTGTTTACTACTTCCATCGTAAAGAAATGGATGTTTTCGAACTTCTTCGATAAAATCTTCATTGTTCACATCCTTTTTTAAAACTCTCAACTTCATCGCGGCCGCCACTTTATTTTACCAAAAAAAACCCCCCCAAAAGATCGAGAAACGACGTCCGAATGACGTACGATCATACGGCCCTATTATTGGCTGCGACAATATTCGGCGGCCAAAAAGTAGAGCTCCACTCTACTCCGGCGAAAAGAGACTTTTCGTTTCGGCGCGCCGAAGTTTTTTCGGTGGCGGCCGGTTTTTGTTAATTTGGCTATCCAACTTTCAGACGGAGTAACTATCTCATTTGCTTGTTCATTTTCTAGGTCTTTTTTAAGTTTGACTAAGTGATCTTCTAGTTTATTAGCCTTTGAGAATATAGCATATCCACTAACAAATCTTAAAACATCATTATTTTTTTCTTCTTTTTGGGGCCACTCAATGTCATATTTTTCTAAACTTTTAATTATATTTGTTTTTTTTTCATGCGCTACGAGAACTTTTTCAATGCCAGTTTTCGAATTAACCATAAACGTCGAATAATATTTCTCATAAATGACATTAATAACGGATTTTTGATATTGAATTGGAAGCAAAGCAAAACTAGTAGTTAGGTTCCATTCTAAAATACTTGCATTCTTTCGTTCTTTACGACATAAATAATTTACTTTTTGCAAGTATTCTTCCCTTGTGGTGTATGATTTTATTGTAATTGAATGGTGTAATATTGAGTGCAGCTTGCTTAAACTTAGCTGATTGTTGCATAACTGGATTAGTGATTTTTCAACAATAGTTTTAATATCAGGGTTTGTATATTCTTGGGGAAGCCTTATCTTCAATTCATCAATAGTTGATTCTAAAATATATTTGGTATCACATTTATCTTCTGGAAAATTGGGCTTATTATTATGATAAACTTATATTTTGATCTATAATGGTAATAAAGCATTTATATTTACTAAAATTCGCCATAATTTCGAGCTCTTCAGCCTTTACTCCAGAGATAATCTGGCAGCATAAGCAGAAGGCAGGATTTGAATTTAAAATTAAGCGCCGCCTGCTTTCTAACGTCAAAATAAAGACGTCATAACCGGAAGCAGAAAAAGAATTGTTGCCTGTAACAACAAGAACCCCTAGTTGCTATTCCTTTAGTAGTTTCTCTGCCATCATTGGTGTAAAGGGAACATAATGTTATTAGCCTTATGAGCCTTAGAAAAAATTAGATTACCTCCCCTTGTATGTCTCGATATGCTGAGTGTTGTCAGCCGCCCCTTTTTACATCGCAAAAGTTGCAAAGTAATGGGTTACAAAAACGTGTTCAGAATTAATTCAATTTTTTATTTGGTTTCATCTATATATAAAAAAGAAATAAAGCAAAATAATTATCTTTGATAAAGGAATTTTAAATTTTAACATAATTATTCACCATTAACCTATTCAAATAGCTCAAAAACATAGTTCATAACCAATTACCAGTAATTATTTTTCCAAAGAGTATCCGTATGAAAACCAGGCAGTGTGGGCGATGGCTGAGTGGCCGCTGGTTGAGTGGGCGCTGGCTGGGTAGGAGCTCGCTGTTGTAAAGCTAATGAACATATATTAATGAATAAAAATATTAGTAGTTTCCCCATATTACGCTAATAGGCCAGGACAGATAGGCCAAAAAAGGGCTTGACCTAGAACATTTGAACATAAAGATGAAAATTGGTACATGTGTTGTTTTTGACCCAACAAAAATTATACTAAAAGTACCCTGCTGTAGAACGCGAGCTTTCGCCGCCATCCTAGAAAATGGCCGCCGGGAATGCCAGCTTCAATGTATTCCACGTTTTTCTTCAAAAACTATGAAAATTGGTACACATAATGATTGGAGCCACATGAACATCATGACAAAATTTTACAGCTCTGTGTTCAATAGTTTGGTCGCCATATTGGAAACTGGCCGCCGTGAATGCTAGGTACTGTATATTTCACCATGTTGTTGGTAAATTATGAAAATTGATAGGTATTATAATCAGAGCTGCGTGAACCTCATAGTAAAATATTGAAGCCATTAGTCAGATAGTTTGGCCGCCATGTTGGAAAATGGCTGCCGTCAATGTCATTTAGATACAGTATATGGTTCAAAAATTATGAAAATTGGTAATAATTATGTTGAAGACCGTCTAAACATCATACTTGAATATTGAAGACGTGCTACTGATAGTTTGGGCGACATCTTCGAAAATGACTGTTGAAATGCCAAATATATTACCGATACATGAATTTTTTATTAAGGCACATTTTTAACATTTCGTTCATATTTCTTGTCATCCTGAAGATTTTTTTATTACGGCTAATACCTTGACAATGACCACACATTGTCCAGCAAGCTAATCCAGTTTGTCTACATTCACAGTTCTTTATACAAGATGTTCTGCAAACTGCAGGTACAAATAATGAGTGTTATAAGTTCATCTGATGCCGGAAGGAGAATGGTGTAAATGGGTCTTCGACTTTCGCGATCGCGAACCAATCCAATCGTTTCCTAGCTATTGTTGGACTTGAGGATACGCTCGGAAAAAATGTAGTTTTGCGGGGTCAGTTGTTGGATGAAGCTTAGCGAGATCAAATGAGGACTTGACAGTATGTGTGGCAACGGTTCCATTATACGTGTTATATCTACATGTGACGTGTCAATTATCACCCTAAAAAAAGCGAAAAGAAATCTCTCTTCGGCAGCAGCTATGTCTTTCTTAGATGCAATATGGTCCTTAAAATAGCGCAAAAAATTTGTAAGATGTTGATAATCTGTCATTACTTTAAACCACGTCTTATAATAACCACACCCAGTTACAGCACGTACATAAAAGAAGTGTTCTCTTAACCTTTTTAACTGAAAGGACTTGTCGTGGCGGATGGGCCCCGAGTTCGGTGTGACGGTTCGGGAGTTCCTTGGGTTCGCCCTGGGTTCAGACCTTTCCTTGCCCCATTCCGTGAAGGTTTTGCCCGTCCGCTTCGCCCCCGCCCATGTGTTGCCTTGGCTCGCCCCCGCTATTGGCAACCCTCTAGGGGTCGCGGATACACTATTGGTTTGGGCCGTATGGCTATTTTGTTCTTGGAGAGAACTGCCGCGTCCCCTCGAGTCTTCTGCTGCCTTAATCCTTCCCTGTTACCGACCACCTCCTGACTGGGCTCGCCGCTGACGGTGTCCAGCTTCTGTCACCTGCTCAAGTGGCGTTTGTCGGTCCCACTGGCCGATCCCGTGTGCCATGACGACGGTTCCGCAGGTTCAATTTGGAATATGTTGGGGAGGGGCGCTGACAAAGCCCCCAGCTAGGTGTAGCGCCTAATCAAGGGTTCTGACATGCAATTATTATGAAAAATCTTCAGGATGACGATACATATGAATGAAATGTTAGAGATTTGTCTAAAATCTAATCTTAAACAACCCTAGAATGTATAAACCCCATATTAAATCACATTCTCTAATCAACATGTTGAGACTAACAGCTTTGAATAACTTTTCTTCCTTTCAGAATTTAGGGCAATGATTTTCGTGTGGCCATTTTTAAAGATGGCGTCGATAATTTCAACTTCGAGATATCCATTTTTTTGTTTATTACGTTAATGAAAATCATCTATTTAAAATAGGAATTACAAAAAGATTTATATATTTGAAATATATTTGGCATTTCCAGCAGTCATTTTCGACGATGGCGCCCAAACTATCAGTAGCACGTTTTCAATATTCACGTATGATGTTTAGACGGTCTTCAACATAATTATTACCAATTTTCATAATTTTTGAACCATATACTGTATCTAAATGACATTGATGGCAGCCATTTTCCAACATGGCGGCCAAACTATCTGATTAATGGCTTCAATATTTTTCTATGAGGTTCACATAGCTCTACAGCAGGGGACTTTTAGTATATTTTTTGTTGGGTCAAAAACAACACATGTACCAATTTTCATCTTTATGTTCAAATGTTCTAGGTCAAACCCTAAAAGTCCTGGGCTATAACCTATCGCCAGGGAGCACATTATCCAAAGGAGAGTCAGAGATAGAAGGGGAAAGGTACTTTATAACGGCCGGGCACCATGGCTCTTATGCGCATCTACCTCGGCGCACCGCCGAGGAGTAAGACGTCACGTGATCCTTTGAGAGGGAAATTCAAAAAGGGTAAACCCGAAAATGCGGTTAGAGAGAGGCTAACATTACACACTAGAGATCAGCATTCAGCGTGGTTACTGTAGCTTTTTCTACGGTTAATTTACAATTTTTAATAATTTGTAAGCCTAATTATAGTTTCCTATAAGAAATGTTGTTACAAAAACTGTAACAATAATACGAAAAACTGTAGCCCCGATATTAAATTCATTTCATTCCGGCATTCCCCAAACATAAAACTAGATTTGACCTATGTAAAGATGGATTATTTACTTTATTATAACCGTATTTATTATTTTTCTTTGAATGTTAAAAAATAAAACACTGGTAAGGGTCAGTAGATTAACAAGATGGCCCCGGCCAGATTACGCTTTCGCTACGCCCTCTAGCGGCTAAAACTGATACGACCCCGGAAATTTTATTTTGCGTTATTATTTTCTTATTTATTAAATACCCTTTCGATTATGAATGAAATTAATTTAGTGTGATTTTGTTTTCACATAAACGTTAATGATAACTTTGTTTTTAAAACAAATGTTTTAAGAAAACTAATTAAGTACAGTTATTTGTTTTATATTCGCATTATATTATATTGCCGTTTGAAAAACATATTGATAATTTTGACCAAACACTTTCCAAGATTATTTTCAGTTCCATTTTTGGATAAACAAAAATATAATTATAACTATACGCTATAAAATATTTCTATTCTCGTTTAATTACTCAAATAACCCATGATAACAAATTTTACCAAGCACTTTTTAAGGTTATTTTCAGTTGCAATTTTTGACTAAAACGAAAAAAATAATTGGTTTACCTCTTAATTTTAACTTATAATAAGAGTAATCAATTACTAATCATCACTAATCTTAATTGTTTCTTAAATAACTAAAATAAAGTGGAGGTTGCAAAGACACCTAGGTATGGTTCTAGGTACTATTTATAAATTTCAATGCGATTCCGCACGCGAATAAAAAGGGGGAAAGGCACCCAGCCCGCAAGGGTCAGACAAATGCTTTTGCAACTCGAAGCGCAAAAGCAAAAACCAAAAATTTGAAGCATAAATTATCATTTTTGTTCCACAAAAAATATTTGTCTTGGACATTTTAAGAAACTAACAATGAGATCGATTAGCAAGAAAACCCGAGGTGTTGTCAATTTTATATAAAAACAATTTTTATCGGCCAAACCATGATTTTGTGGCGGCCCCCAGCGGATAGAACTGGTATGACTCCGGCTTATTTATTTTTTTTTGCGTATTTATTATGTTGTTTATCAAATAGTCTTCCGATTATGAATAAAATCTATCTAGTATTAGATTGATTTTCAGTTTAATAAAATAAGTAACAAATTTCTGTCCTATGAACTGGAACAATTAACTTTAAGCTTTTTATTGCAAACCTAACAAAAGTAGGCTGCTAATATACATAACTGGGAACTAAAATTATTCAATGAATGTACGTTTAAACCTCGGTTTAAACCAATATACAGCCATCGCATAGAGTTAGACCCCAGTCATGTTGTATTGAAACTTGATGCTATAGAAAATATAACCTAATGGGTAAAAATCATATATCAGCAGGTTTCGTTATCAAAATTGTTACATTATTTTCTTACTAATTGAAATTAATTAAAATTTAGTAGTTGTACAATTTTGAAATGCTTCCCTCATTGGGGGGCCTGGATTCTCTAATTTATAAAAAAAAATGTATTTGCGGTGTTTGCTCTATTACAAGTATAATACACCCTATACCCTATCGTACGTACGTAGATGACGCAACGGCGTAATTATTATATAACCAATGCTTATTTTTATTGAGGTAAGATTATTTATAAAAATAATATTGAACTTTTTTCTTAAGATTAGTGATGAATGTTAATTTCTTACTCTTATTAGTTGTTAAAATTAAGAGTTAATTAAATAAAATATCATTAACATTTATAGGCAAATTTAAACTTGAAATGATAATTTTTCTTTGTCCGAACTTGTTACTGAAATGTGAAAAGAACCTTAGAAAGTGCTTGTGCTTGGTAAAATTTATTATTAGGATTATTTGAGTAATTAAACTTTAATAGAAATATTTTATTGCCAATGCCAATACTTAAAATTAAACATCAAATTATCATTTTTGTTTGTCCAAAACTGTAACGTGCTTAAAGAGAAAAAGAAAGTTTTCAGGCTTTAGCTTATCTAATCCCAACACCCAAATTCCCAAATTAAATGTGCAGGTATAGTTAACCCCAAAAATGTGTCTATCTGGAAGCACTTGCAAGTTAATTTAAGTAACTTAAAATATAAACACTTACATAGATGGTAATATCATAAACTTGCTTAGTTACAGAAGTTACCCTGATACACTCTCTAGAGACTACGGTATAAACTTCGTTTGGTTTACAAATCAAATATCTCTTACGTTAAAAATGTGTTTAGTTATTATTAGATTTTAGACTTTTCGACGAGTAGAATCCCTAAAATAATTTTGTAAAACTTCTAATGCTAAAAACGCGACATATTTTACTGCTATCTACCATTCGCGGATTTCCCGCCAAGAGTTTACAATTCAGAGGCGCTGCGTATACGCGCGCTACCATGGAAACGGCCCACCCTCAACTTAACGAGAGGCGAGAGTAACGCGCGCGCCGCTCTAGTAACGAGAGTCACGTGGTCCCCTCTCTCTGGCAAAAAAATAGCTAGCCCGTCGTGGGAAGAGTGAGATACTGTTGGTGAAAATCGCAGATGGGTACTAAGCCTCAATAGCTTAGTCTGTTTGGCGTTGTACTCTGGTGCCTGTGTGGATATAGACATGGCGGGTTCAAATCCCGGTCGTGCCAAAAAATTAATTCTTCAATAGTGAAATATTTACGGGACTTCGTATAGATGTCGCTGAAGTTCGTATTTCTAGCGGGAAGTTTGAAATGAAAGTAACTTTATTTATGATGGATTCTCCCAGGTCACATGAAAAATTGGGGGCAGAAAGGAGGGGGGGAGAAGGCGCCCAGCCGTAGGGGGTAATTGCAATGCTTCCGCAGTCTATAGACAGCGAAAGCAAAAACAAGAAACAAATTTGATAATTACCGTCGCCGAAGCACTGTAGGCACGCACGCGGCACGCACGATTCGCGAAGCGGCTCGAGTATTGGAGTATCACCGAGACACCGACACCGTAAAACTCAAGCCTCGGCCGTAATAATGTAAACAAACTTCTCTGACTTTTTTCTCTCTCGGTTGCGCCGATTGCGCATGTGCGCCACGCTCCTAGAGAGCCACTGGCACTGGTAACGTTTTTGAAAGGGGGGCTGACGGAGAATTTGGCCTCTCCGACTCTCCTCTATTTTTGTGCTCACTGCTATCGCTAATAAAACTCTATATCGACAATATACGTTACCTATGAACAGCGGACAGTTGGCAGCCTGATGGCCAAACTGCCTTCAAGCGTAACACAGTCGTGTGCCAGGCCTACGATTTCCAGCACCACGCCTGCTCCTCGCCTTCCCCCTCGAAGGCCACGCGTTCCTGCACTGAAGTTGATGAAAACTTTAACCATTTTTAAATGTTTTCTCCTAATACGATATTTCCAGAATGATACCAAATATCCCTCAAATTCAGCTTTTTACGCTTTTATGGGTATGGTGTTAAGAAACGCAGCCCTTTCCAGAACATTTTTACTAATAGATTCATTAGTATAGGATTAGAGTATATGTAGACCGAGTAGCGTCAATAGGCCAAAAATTCTGTCAAAGTTATATTTTTTGGGAAAGGAAACGAGGAACTCATTATTGGCTATGGTACCTCCAACTCAGATGCAGGACTCAATTCTCTACTGGATATCGTTTATTCCACTTGTACACTAATATGTACTCATTGGCTTCTATCCTGTTATCTGTTTACGGCTTTGTACGCATTTTGCACAGGTACGTCGTGAATATTAAATCATAAAACGAAAAAAACTCATAGTCCAAGTAGCGACAATAAATGAGATACAAAATTTTTCACTCCCATCTAAACTAGAGTATCTTTAGTCCGAGTAGAGGCAAAAGACCTAAATTGTTGCCAAAGTAAAAGTTTTTGGTAAGGGAAATGGGAAACCCATCAAGTCATGTTTTCTCTTATTGTCTATAGCTTGGATGATTAATAGTGCCTTTGGATTTAATACTGACGTTCGAGAATGTCGCGATCTACATTCACGCGATAATTGTTACTAACCGGATGTGACGTTAATGGAATAAGATAATGCAATTTCGTCTTCACATAGCCCACTTCATCACGCGCTCGACTACTCAAACTGATCGCGCTATAGAACTAGTTCAATAGGCCAAAAAGTGCAAATTTTGGATTTGGCCTACCGGCGGAAACTTCGAAGGAAATAAAAACTAACATTAAGTTCAATGGGAGGATGTAGAGCTTTTGGTCAGATCTTCTCTCCCATTGATTAATTTGACCAGGGACCCTATTCTCTAACTACATTTGGATCGTTCCTAATCCAAATGATTTGGGTGTCATCTCCAAATGACACAAATCCGTATTCTCTAACTCCAAATCCCTTTTTATTTGGTTCAAACCCTATCCAAACATTTGACAAGCCAAATGGCCGGCCAAATCGTCATTTGGTTAGCTCTTTTCTCCATTTTCACCCCGTTTGTGGCCGCCATTTTTTTAAGGGGAAAAAATTTGAGAGAGGGTTCTTTTTCGTGGTCATTTTCATATTTTTTGACGATTTGCTTATGGATGGATTTTAAATATAATATAAAGTAGGTTTCAAGCTTTAATATAAGCCTAATATCATAATTTTCCACCTTTTTATTGTCCCACAATCTATTTCTAAACTTGGCCCTTTTTTTAAGGCGGTGAAATTGCGCTAAGCCTTGGCTTACCGTTAATTTTTGCCATTTAAATGTTTGCCTCTCGTTGCCCGTTACTTCGCCTTCTCTTATCGTCGTATTTTTAAAGTTTAGACTTTGAAAGTAGTGCTTTGTTTCCTTAAATTTAACTTAATTGTATAAGATTTCAATATTATAATTGCGTTAAACGTCGGTATTTACGAATTCAAGAGACGCGCTTTGCATTTGAATTTCGTTCCCTCGAAACTACCCCCCCCCCCCGGGGAGAATTTTTCTTTATCGGCGTCTCGCTTCAGCCACGAAAACAGCTGTAGTGAGAAGTGTTATTTACTAAAAATGTATGCGGTCAGTATGTTGTTTTTGCATTTTAATGTTTCTAATCGTGGTGCGCGTCGAGGTTTACGAATCCAACGTGTGTTACGAAATGAAAATCAATGGTGGATACTATATGATCTATGCTTTAAAAGGAATTTGACCGCGAAAGTCAAGCAAAACGGTATTAGGCCTTGCCAAAAGTTGATTGAGCTATAGCATAGTAAGCCTTCGTCAGATTATCACATGTCATATGATATAAGAAATTGACCCTCGGATATCCTGTGACTAGGAGATGGTTATAAAGTTACAAACTCTCGATTTTGGAGGTAGATACTGTCTAGTGACACTTAAAGTAACGATTTAATCTTATATCGTAAATTAACCGATGTTGATATCAAAGCTTAATAATTGTTTTTAACTCCATGAATCTTAAATATCAACATCAAAAATTATCTACTGAAAGAGATATCTACTTATATTCCATTCAAATTTCTCGCAACATTTCAAATTAACGAGTAGAAATGTGCAATTGAAGTTCAAACCGATTAATTGGGCAAATTGCTATATTGGTCACTGTTACCGATCACAGATAGATTTGCGTCCTTCAGTAATGTTTATTATGCTTGTAAAATGGTAAGCGAAATCTGTGATTAAATTTTAAAATAGACATGAGCAAAAAGGGCTTTATTCATATCAACTCGATTACCGAATATCTAAATTTGACTAAAATTAACAAAATATTCTATTCATGGTTAAAAATCTTGTTTAAAGCAGCAAGCCATCTAATCCTTACTCACCTTATTTTGAAAAAAAAGTAGGTTGATAATTCTTTCAGTAGATGATTGATTGATATTTCAGTTTTATTGAGTTTAAAAAAAATTGATTCCACCATTGGTTAATTTACAATATTGACCAATCGACAATCACAAATTTTAATAACTAAATTACAAAAACCGGTTCAAAACTTTATTAGTTTTGAAACAATTAAATTCTAATATTAAACATATGTACTAGTTAATTCCTCGTTGGTAATTAATTTATTGCCTTAGTGAAATTAACGCTGAATTTTATATACACAAAATAAATAATAAATTAGCTTCTAAAATTCAAATGTAAAAATGTGTGCATTATTTCCCAATTAATAAAAGATATCCACCTATTTTTCATTCAAATTAATTTCCCACTTAATATTAATTAGGCCTAATAAGCTTAATTTTACAAAATTATTACAATCTAACATGCAAAAACACAAGGCTTAAAAACATTTTACTTTTATATTAAACGCTGCAAAAGAATTGACCAATAAACAGTAAGTAAAATTACGTGATGAAAGAGGAAGTGACGTACATTTGGTTTGGATAAAGGTTTGGCGGGAGATCCAAATGCCGATTTGGATTTGGGTTAGAGAATACGGTTTTAAGCGCCCTATCCAAATGGAGCCGATCCAAACGTTTAGATTTGGATCATCGTCCAAATGATTTAGATTTTTAGAGAATAGGCTCCCTGATCCTCGTATGAGGGCGTGGGTTCGAACCCCACTTCTGCCATCGATTTGTTTTACTATAATAACATGTATCTCATGCTCAAGAAAGGCTTCTCTAGTATGGCAACATGTGAGTAGCTTTATGGAGCATAGAATTCCGAGAGGTATTTCGGGGTGGTACTATAGGTTCATTTTCACGGAAAACGTTCAAAATCGTGTCAGGATGGCCGAGTGGTCAAAGGCGTCAGATTTAAGCTCTGATCCTCGTATGAGGGCGTGGGTTCAAACCCCACTTCTGACAACGATTTGTTCATTTTAATAACTTGTATCTCATGCTGAGGAAAAGCCTCTCTAGTATGGCAACAAGTGAGTAGCTTTATGGAGCATAGAATTCCGAGAGGTGTTTCGGGGTGGTACTATAGCTTCATTTTCAAGGAAAACGTTTAAAAGCGTGTCAGGATGGCCGAGTGGTCTAAGGCGTCAGATTTAACCTCTGATCCGCGTGTGAGGGTGTGGGTTCGAACCCCTCTTCTGACAACGATTTGATCCATTTTAATTACATGGATCTCATGATCAGAAAAGGCAACAAAATTGTAGCTCTATGGAGCATAGAGTTCCGAATGGTATTTTGGTGTTGTAATATAGC